>NW_020664589.1:18550566-18825402 GCF_002925995.2 Terrapene triunguis
AATGGGAAGAGACTGTCTAGGAAGGAGTACGGCAGAAAGGGATCTAGGGGTTATAGTGGACCACAAGCTAAATATGAGTCAACAGTGTGATGCTGTTGCAAAAAAAGCAAACGTGATTCTGGGATGTATTAACAGGTGTGTTGTGAGCAAGACACGAGAAGTCATTCTTCCGCTCTACTCTGCTCTGGTTAGGCCTCAGCTGGAGTATTGTGTCCAGTTCTGGGCACCGCATTTCAAGAAAGATGTGGAGAAATTGGAAAGGGTCCAGAGAAGAGCAACAAGAATGATTAAAGGTCTTGAGAACATGACCTATGAAGCAAGGCTGAAAGAATTGGGTTTGTTTAGTTTGGAAAAGAGAAGACTGAGAGGGGACATGATAGCAGTTTTCAGGTATCTAAAAGGGTGTCATAAGGAGGAGGGAGAAAACTTGTTCACCTTAGCCTCTGAGGATAGAACAAGAAGCAATGGGCTTAAACTGCAGCAAGGGAGGTCTAGGTTGGACATTAGGAAAAAGTTCCTAACTGTCAGGGTGGTTAAACACTGGAATAAATTGCCTAGGGAGGTTGTGGAATCTCCATCTCTGGAGATATTTAAGAGTAGGTTAGATAAATGTCTATCAGGGATGGTCTAGACAGTATTTGGTCCTGCCATGCGGGCAGGGGACTGGACTCGATGACCTCTCGAGGTCCCTTCCAGTCCTAGAATCTATGAATCTAGCTGGGTCAGCTGAGACTTTGCAATCCCCCCACCTACCCCATCCCTGCCTGTGTGTCTCACTCTCTTTCACACACAGTTCAGATGAGACCCCAGGAATCCTCTTCTCTGCCCTAACACTGAGATGCCCAGGGGCCCTCACCCTTGCTGTCTTTCTCTTTCTCCAGGATTGGAGAGACCCAGGACACCTGCCTATTTCTGCCACTGGCACCTGGTATCCCCAGGACCTGGCATCTCCAGCATTAGACTCGCTGGAGCCCAGGGCAGAAAGTCAAAGTCCTGCTGCACGGGGTTGAAGCCCAGGCCATGAGCCCCGCCACCCGGGGTTGAAGCCGAAGCCTGAGCAATGTAGCTTCATGGGGGCTCCTGTGGCATGAGGCCCCAGGCAGTAGCTCTGCTTGCTACCCCGTAATGCTGGCCCTGGCTTTTATATGCAGAAAACCAGTTATTGTAGCACAGGGAGGTTGTGGAGTTCTTATAGCATGTTGGAGGGGCCTCAGAAAGAAAAAGGTTGAGAACCCCTGCCCTAGAGCATGACTAGGGTAAATCAATTTGCTCATCACCACTATATCCTCGTGAGTGTGTGTGTGTGGAGGGGGACTGTTGCTAATATTGACACTTTCCTCCTTTGCAAATACTTTAGCATTTTATGCAAAATAGAGAGATGAAAATTTGTCCAAGGTGTATATATTTCTCTTTCCATCAGGTAATTTTTTGTTCCTATTTGTTACAGTGCAAGCATGTGGTATTCATATTATCGCAGTTTCTTTGTTTATAGGATTCATGCACCCTCCCATCATCACCTCAGACACCCTGTATGCAGCAATACTGTGAACAATCTATAGTATTGATGTCTCCTACTCTAGATTTGGTGCCCAGTCTAAGAGGCATTAACCAGCTCATTCAGTGAGAAGGCCCTTCATAGGGTAGAGAATCAAAGGCCTTTACAGCAGTTTGATTTTCTATGGTTGTAATATAAATAATCTCAAAATCTGTCCATTTTTCCTCCCCTTTAAGAAGTCTGTGAACAGCCTTGTAGTATTTTAAGTTTTTGGCTAAATAGAAAGGAAGCCTTTGCATTTCATTGCCTCTTCTATGCGTTAGTAAGAAAGTAGATGGTATATGAATTAAAATTTGTTTTGGACAGAGAGATTGTTAATATTGATAGTTGGCTTCTGTGCAGTGATAAATGCTGGAGAGATATGGACAATTAACTAGTACTGCTCATTCTCTGCACTGCTGTTTCAGAAACTAGGGATGGAATTCCCAGCGTTTTGATAATTTCAAGAGAAGGGTGTGATGAAGTCTGGGAAGTGGAGGTGCTCTTTGTGTTGTAGGATTCAAAGGATGTTGTGCTTTTTCAGGAAGACACATACAATGCTACCCTTGTAAACTGCATCCCTGCTTAGCAGGACATGAAGAGGGTAGGTGGAAGGCACAGACAGCTGTAGCAGAGGATGCTTTGTGAGATAATTTGGGAAACTAATCACACATTGTTTGGGATGACACTCTACAAATACAGTTTAGGACCTTGTTTGACAGATCTATTCTGATTGCATTTTATAAATGTGTGTCTTTTTTTGGCTTCAGAGAATATGGATGACTAATATTTTGGCATCTAATGAGATGGATTAGAGTTGAACTATGTAATTGAAGAACCCAAACATGCCTTTTGCATGTAGTTGTTGTCATAGATAGAACTGAAACCAATGAAATGGAACAAATGCAGACTGTTGCCTTATTAAAATTATTTTTTATTAATGCAGCTGTTTACTAACATATAGAAAAACCTATTCCATGCCCCAAAGAGATTACAATTGAAGATAACAATGTTTATTTGTATCTTGTCTAGCAGATGCTTATTAATCAAAACTGGGCTTGCTTTCATACTGAATATTGATTCTGGGACTGGCAGTTATTTTTGGTGTGTGAAAAAGGTAACAAAAATATGTGAGAAGGAATGATCTGTATACAGTTTTTTCTTTGTTTCCAAAGTTTGTGCTTCTCATGATGGTATCAGTTTGAAGAACAATTTAATGGGATACTGTCACCTGAATTAAATAAAATGTGTTTGTGTACAAAATATATCTGTGATAAATTTATTTGCTGTAGATTATGAACAGTAAAGAATTCTAAAAATCCAGTTTACTTGTCACTATTTTATGTTTTTAGTTTACTTGTATTTCCCTACCTTGAATAATATAAATCTATTAATTTAGTTTCACTTTTGTTTATATAGCCAATTTTACTTTCAAGTTCTTTGTGCTAAAATGTTTGACTTCAAACTCTGTATGGGGAAATGTTGATTTGCTTAAAAACACTTATTGGATTTTTTTTTTTTTAAGTGGAAACATTGTTATTGGTCTTATATTTGCCAACTTTAAGTTGCTTTAAATCAAATTAATCACAGTCCAGTTCATACATACAATTCTTCAGTACTAAAAGAATTCGCCCAAATTCTTAAACCTTACCCCTTGAATGTTATTTATATTATATTTTTCTGAGTTCTCCAACATTTTCCCCAATTAATATTAGTGTAATTGAACAGAATGAAGTGTTTTATTTTAGCCTAGCATTCTCTTTGGCCAGGTTGTCATATTTTTCAGGGAAGAGCAAGATTTTATGAGGATTTGTTCTGTAGAGGAGGTGAGCCTGTGGCCCAACAAGGAGTAAAGTGTTAATAAAATTCCTTGTTTTTGTGAACATTAATTAATATTAAACAGTGAAATGTTGTCCAAGTTTTTGTGTTATGCTGATGACTCCCATTGAAATAAACACCATAAAACAACTTCCCCTTATTCCCTTTCTCTTTAGTTGTGTAGTTTTTCATAGGGGGAAAATTCCCTGTTTGAAAGCCTTTTTTTTTCTCTCCCCTCTCCCCCCCCCCCAACAGCTGTCCATTTTTGGGGAAAAGAGAATATTTAGATAGTGGCTTTTGTTGCTACTGTTCTGATTGAGTGTGATACTTCTTGTGTGCATTTGTCTTGTTTTGTCTTAAAGAAAAAAGTGGGAAAGGAAAAGAATAGCAAAGACAGAAAATGTAGTTTCTTTCTCTTTCTCATTCTCAATTTCAGACTAGTTACTGGGAAACCAGAAGGCACAGCATATTATCTTATCAGCCACACTGAGACCTTGCAAACTTTTACCAGTGCCAGGCTGTTTCAGGCTTTACTTTTACCTGCCTTTCCAGTCACAGGCTCATGGCAATGTTGCAAAAAGTAGAGTTGTTTTAGCTGGCTAAGCCAGACTCTTACTTGACAGAAGGCAAAAAAAGGAAGATAGGGAATGAAAAATGACATAGTAGCAAAGAGCTAGTAGTAGGAACCTCAGCTTTACATTTCAGGTGATATTCAGGATTTAGCTGAACCTGATGGAGGTGGTAATTATAGAATCATGGCTGGAATGGCTAAAATGTAGGGCTGAAAGGGACCTCAAGGTCATCTACTCCATCCCCTTTATGCTAAATCAGGATCAAGTATACCTAGACCATCCGTGACAGGTGTTTGTCTAACCTGTTCTTAAAATCCCCTCCAGTGATGGGGATTCCATAACCTCCCTTGGTAACCTATTCCAGTACTTTGCTATCCTTATAGAATCATACCAATGTAGAACTGGAAGGGACCTTGATAGGTCATCTAGTCCAGCCCCATGGACTGAGGCAGGATTAAGTATGATGTAGACCATCCCTGACAGGTGTTTGTCTAATCTATTCTTAAAACCCCGCAATGTCAGATATTTCACAGCCTCCCTAGGTAATTTGTTCCAGTGCTTACTACCCTTACAGTTAGAAAGGTTTTCCTTATGTCTAACCTAAATCTCCTTTGCTGCAATTTAAGCCCATTACTTCTTGTCCTGTCTTCAGTGGATAAGGATAACAATTTATCATCCTCTTTATAACAACTTTTTACATATTTGAAGATTGTTATAATGACCACCCTGAGTCTTCTCTTCTCCAGATTAAACAAATCCAATTTTTTCCATCTTTTCTTTTAGGTTACGTTTTCTAGATCTTTTCTCATTTTTGTTACTCTCTTCTGGACTTTTTCCAGTTTGTCCACATCTTTTCTGAAGTGTGATGCCCGGAACTGGACACAGTACTCTAGTTTCAGAGTGGTAGCCGTGTTAGTCTGTATCAGCAAAAAGAACTAGGGGTACCTGTGGCACCTTAGAGACTAACAAATTAATTTGAGCATAAGCCCACGAAAGCTTATGCTTAAATACATTTGTTAGTCTCTAAGGTGCCACAAGTAGTACTCTAGTTGCGGCTTTATCAATGCTGAGTAGATTGGAAGAATTACTTCTTGTGTCTTGCTAATACATCCCAGAATGATGTTCGCTTTTTTTCCCCCAGCAGTATTACATTGTTGACTCATGTTTAGTTTGTGATCTGCTATAAGCCCCAGATCCTTTTCTGCAGTACTTCTTCTTGGCAGGCATTTCCCATTTTGCCTATTTGTGCAATTGCTTATTCCTTCCTAAGTGGAGTACTTCGCATTTGTTCTTATTGAATTTCATCCTATTTAATTTAGGCCATTTCTCCAGTTTGTCAAGATCATTTTGAATTCTAATCCAGTAGTCAAAAGCGCTTACAACCTGACCAGCTTGGCATCATCTTTAAACTTTATATTTGTACTCTCTATGCCATTATCGAAATAATTTATGAAGATATTGAAGAAAATTGGACCAAGGACAGATCCCTGCCAGACTCCACTTGACATGCCCTTCCAGCTTGACTGTGAACCAGAGATAACTATTCTCTGAATATGGTTTCCCGACCGGTTATTCACCCACCTTATAATAGGTTCACCTAGGCTATATTTTCCTAGTTTGCTTATGAGGTCATGTGAGACAGTATCAAAAACCTTACTAAAGTCAAGATATAGCACATCTACTACTTTCTCCCATCTATAAGACTCATTACCCTGTCAAAGAAGGATATTGGGTTAGTTTGACATGGGCTG
Organism: Terrapene triunguis; assembly: GCF_002925995.2. Lineage (NCBI taxonomy): Eukaryota > Metazoa > Chordata > Testudines > Emydidae > Terrapene > Terrapene triunguis. The sequence continues at coordinate 18,556,242 of NW_020664589.1, forward strand.
AGGCTGGGGGCAATGCTGGGAGCAGAACTGCACTTGGCCGCGGGCCCGGCTGCCGGCCCCCACTGCAGCCCGGCTGTGGCTCCGCTCCCACCCCAGCTGCAGCCCCACTCCCAGACCCACTCCTAGCTGCAGCCCCAGCCTTGGCCCCCTTACTCCTGTCCTGTCCCCTGCGTCCCCCCAGAATTTGCGGCCCTGCTTCTGGCCCCGGCTCGGGGGGGGTGTGTGTGTGCGGACAGGAGTAAGGGGTAGGGGCGTGACCCTTAAAAGTTTGGGTTTGGGTTAGAGGAAAGCAGACATGAAACTTCTATCTGAGAAGGGAGAGGAGAGTTGAAGGAAAGGGGGAAGGGAAAGGAAGGCATGCTGAGGGGAGGAGGAAGGTCACGTGTTTTGTCAATATGTTCTTTGAAGAAATCAGCAAGGTCCTCTGGGGAGGGTTTGAGGAATATCAAAGGTGGTGAAAAAGGCAGCTGGGATTGAGAACATGATATTCAATTAAGTTGTTTCTTTACTAATTTTACTTATTTTAAGTTATCAGTGCTAAGTGGCTCTTTTTTCCCTATATGCCCCATATATCTTTTTTAGGTTTGCCGTGGTGGTAACTTTCCTTAACACACACCTCTGTAGTTTAAATAAGGTTTATCACATGACATTGTTCAAATTTATAGACCTCTTTAATTACATTGTGTGTACTTGGAAAATACTTCTATTATGTGTATTACTCTGAAGTTGCTTCCTTGGTAGCATTGAATGATGCTCTGGATAGTGGAATTCTCTCTCCTGGACTGGTGTAGATGGTCATTATACTCCACAGTGCTTTTCTCTTCTTTATTTCCAGTTTATTTGTTTTATGCTGTTGGTTTTCCTATGTCTGCAAGACTTGTCTTCTTGTGGGAACCCCTGGTCGTTCCCCACCACAAGTGCATACAGAATGGCCTCTGTGGTGCTAAAAGGAGGAGGAGCAGAGGAATATGGTGTGAAGATAAGAGCAGGAAGCTGATTGATGCCTGTGGCACTGTCCTCTGCTCAGCTTGATGCACTGAAATACAGGTGCATTAACGCATCCTGCATCCCTTCTGTGACTGCTTAGTAGTAGCTCATCCTGGAGCTATACTGCCAGGGTATGTGAGGATGAACAGCTCCTGCCTGTCTGTTTGGGGTCCCATTCCCTTCAATGATCCACAGGCTTGTGCAGCTTTGCTCCTACAAGATGTGTAGCCTCCCAAACTCCTATCACTTGAGAAAGTGTTCAGAAGGCAACTCTGAGGGGAACCTTACAGAACTTTCCTGCCTGTGGATTTCTTTGACACCCTCCCACATCCTGCCCCTAAGTGAGAAGAATCCACTGTTTAATGTTCCCTTTCTCTCCACCTTGGAGTCTGTTACATTAAGATGGCTGAGCTAGGTCAACAAAGGAAGAGGCAGAAACATTTTCCCATCCCTCAAACCAATCTGAGGCAGAGTTCTTGTTCTGTTCATCTCTTACCTTTGTTCCCTGCTCTCCTGTTACTGAATTCCACTTTTTAATGTATTGATCAAAATACCATGGGCTTTAACGCTTGTTTCAATGTAGACATTGTGAAAATAAAATTTATTTTGGCTGGAAATAATATATTTCCTTCCTTACAGCTTAGCCTTGCTGTTGAATAGTGTAGTCTTCAATATGGTATAAAATAATGCTGGAGTCTTATGTTGCACAAAGTGGAAAAAGATAGTAACCATAGCAATAAACCAACAAAGTGAAACAACACAGTTAGGATTTCCAACTTTAGCCTTCATCTTTAAATCAGGTTTCAAAAGAAGTGATGTGCCTCAGTCAGAAGTTCAGGCTTCTAGGTTTTAGGACTACAATCATTGCAGAAAGAGCACTTCGGTTCGAATTCCCTTTTTTCCGTAACTTTTCATTTAACCAAAATTCAGCTAGTTAGCGTCATATGTCTAAGCACTCTAGTAATAGAATAGAGCAAAGGACCAAGAAGAGATTCTGGGTTCAAGTCCTCACTTGAAATAAGTGCCTTCACGCTGAATCTCAGGCAAAACAACTAGACCTCCTCATTACTCATTCAAACATGAGTTCATATTGAACCTTATTCTATTTAATAACTTTTAAAACATGTAACTTATTACATCTCTCCTGGCTTTGTTTCATCTTCCTTCCTGGCCTTGCTTCATTTCTTCCTTTTCTGATACTAAATCATGGTGTCATCTTTGCTGTTTTCTTTTCTTCCTCCATCTCCTTATCACTCTGTTTCCCCCTACATTGTGATATTTGCCTCCTCCCCCATATTTTCTCTCCTCTTTCTTCTCTTCCACACTCCACCTCATTTCAATAAAATTCCTCTTTTTCTAATTTATCCCACCCATCCATCCACCCAAACATATCACAAAACATAGGGCTTGGAGATTTTACCAGACACCTAATAGAACTGAACCTACTAGCCAAAGACCAAAACAAAATGGGGATGGAGGAGGACTAATTTGGGACAATACCTTCAACCTTTAACTGCTGAAAAGGGATCATGGTGTTTCTAATGAGGTGCTCTCCCTGTAGCTACTTGGGTGGCCTCATCTCTTCTATCATCCTCTGCCTAAAAGGAGTCTGATAAATTTGAAGCACCCTTAATCTTTAGCTGCTGGAAGGAAAGAGTTTTCTGTTTCTCCCATGTCTCCTCCCAGAGCCTCCTGGCTGTGGCAGTGTTAGCGATGGGTGTCTGCCACTTTATATTATCAATCCCAGCATCCTGGCTGCTTTGAGAGATGTGTCTCTGCTACTGTATTCCTCTCTCTCTCCCCCCTCCCCCGCCTTTATTGAGTCCTCTGCATCAGTGCCTGACACTGTGGACGCTCTTAGCATTTCCAACTATCAGGAATAGAGCAAAATTGACCTAGTTCTTGTCAGTTTAACTTCTGGACACAGTTCTGAATGGCAAGAATGAAAAATGAGAAGAGAAGGGTCAGTTTGCATTCTGTGGCACCTAGGAAAAGCTCTAAGCAAGAGTAGAGGCATTGGAATTGTCCACAAGTTTAGGAGAATGCCCTGCATCAGTTTACCTCCCAAATGTGCAAGGACTGTTTCTGCATAATCGTACAGACTAGAAATCTAAAATTTTTGTAAGACTTGCATTCTGCAGAAGCTGATGATACCCATTCATCCACTAGTTTGTGGTAAACTATTTTTCTAGCTCTACTAACGTTAGTTCACAAGTAAAATTTTCATAGAGAGAACAGTTGTCTTTTTTTATTTTTATTTTAGTTATTTTGCTTCCCTTCCCAGACACACGCTTCCTTTTCCAAAGGAAGATAAAGGTGCGTGCCATATCCTTCTGTGGGAAGGGAATGAACAAAATTTAACTTGAAGGGATAGGATCAACTTAAATCACACTTCTGTTTGAAAATGTATATATTGTTAGAGGTAACATCTAAAATTACTGCAGTTGAAAGAGACAGAATAAAATGTTTTTTCTCTATTTTCAGTTTCATTTTTTTTTACCCCTCCTTGCATGTAGTTAATTATCTCACACATACAGAGGAGAAAGAGAAACGTTTAAAAATTTTTTAAAAACAGAAGTAAATGATTGTAAATCCACAAAAATTGGTAGGGAGACTCAGTGGCAGATGTAGTATCTGAAGTTACTTTCAACTCCTTGTTTGAAGTCGACTAGTGCTGTTCAAAACTCAATTTCAGTTTCCTCGGAAATTCTGACATTTTGAAATTTCCTTTAATTCCAAACTCGAACAAAAAGTTGCAAATTTGAAATATCCTGCTAAATGAAAATTTTGTTTTGGAAATACCAAAATCTTTGATAAGGTTGTTTCAATAAGGTTGAAGCACTTTTTCGACTTGTTTTCAATGTTTATATTTATACGTAATATGAGTCAAAATGATAAAATTGTAGTGAAGTACTTTGAGTTTGTGAAAACAAAGGACTCTGCTAATTTTTCATAGACATTTTTGATTAAATTGATATATTCTCACAAAATGTTTTGATTTGGCCAAATTAGCATTTTCCAATGGAAAACTGTTTCACTGGAACATTTTCAAACAACTTTGAAGTTGACATTTCAACTTAATACTCGTTTAATTCTATAAAAGGAAGAACAATCACTGAAGTTTCCCTAATGTGTCACAGAATAAATCTATTTCTTTTTGATCCTTGGTGAAAGGATTCCATGGGATGATGTACATTTTGGGGTTATGTGTGGGGGAAAAATGTATTCTCAACAAGCTTATTTCATGTTAACAGATTCATTTAATGAAAAATTATTTACAGCCCATCTATAGCCTGTATGTGATGTGTTATCAGTATCTAAGGTAATATAGAAAGTTTTATATCCATGTGAATGTGGAAATGAAACTAGTTAGAATGTAAAAACAACGAGGAGTACTTGTGGCACTTTAGAGACTAACACATTTATTTGGGCATAAGCTTTCATGGGCTAAAACCCACTTCATCAGATGCATGGAGTGGAAATAACAGTAGGAAGATATATATAGATATCTATATATATATCTATATATATATATATCTATATATCTAACAGTACATGAAAAGATGAGAGTTGCCTTATCAAGTGGGGGGTCGAGACAATTCAATTAAAGTGGGCTATTATCAACAGGATGAAAAATCACTTTTGTAGTGGTAATCAGGGTGGCTCATTTCAAACAGTTAACAAGAAGGTATGAGTAACAGTAGGGGAAAATTAGCATGGGGAGATTAGTTTTTAGTTCTTGTAGTGACCCATCCACTCCCATCATAGGACACACACATCTACAAACCATCATAGGACCTAACCACATCAGCCACACCATCAGGGGCTCATTCGCCTGCACATCTACCAATGTGATATATGCCATCATGTGCCAGCAATGCCCCTCTGCCATGTACATTGGCCAAACCAGATAGTCTCTGCGCAAAAGAATAAATGGACACAAATCAGACGTCAAGAATTATAACATTTAAAAACCAGTCGGAGAACACTTCAGTCTCCCTGGACACTCAATAACAGACTTAAAAGGGGCAATTCTTCAACAAAAAAACTTCAAAAACAGACTCCAATGAGAAACTGCAGAACTGGAATTAATTTGCAAACTGGACACCATCAAATTAGGCCTGAATAAAGACTGGGAGTGGATGTGTCACTACAAAAACTAAAAACTAATTTCCCCATGCTAATTTCCCCCTACTGTTACTCGCACCTTCTTGTCAACTGTTTGAAATGAGCCACGCTGATTACCACTACAAAAGTGATTTTTCGTCCTGTCGATAATAGCCCACTTTAATTGAATTGTCTTGACCCCCCCCACTTGGTAAGGCAACTCCCATCTTTGTTACTGTTATATATATCTTCCTACTGTATTTTCCACTCCATGCATCTGATGAAGTGAGTTATAGCCCACAAAAGCTTATGCCCAAATAAATTTGTTAGTCTCTAAGGTGCCACAAGTACTCCTCGTTGTTTTTGCTGATACAGACTAACACGGCTACCACTCTGAAACTAGTTACAATGTGTATGTAAACTTGATAAATTTCAAAATGACTTGTACTTTAACTTTTGAAGAATGTACAATTGGGTCTTCAAAATATTTTTGGATATTAAAAGTGCTGTTCCATCTTTATAATTTATTTCCAGTTCAAATGTTGTAAGTTGTTGTTTTTTTCTAAGTACCAGTTCTTGTAAACTCAACCTGGGATCTGAGAATCTTATCAGAATCAGATTTTTTTTGTTTCTTATGCATCATCACCAGGAATAAAGATTTTGCAAACCAAATTCTACTCTATTAAACCTCTGTACCCCATTGACTTCAGTGGAGTTTTACTGGTATATGTGAAGATAGCCTTCAACACTGAAGCTAGAACTTCTTAAATAATTTCTTTGATGCATCAACAATTATGTTAAAGTGAGCTGATCCTCCCATATCTGGTGCACTGGAGGGTTAACGAGCATAAAATAGCATATAACATTTTTTTGGGATCAGTAAACTGGGTAGATTTGACTTTGAGTACATACTGTTCAGGGAATAGATCTCTGATAAAGAGCAGGCAATTTTCATATGGTCACTTTTCAGAGTATAATATTTTAAAGGCTCTTTTAAATACTGTGATTGTCATCAATTTGTCTGAGATTTACTGATATATGGGGAGATTTTCCGGAGGTACAGTAATCAAATCATAGGCTTTTCCGTTTCTTTTTCCTCTCATATAAGTACAAAAAGTTCTTCTGTACTGGGTCCAGGATTCTGTAAGCATCGTATCTTGGCTCATTTTGGAGGACTGTTTAATATTTTTAGCAATATTGACTTTGTCAATGTCCATTGGTTACTGAGTAATTATTCCACTACTTCTGCAATATCTATGAAGTCTTGCCAGTCTCACAATTTATTTTATTTATACAACAGTAAAATGGGCTCAACACAAAATGTTGTGGCATACTACTGTATTACATTTGTTTTACTCTACTGCCCTTCATCACTGTAAAGACTATTAAGTGGCAAATATTTTTCTTTAGACTAATATTTGAGTACTGGCAAACTTTTTCTTTTGCCATCCATTCAGTAGATTTTTTTTCATTGCTGCATTTAATTACATTTATTTTTCAGAAACAGTCTTTCTCCAGGCCAGTTATAAATGTGTCTGTATGCTTTCTGCTGTCATAACAACTTATGATCTGTGCTATAATGCCTTGTTAAAGTACTTGTTCTGAAGTTATCTGTGTTTGCAGTAAAGATGTTTTTCTTTTTTTCTATGTATGCAAACATGTAACTAGCATCAGTGTTGGTTTTTTTGCTTTCCTTTTGGAATTGTATTTAAGCCAAATGTAAATGGAAAGCCAAGTGGTCTACGTTCTTTATGGCTGTATGCCTATAATATGTGGCCTCTTCTTCACAAATGATGCTGGAGGACAAGTACCAATGTTCCCTCTAATTTTTTACTTCCATGTGCGGAATGAATTTTGTTATGTACACCAAGATGGAGGTGATGTGTGGCGGGGGTGGGGCCGAGGGGTTTGGCGGTTGGAAGGGGGCTCAGGGCTGGGGCAGAAGGTTGGGGTTCAGACTGCCCCAGGGCTGCGGCGGGGAGAGAGGACTCCCCCCAGCCCTCTCTTGCCACAGGGGCCAGGGGAGAGGCGACTCTCCCCGACCGGCTGTAGGCAGCTCTGGGGCCTGGGCCGTGGCTATGCGGGGAGAAGCGCCTCTCCCCGCCTGGCTGCGGCCCTCGATGACCTGCTGCACGGCCGCGCAGCTTAGGGGGAACTTAGACACACACTCTGATTAAACTTTGGCAGAATGTTCATGGATATATATATTGTGTGTATTACTATGCAGGCAGCCCAGCCCGGCCCAGCCACCCTAATACAGTTGGGGTCTATAGTAGTTGGGGGTTTATTTTTTAATAGTGCAGACAAGGAAGTCTTGTCTCCTGGCAAAACTGTAGGGTTCAGAACTTGCTCCTGGCTCTGTTGCCAATATGCTACGTGGCCTTGGGCAAGTAATTTAACCTTTATCTGCCTTGGCATCCACTCCTATCTAAACACTGGGAGAGGTGAAGCTTGATTTATTAATGCTTGTAAAAAACTGATAGTCTTCAATGGAAGAAATCAAAGAAATGCAGGCTGGTGCATGAAATTTTGTGACAGATTTGAGAGAGAGGTGAAGACAAGTGGGAGATGGTTGAAACCTCCCAAAGTTTGAGACAAATAGCCATTTTCAGAGATATAGCAAAGACAGTCTTCAGTCAATACTCCACTGAAATGAAAAGGAATGGCCTACCAGAGCCAACCGTAGCATTTTTGTGTAGGCCTGCAAAGCAATTGCTGTTCCCCCTTCCAATACATAAAAGATATCTATCTGCCATGATCACAGCAGTACACACAGGACTGGCCTAAAGATTTTGGGGAGGATCACTGAGGTTATTGTTTGGGAAACACCTCAAACTTAACTGAACTTTATCTGCCTGTTCCTTTTAAACCTACTTTTTCAAAATTCTTTGCAAGACAAAGAGCTAGATGCTTTTATTACAAAAATCTTCAATTCTCATTTACATTTCTAGGTTTCTCAGTCTGGGGGACCTATGTTTTGCAAACCTCAAAAGGTGCCTCTGTAGCCCAGGCCTAAGAGTATGTCTACAGAACCAGTAGCAGCACCTGGCTGCAAGCCTCTGAGCCTGGGTTGGCAGACTTGGGCTTGCATTACTGCCCTTCTTTTCATTTCTCTCCCTACTTGAGGGGAGTTTACCTCTGTATAACTTCTGCCTACTTGCATTGTGCGCTGGGGCTATAGTTAGGGCTTTAAGCATCTCACTCCTATGTTGGCCTTTTTGGCCTGAGGGCCTCATTGGGTTTTGGAAATTGTATGGAGGGCCGGTTAGGAGAGGGGGTCATGGCCCGCCCTCCCCCCCATCCACACCTCCCCGCGGGGACTCCTACCCCATCCAACCCTTCCTGTCCCCTGACTGTCCCCTGGCAGCCCATTCAATCCCCCCTCTCATTCCTGACTGCCCCCCGGGACCCCTGCCCCATCCAACCATCCAATCCCCCCCCTTCCGGACTGCTCCCCGGGGACCCCTGCCCCATCCAACCACCCCCTTTTCCCTGTCCCCTGACTGCTTCCGGATCCCCTGCCCCTGACTGCCCCCCGCCGCCCCATCCAACCCCTCCTCTCATTCCTGACTGCCCCCCCCAGGACCCCTGCCCCCATTCAATCCCCCTGTTCCCTGACCCCTATCCACACACCCGTCCCCTGACCACCACCCCGAACTTCCCTGCCCTTTATCCAACCCCCATGCTGCCTGGAGCACTGGTGACTGGCGGCGCTACAGCTGCGCTGCCCGGCTGTAGCCAGCCACGCCGTCACCACCGCGCAGCACAGAGAACCGGGTCAGGCCGGACTCTGCAGCTGCGCTGCCCCAGGAGCCCGCCACCCAGAGCATTGTGCCGGTGGCGGAGCGAACTGAGGCTGCAGGGAGGGAGAACAGCAGGGGAGGGGCTGGGGGCTAGCCTCCTGGGCCAGAAGCTCAGGGGCCAGGCAGGAGGGTCCCGTGGGCCAGATGTGGCTTGCGGGCTGTAGTTTGCCCACCTCTGTTGTAGAGGGTCTGTCTGCAGACTCAAAAAGATGACACTGTGTTGGTTACAATCCACTTTTGGACCGTTTTCTCAGCCAGAAGGCCCACGTACTTACATGTCAAGTTTTGTTTGTTTTTTACAAAATGAAAGCTTAAATTTTGCTAAAACTGATAAGTCTCTGTTCCTTCCCTGAATGTGCCTATCCAGTCTCTAGGGAAAGTTCCTGCTCACAGTTGACATTTTTTAAGTGTTGTTCTTTGTACTGAAATTGTTAAAAGCATTTACACAGTGGTTAACCACAGTGGACCCTATCCGGGTTTGGACCTCTAGGTGCTACTATAATACAAATGATTACTAATTCACATGTCAGATGCATGTGTTCAGGGCCCTACATCATAGGAGCCAAATATCTGAAATTCTAGAAAGAATCTGGTGGCATGGTTCTCCATAAAATGTCCATCTGATAGATTGTTTTATCTATGCAGCACATTACAATAATGTGGTTGGATTCTTAGGGTATGTCTACACTACGAAATTAGGTCGATTTAATAGAAGTCGATTTTTTAGAAATCGATTTGATACAGTCGATTGTGTGTCCCCCCATTAAGCGCATTAAGTCGGCGCTGTGCGTCCACAGTACCGAGGCTAGCGTCGACTTTCGGAGCGTTGCACTGTGGTAGCTATCCCACAGTTCCTGCTGTCTCCGCTGCACATTGGAATTCTGGGTTGAGCTCCCAATGCCTAATGGGGCAAAAACATTGTCGCGGGTAGTTCTGGGTACATGTCGTCAGGCCCCCTTCTCTCCCTCCCTCCGTGAAAGCAACGGCAAAAAATTGTTTCTCGCCTTTTTTCCTGGGTTACCCGTGCAGACAACATACCACGGCAAGCGTGGAGCCCGCTCAGCTCACTGTCACTGTATGTTTCCTGGGTGCTGCTGGCAGATGCAGTACTGCAGTGCTACACAGCAGCATCCCCTTGCCTTGTTTTACAGATGGCAGACGGTGCAATACGACTGCTATCCATCGTCGTCGGTCGGGGGCGCCTGGACAAAAATGGGAATGACTCCAGGTCATTCTCTTTTTTAAGTTTCGTCTAATGGAGTTTCAGTCCTGCCTGGAATATCATGCCAGCTGGAGGCTTCTGCCTCAGGCTGCTCTCCCAGTCAGCAGCACCGCGCGGTCGCACCTACCCCAGCCTACCCCTTGCTCCCGTGGCTCATGAAGCCTGGACAGTAGTAAGGAGCAGTTCAACTATAGGCTGAGCAAGTGCAGAATGGTGGTAGAATGTGCCTTTGGACGCTTAAAAGCTCGCTGGTGCAGTTTACTGACTCGGTTAGACTTCAGTGAAACCAATATTCCCATTGTTATTACTGCTTGCTGTGTGCTCCCCAATGTCTGTGAGAGTAAGGGGAAGACGTTTATGACAGGGTGGGAGGTTGAGGCAAATCGCCTGGCCGCTGATTACGCACAGCCAGACACCAGGGCGGTTAGAAGAGCACAGCAGGGCGCTCTGTGCATCAGAGAAGCTTTGAAAACCAGTTTCATGACTGGCCAGGCTACGGTGTGAAAGTTCTGTTTGTTTCTCCTTGATGAAAACCCGCCCCCTTGGTTCACTCTACTTTCCTGTAAGCCATCCACCCTCCCATCCCCCCTTTGATCTCCGCTTGCAGAGGCAATAAAGTCATTGTTGTTTCAAATTCATGTGTTCTTTATTTCGTCACACAAATGGGGGAATAACTGCCAAGGTAGCACAGGCAGGGTGGGGGAGGAGGAGAGCACAGGGGTGGGATAGTTGTAGGGGCACCCCCTCGAATGATATGCAGTTCATCATAGAAGCGGCATGTCTGGGACTCTGACCGGGAGCGGCCGTTTGCCTCTCTGGTTCTTTGGTAGGCTTGCCTGAGCTCCTTAAGTTTCACGCGGCACTGCTGTGGGTCCCTGTTATAACCTCTGTCCTTCATGCCCTTGGAGATTTTTTTTCAAATATTCTGGCATTTTGTCTTTTGGAACGGAGTTTGGATAGCACGGATTCGTCTCCTCATACAACGATCAGATGCAGTACCTCCTGTTCGGTCCATGCTGGAGCTCTTTTGCGATTCTGGGACTCCATGGTCACCTGTGCTGATCAGCTCGCTATGCTGACCAAACAGGAAATGAAATTCAAAAGTTCGCGGGGCTTTTCCTATCTACCTGGCCAGTGCATCTGAGTTGAGAGTGCTGTCCAGGGCGGTCACAATGGAGCATTCTGGGATAGCTCCCGGAAGCCAATACCATCGAATTGCATCCACACTACCCCAAATTCGACCCAGCAGGGTCGATTTCAGCGCTAATCCCCTCATCGGGGAGGAGTACAGAAATCGATTTTAAGAGCCCTTTAAATCGACAAAAATGGCTTCATCGTGTGGACGGGTGCAGGGTTAAATCTATCTAACGCTGCTAAATTCGACCAAAACTCGTAGTTTAAACCACGGCTTAGTTTGATATACAGTAAGTAAAACAACTCTACACAGATTCCAAGAGGTATCTTAAATCCTTGTGTACACACATTTTTTTCCTCTTATATAAAACTTCTAAAATCCAGCTCAGGACAGATACAACTTTTTTATATATTTTAATGGATACTTGGGGTTTTTTTGCCCCTTTGAACAAACAAAATTAATAAAATTATCAGCCTCCAACAATCAAACTACCAATGTGATAACCAGAGCTAGGTTAATAATTTTCAGTGTTGCATTCTTCTTTTGGATACACTGCTCTACAGCCAAAATGCTTCTGAAATAAATGTAGTCAAACTTTACTAATTCTGGGTCACTGAGAACGAAAATGATGCTTAAAATTGTTGATTGGCTCTAGTTTTCAAGATATGCTATTGGGTCAGTATATACGACCCTTGACTTCGGAATGGCGGAGGATAAGTGAGTTATAAAGGGAAGGGACCTCAATTTAAACCAGAAATGACTAAAATACATCTTTGACTGGATCTATGAATAAATCTATGACTGGGTTTGGACAGTACTTGCTTTTTAGGCAACAATGAATGATGCAATCTGAAGCTGGTATTGCGTCATACATGATATGAATTGCATCATGTTATTCCTAGAAGTCATGGATGATGCAATCATAACGAAGCTTACATCACTCTGCTGAACAAATTGCCCTATATCAGCTCTAGAAATCATACAGTGTCGTGCTCTCTTATTTGTCACTGTTTGATTTTGCAAAGGGACACGTTTCTGTTTAGCCAAAGTGAGCAGAGATGCCTCGTACTTGTGTGAACAGTGCAGATAACTTCTGCTATGTTTGTGGTGAAGTGACTTTTGCATCACAAAAGCGCAGTATAACCACTATGGTTAAGAAAGCCTATCACCTTTATTTTGGCTGCAAAATTGGAGATCAGGACAAGAGGTGGGCCCCACACATATGCTGCAAAACTTGTGCAACAAATCTTCGCCAGTGGTTGAACAGGAAAAGGAAATCTATGCCTTTTGCAGTGCCAATGATTTGGAGAGAGCCAACAGATCATACCAGCAATTGTTACTTCTGCATGGTGCCTCCAGTTGAGAAAGGTGTGTCAAAGAAGAAAAAGTGGACTGTGCATTATCCAAACATTCCATCAGCTATACGCCCAGTACCGCACGGAGAAGGACTGCCGGTTCCTGATGCACCAGAATCATTCTCACTTGAGTCAGACGAGGAAGAGGATGAAACTTCTGGTCCTGAACCATCAATGTCACAGGACCCACATTTTCTCCCATCCTCCTCCTCTGACCCGCACCTCATAACACAAGGTGAACTAAATGACCTTGTCAGTGATTTGGAACTACCCAAGAGTAAGGCAGAGCTGTTGGGCTCCAGACTACAGCAGTGGAATCTCCTGGCAGGTGATGTTAGGGTTTCCATGTTCCGTGACCGTCCAAAGGATCTTGTCCCATTCTTCTTCATGGAAGGTGATCTTGTAGCCTGCAACAACATTGATGGTGTGATGGCAGCCCTCAACATCGTTCACGATCCAGTTGAGTGGAGTCTGTTCATTGATTCATCGAAGATAAGTCTTAAAGCTGTTTTACTGCATAATGGCAATGTTTTGCCATCAATTCCAGTTGGTCATGCAGTCCATATGAAGGAAACCTATGACAACATGAAACAACTTTTGAGGTGCATAAACTATGACCAACATCAGTGGCAGCTTTGTGGCCATTTGAAGGTTGTTGCTCTCTTGCTTGGTCTGCAGACTGGATACACAAAGTACTGCTGTTTTCTCTGCGAATGGGATAGTCATGCAAGAGATTCCCACTACATCAAGAAAGATTGGCCACTCCGACAGTCATTGGAGCCTGGGAGGAAAAGTGTTCAGCATCCACCACTTGTTGAATCAAGGAAGATTTTGTTACCACCCTTACACATCAAGCTGGGTCTGATGAAGAACTTTGTCAAGGCCATTGACAAAACACAAGCAGCTTTCAAGTACCTCCGTGGAAAATTTCCAAGGTTAAGTGAAGCTAAGATAAAGGAAGGTGTCTTTGTTGGTCCTCAGATTCGTGAACTTCTTCGAGATGATGCATTTGACCATGCACTGCGTGGCAAGGAAAAGATGGCATGGAAAGCCTTCCAGTTACTGGCAATAAATTTTCTCGGAAACAAGAAGACAGACAACTATAGGTTGTTGGTGGAAAACCTCCTCAAGGCATACAAAAGCCTTGGTTGCAACATGTCACGAAAGATACATTTTTTGCACTCTCATCTAGATTTTTTTCCACCGAACTGCGGAGCAGTGAGCGACGAGCACGGCGAGCGATTTCACCAGGACATTGCAACAATGGAGAAACGCTATCAGGGCAAATGGAGCCCATCAATGCTTGCAGGCTATTGCTGGACAGTGACAAGAGATGCTCCATTTAATGAATACAAGAGACAAGCCAAGAAGCGCCGAGTAGACACTGAATAGGACTAAACTATGTATAGAATAGTTTTTTGCCTTTTGTTTCATAATAAATTTTATTTATATAACCCTTTTGCTGATTTTTAAAGTGTTACATAAACACGACAGGTGAAATATTATCATGTAAAGCAACCATAAACACATGAAAAGACCTAGGTTTACAATTTATGATTAAAACTCTACTATCTACACAGACATAAAATGTAAAAACTTAAATATCTTAGAAACAGTAGCCAATCAGTTGTTTTAATTGTCATATTTGAATCCAGCACATCAAAATACATAATAAATAGCACATTTTATCTCTGAAGCATACGACTTCTCAAAAATTGTAGACCAGTGATATGAGTTAGAAAATGCCAGAAATTTGCTTTTTTCTTCTGTGTAAAAATATTTTCAAGATAGAAGGCACTGACTATCTTTACAATTGGGGCTGCATTGTTATGATTATATGAATTATGTAGTAGTAACAAGCATGTAAACAATATTCTGTATAAGTCAATATTCTGCTTATAAATTAGAATACGGGGAGATATAAAGGAACTGGTACAGTAGTTGTACTTTGTTACAGAAAAGCCATAAATCATATTAGGGCTGTTGATTAATCATAGTTAACTTATGCAATAACTAAAAAAATTAATTGCAATTAAAAATTAATCACAGTTTTAATCACACTGTTAAACAATAGAATACCAAATTGAAATTTATTAAATATTTTGGATGTTTTTCTACCAAGTAGTTGCTGAACCAACAAGAGGGGATGCCATTTTAGATTTGGTTTTGGTGAGTAGTGAGGATCTCATAGAAGAAAAACAAAAATAGATCTGTGACTAGGGTTTTTGATTTCAAAAGGGCTAACTTTAAAAAATTAAGGAAATTAGTTAAGGACGTGGATTGGACTAAAGAACTTGTGGATCTAAAGGCAGAGGAGGCCTGGAATTACTTCAAGTCAAAGTTGCAGAAACTATCAGACGCCTGCATCCCAAGAAAGGGGAAAGAATTCATAGGCAGGAATTGTAGACCAAGCTGGACGAGCAAGCATCTCAGAGAGGTGATTAAGAAAAAGCAGAAAGCCTACAAGGAGTGAAAGATGGGAGTGATCAGCAAGGAAAGCTACCTTATTGAGGTCAGAACATGTAGGGATAAAGTGAGAAAAGCCAAAAGCCATGTAGAGTTGGACCTTGCAAAGGGAATTAAAACCAGTAGTAAAAGGTTCAGTAGCCATATAAATGAGAAGAAAACAAAGAAAGAAGAAGTGGGACCGCTAAACACTGAGGATGGAGTGGAGGTTAAGGATAATCTAGGCATGGCCCAATATCTAAACAAATACTTTGCCTCAGTCTTTAATGAGGCTAATGAGGAGCTTAGGGATAATGGCAGGATGACAGATGGGAATGAGGATATGGAGGTAGATATTACCACATCTGAGGTAGAAGCCAAACTCGAACAGCTTAATGGGACTAAATCGGGGGGCCCAGGTAATCTTCATCCAAGAATATTAAAGGAACTGGCACATGAAATTGCAAGCCCATTAGCAAGAATTTTTAATGAATATGTAAACTCAGCGGTTGTATCGTATGACTGGAGAATTGCTAACATAGTTTCTATTTTTAAGAAAGGAAAAAAAAAGTGATCCAGGTAACTACAGGCCTGTTAGTTTGACATCTGTAGTATGCAATGTCTTGGAAAAATTTTTGAAGGAGAAAGTAGTTAAGGACATTGAGGTCAATGGTAATTGGGACAAAATACAAACATGGTTTTACAAAAGGTAGATCATGCCAAACCAACCTGATCTCCTTTGTTGAGAAGGTAACAGATTTCTTAGACAAAGGAAATGCAGTGGATCTAATTTACCTCGATTTCAGTAAGGCATTTGATACGGTTCCACATGGGGAATTATTAGCTAAATTGGAAAAGATGGGGATCAATATGAAAATTGAAAGATGGATAAGGAACTGGTTAAAGGGGAGACTACAACGGGTCATACTGAAAGGTGAACCGTCAGGCTGGAGGGAGGTTACTAGTGGAGTTCCTCAGGGATCAATTTTGGGACCAATCTTATTTAATCTTTTTATTACTGACCTTGGCACAAAAAGTGGCAATGTGCTAATAAAGTTTGCGGATGACCCGAAGCTGGGAAGTATTGCTAATACATAGAAGGACCGGGATATCATACAGGAAGATCTGGATGACCTTGTAAACTGGAGTAATAGTAATAGGATGAAATTTAATAGTGAAAAGTGCAAGGTCATGCATTTAGGGATTAATAACAATAATTTTTGTTATAAGCTGGGGATGCATCAGTTGGAAGTAACAGAGGAGGAGAAGGACCTCGGAGTATTGGTTGATCACAGGATGACTATGAGCCGCCAATGTGATATGGCTGTGAAAAAAGCTAACGTGGTCTTGGGGTGCATCAGGCGAGGTATTTCCAGTAGAGATGAGGTGTTAGTGCCGTTATAAAAGGCACTGGTGAGACCTCATCTGGAATACTGTGTGCAGTTCTGGTCTCCTATGTTTAAGAATCATAGACCATTTCATAGAATCATAGAATATCAGGGTTGGAAGGGACCTCAGGAGGTCATCTAGTCCAACTCCATGCTCAAAGCAGGACCAATCCCCAGACAGATTTTTGTCCCAGATCCCTAAATGGCCCCCTCAAGGATTGAACTCACAACCCTAGGTTTAGCAGGCCAATGTTCAAATCACTGAGCTAGCCCTCCCCCCTGCAAGGATGAATTCAAACTGGAACAGGTACAGAGAAGGGCTACTAGGATGATCCGAGGAATGGAAAACCTGTCTTATGAAAGGAGACTCAAAGAGCTTGGCTTGTTTAGCCTAACCAAAAGAAGGCTGAGGGGAGATATGATTGCTCTCTATAAATATATCAGAGGGATAAATACCAGGGAGGGAGAGGAATGATTTAAGCTCGGTACCAATGTGGTCACAAGAACAAATGGATATAAACTGGCTATCAGGAAGTTTAGACTTGAAATTAGACCAAGGTTTCTAACCATCAGAGGAGTGAAGTTCTGGAACAGCCTTCCAAGGGGAGCAGTGGGGGCAAAAGACATATCTGGCTTCAAGACTGAGCTTGATAAATTTATGGAGGGGATGGTATGATGGGATAGCCTAATTTTGGCAATTAATTGGTCTTTGATTATTAGCAGTAAATATGCCCAATGGCCTGTGATGGGATGTTAGATGGGGTGGGATCTGAGTTATTACAGAGAATTCTTTCCTGGTTGTCTGGCTGGTGAGTCTTGCCCACATGCTCAGGGTTTAGCTGATCGCCATATTTGGGGTCGGGAAGGAATTTTCCTCGAGGGCAGATTGGCAGAGGCCCTGGGGGTTTTTCACCTTCCTCTGCAGCGTGGGGCACGGGTCACTTGCTGGAGGATTCTCTGCATCTTGAAGTCTTTAAACCATGATTTGAGGACTTCAGTAACTCAGACATAGGTTAGGGGTTTATTACAGGAGTGGGTGGGTGAGATTTTGTGGACTGCGTTGTGCAGGAAGTCAGACTAGACGATCATAACAGTCCCTTCTGCCCTTAAAGTCTGTAATTCTATGATTTTTCAAATATTGATTTCAGTTAGAACACAGAATACAAAGTGTACAGTGCTCACTTTATATTATTTTTATTACAAATATTTGCACTGTAAAAATGATAAACAAAAGAGTATTATTCAATTCACCTCATAAAAGTGCAATCTCTTTATCGTGAAAGCGCAACTTACAAATGTAGATTTTTTTTGTTACATAACTGCACTCAAAACAAAACAGTGTAAAACTTTAGAGCCTACAAGTCCACTCAGTCCTATTTCGTGTTCACCCAATCGCTAAGAAAAACAAGTTTGTTTATGGACACATGTCGTCTAGAATGGTGGTTGAAGCATGAAGGGACATATGAATCTTTAGCGCATCTGTCTCGTAAATATTTTGCAACGCCAGCTACAACAGTGCCATGCGAACGCCTGGTCTCACTTTCAGGTTACATTGTAAACAAGAAGTGGGCAGCGTTATCTCCTGCAAATGTAAACAAACTTGTTTGTCTGAGCGATTGGCTGTACAAGAAGTAGGACTGAGTGGACTTGTAGGCTCTAAAGTTTTACATTGTTTTATTTTTGAGTGCAGTTATTTTTTGTTCATAATTCTACATTTGGAAGTTCAACTTTCATGATAAAGAGATTGCACTACAGTACTTGAGTGAATTGAAAAATACAATTTCTTTTATTTTTACAGTGCAAATATTTATAATAAAATTAATATAAAGTGAGCACTGTACCCTTTGCATTCTGTGTTGTAATTGAAATCAATGTATTTGAAAATGTGGAAAACATTCTATTGTTTAACTGCGATTAATTGCGATTAATTTTTTTAATTGCTCGACAGCCATAAAGCATATTAAATTGTACCTCTGATTTTTCTTTTTCTAGTAAAATCTTTCACCGTGTGGGCTGTCATGAAATATACGTCAAAGAAATTGGGAGTTGGGTTCTACATTTGCTTTAGGAAGATCTATTCTTGTGTAATTTAAATATATAGCCTGTTATAACTACAAAACCACTGTGGCAAATGGTTCCTTCCGGAGCTAAAAAGGAAATTAGTAGGCAGCCTAATCAATTTTTAATACTTTAAATATATAACTGCTTTAATATAATCTTTCGTTTTCTATTGCTAATGCTCAAAAACTGCCTCTGTCTTTTGTAATATTACAGAGAAGCCATTTTTTGTTTCTGTAACAGTTTTACCTTTTATTTATAGGTTAATTTTTACAAAAACCAAAAATTAGGTTTACTCTTGCTGATCGCTTTGTAGTGGTGGTGCTCCTATTAGCTGGCAACCAGGACAGGGCATATTATGACTGCTGTGGCTCTGTGTGTAGAGAAGCCTCTTATGTCTGGGAAAGTTGGTTTTGTGTGGCCATATGAAAGTAGAACAGTTTTGGTAAAGATAATTCTATAAGATCACTCAGGTCAATTCATGATATCTGATTGGCAGAAAACTACTTTTGCCACAGATGAGTTAATTCTAGAAGTATACATAATGTACACAGGCGAATATCCACTGGACTAGTCATTTGAACAGCAAAACAATTTCTCTTCCCTTTCTTCCAACATCTTCTGCCTCTTTGCCTGTCTGCACATGCTCCTCCAAAGTACTTTGTGATGACAACGTAGAGAGGCCCTGCTGTATTCTACACTAGTGCAATCTATAGCTTAACTGATAGGAAACCTTTTCTAAAATAAAGTTGCCTCTTTGAGCCATTTTTGCAGTGCTTGTTACATCTGCCGGAGAAATGGGCCATCTGGAATAAGTTTTCCTCAATAAAATGGCTTTTTCTTCTCTGAAGATTGATATAAACCAAGAGACCCTGTACTTCCAAAAGGCATCAATAGATAGAATAGATTTATTAATTTTTAAAAATATCTTGCTCACAATTACTTGTAAAATTTAAAAAACTAAACATCTTAAACACTATTTTACCCCTGAAGAATATGTCACTCCTCTGCCTTCTCTACAGCAGTGGTTAACTAAATATGCTGTTCATAGAGCTATGCTGATACCATCAGTGTTGCTATTGCTGCCACCACAATCAGTGTTTTCAAATTTATAAGACTGTTACAAACAATGCAGTTTTTTAAAAAGGAGTAAATAAAATTAAACTAGGTGATTTGACAACCATGTTTTTAAAAATCAGTCGAAGAAAAATCTGAATTCAAGGTTTTTATGTTCTGGTATTATACAGTATACACAGGTTAAGCATTTTCTTATAGTTGATTAATCTCAATATTGATCCTTCATTAACTTGAGTTCTTTTTTCAAGTTTCTGTGACTTGATGCATGGTTTGTTTTTATTGACTTACGGTGTTTGTTGTTGAAACTCCAGGTCATTTGCTAACTTTTCTATTCTTTCAAAACCTCTGGCAACATTTAGAATGTCCGTATCGACCAGTATAATACCTGACTCCTTGGGGATCCTTTCATCCCTTTGTATTATAATTGTATAAATGCCATACAGTGTGTAAGTTACCTGCTTGGTAGTGTGATTGCTTGCATAATGTTGGATTCCAACCAACCGTAAAAAGTCTTTCATTGTCATGCTTCTTTCGTCCTCTGTCAAATTTATGTGAAAAAAGTGTGCTAGATATGCAATGATCTCTCTTTCTATTACCAGTTCAGTATAAATTGAACTTGGTTCCATATATACATTTTCCTGGGCTGCTTTGTTAGAATAAAAATGCAGATCACCTTGCTTTGTAGTGTGTTCTAATCCTGTTGGTTTCTTTTCTGGGAAATTTTTGGTGTAACTGTGGGTGTTGAGTTGGACATTTTGACTGGTTTCTGTTTTGTTCAAATGTGGAGGATTCCGTATCTCAGGGGATAATAATTCAAAGGTTGTTGCATTGTCTCTAGTTTCCTGTTTCTGAGAATCTACTAGGAGATACCACTGTTGGTTTTTTTGATAAAGCCAGGTTTGAGCCTGTGCTAGCTCATGTAAAGTGGTGTCATAATAGTGCTCTTGGTCAGTAACCGTATCCATGCATATTGCTCCAAGCTGCAGCAACTTGGCTTTACTTGTGTTCTTTAGCCAGTACTTCTGTTGGAGTTGGATTTTATGGACTCTTGGTTTTTCTGCTGCCATCTTCCTGCTGGAACAAATTGTATTTAAAATTAGGTGCTCAAGTTGCTACATTTTTAAAGAATAATTATATGTAGCTGGGGATAGGAAACCTGGGAGATGGTCAGCTTTTTATGTCTTGCCCCCACATACTCCAAACTATCTTATCTGGAAAGAGGATTCAGAAAAAGTTCACACTGACGGTTCTATTTCTTTGAGTGCTGAGGTTTATTTGTCTGCCCTAGCCAAAGAGTAGTCAAATAGTATCATGGAACCTGCAGGTACTATGTAATTTTAATTTAGTTTGACCTTCCATCATGAATGTTAAGGAGTGAGCTCTCAAACTAGCAGAGCTCAACCCTAGTTGGTTCTGGCATAAGTCTAACAATACCCTAGACTGAGGCAAGCTTGTGAAGCAGTGGATGAGATTGTGCACTGCAGAAACGCTATAAGAAGAAAAACAATATCGTATGGTTAATTAAGGCGATTTCCAGAGTAACTCCTGCCTTCACATACAGGAGAGGTAGAGTTCTTTTTTGTTTTGTTTTGTTTTTGTAATAAGCATTCATTTGGTTACATATTTGCCTCTGTTCCTGGAGCTTTCTGTTTTCATTCCTGTTAATAGTAGTAGCAACCCCTTTTTGCAATACTGAAGTGCTGCTGCAGTATTAAAAAAAAAAATTAAAAACATTCAATTAATTTAAAAGCTCCAAGAGTACAAAATTCTCATGTAAAATATATACAAACCATTTTGACTTTGCAAAACTAAAACTGAACTTACCTCCCCCCAATCTTGGCAATTAAAATTAATAATGCAACTACAAATGTAATATTTAATATTTTCCCTCTTAGTCTCTTCGTTTTCTCTGATTCATTATGCTACCATTGAAATTCTGGCAACAAAGAACTAGAGTGCCTTTTCATTATCTAGTTCATAAATTAGTTGATAAGATAATAAAGAGGATACAATTTCCCTAGGTTGCATCAAGTTTTATTTCAATAAAGGAAAAAGAATCCTATACTTTTCATTGAGAAAGGAAAGATGGTTTTTGAGTTAAAGTAATGGCTGCTACTCAGTGTGTCCAGGTTCTGTTGCTGGCTATGCCACAACCTTCCAGTGTAACTTTGGACAAGTCGCTTTAATGTGTCTGTTCCTTAATTCATCCATCTATAAGATGAGGATAACAGTACTTCTTTACCTCACAAGGTATTGCGAAAATAAACTCATCAGGTACTCAGATACCACAGTGTGTGCCATAGAAAATCCTATAAACTGATATAATAATAAGGCTGAAAACTAATGGTAGATGTCTGCACTATGTAGAAGCCACATTTCATGTTCTAGACCACTTGACATCTATTAAGATGCAAACATTTCCTATAAATTTGGGTCTGTGTGCCCTCATTATTGGAAAAGGCAATGCAGACTTTTTAATATCTGCCACAACATTCTATAAATGTCATTATTTTGAATATCACTCAGGGTGACCTGTGAAATTAGGTATTTTACTATTCTACATTGTTTTATTTTCATGATATAAATTTTTTTATGATAGTAAGGTCATGCTACTCTAATCAAACCATACAAATTTAACTTTTTGCCACTTGCTATGAAATACTAATGCTATGTTAAAGTGGAGAGTTTGAAAATATTAAATAATTAACTGGATTTACTTTTTTCCTACTTTACTGCACTTTTAGTCATGAACCTAATCCTTTTTTCTATTGTTTTTATAAATGTAATAATATTTAACTGCACGATTAACTATATAGTTTACATAACTTTCTTGGTACTATGTGAAATCACTATAATACATGTGTCTTAAAGTGGAGCATACTCAGTTAAATCATAGCTTACTTACTGTTTTTACTTATTCCTGTGACCAATGGGTAGGTGTAATTTACTTGGCTATTTTCAGTCGGCTATCATATAACACGTCATACAGTCCACATTTGCCTGCTTTTCAGATCTGCCTTTCAGAATCGATTTCTGAATCCTTTAAGAGAATGACTTGCAGATCGTTAGGAAAGGCTTCTCCTTATTCTCTTAATTCAGAAACTTTTGTGTTGATAAACCCAGTGGAGTAGGAAGTTCCTTTGCTTTCTCTAGTTCTGTAAAACGTCTCCAGTCTTTACTGTCAATTGTTTCTTTCTTCCTTTAAAGGTCTTTCATTCTTTAGTTTTAGTTACTACTTGGAGCTTCTATGGCAACTGTGCATGTGGCAGAAGTTTGTACTCACTGTTTATAGATACTGCTGGTTAAGATGGCGTTGCTTAATAGGAATTTTAATGTCTTGTATAGTGTTGGGTAAAATAAATTTTCAAGTCTCTTAGATAACAGTACAGGTGCTCAGGATTTCTCAGCTTTGAGCTCTGCAAAACTATACCTGTTAATTTATGTTTTGGAACCTATATTATTTCTGGAATTTTATCACTTGAAATTTTGTTTGCATACATAAATGTGATTTTGCTATGTGTACTTTATCTGAAGTATTGTGGGAAAAATATTCTGTTAAAACAGAAGGAATTTAGATGATGATGAAGATATTGATGCATAACACTGCCATATGAGGACAAACTCCCTCTCACTCAAAAACTAATTATTTCGTACTGTAGTACATAAGAATGGCCATACTGGGTCAGACCAAAGGTCCATCCAGCCCAGTATCCTGTCTACTGACAGTGGCCATTGCCAGGTGCCCCAGAGGGAGTGAACCTAACAGGTAATGATCAAGTGATCTCTCTCCTGCCATCCATTTCCACCCTCTGACAAACAGAGGCTAGGGACACCATTCCTTACCCCTCCTGGCTAATAGCCATTAATGGACTTAATCTCCATGAATTTATCTCTTTTAAACTCTGTTATAGTCCTAGCCTTCACAACCTCCTCAGGCAAGGAGTTCCACAGGTTGACTGTGCACTGTGTGAAGAAGAACTTCCTTTTATTTGTTTTAAACTTGCTGCCCATTAATTTCATTTGGTGGCCCCTGGTTCTTATATTATGGGAACAAGTAAATAACTTTTCCTTATTCACTTTCTCCACACCACTCATGATTTTATATACCTCTATCATATCCCCCCTTAGTCTCCTCTTTTCCAAGCTGAAAAGTCCTAGCCTCTTTAATATTTCCTCATATGGGACCCGTTCCAAACCCCTAATCATTTTAGTTGCCCTTCTCTGAACCTTTTCTAATGCCAGTATATCTTTTTTGAGATGAGGAGACCACATCTGTATGCAGTATTCAAGATATGTGCACACCATGGATTTATATAAGGGCAATAAGATATTCTCCGTCTTATTCTCTATCCCTTTTTTAATGATTCCTAACATCCTGTTTGCTTTTTTGACTGCCGCTGCACACTGCGTGGACGTCTTCAGAAAACTATCCACGATGACTCCAAGATCTCTTTCCTGATTAGTTGTAGCTAAATTAGCCCCCATCATATTGTATGTATAGTTGGGGTTATTTTTTCCAATGTGCAATACTTTACATTTATCCACATTAAATTTCATTTGCCATTTTGTTGCCCAATCACTTAGTTTTGTGAGATCTTTTTGAAGTTCTTCACAGTCTGCTTTGATGTTAACTATCTTGAGCAGTTTATTATCATCTGCAAACTTTGCCACCTCGCTGTTTACCCCTTTCTCCAGATCATTTATGAATAAGTTGAGTAGGATTGGTCCTAGGACTGACCCTTGGGGAACATGACTAGTTACCCCTCTCCAGTCTGAAAATTTACCATTTATTCTTACCCTTTTTTCCCTGTCTTTTTAACCAGTTCTCAATCCATGAAAGGATCTTCCCTCTTATCCCATGACAACTTAATTTACCTAACAGCCTTTGGTGAGGGACCTTGTCAAAGGCTTCCTGGAAAATCTAAGTACACTATGTCCACTGGATCCCCCTTGTCCACATGTTTGTTTGATCCCTTCAAAGAACTCTAATAGATTAGAAAGCCATGATTTCCCTTTACAGAAACCATGTTGACTTTTGCTCAACAATGTATGTTCTTCTATGTGTCTGACAATTTTATTCTTTATTATTGTTTCAGCTAATTTGCCTGGTACTGACGTTAGACTTACCGGTCTGTAATTGCTGGGATCACCTCTAGAGCCCTTTTTAAGTATTGGCGTTACATTAGCTATCTTCCAGTCATTGGGTACAGAAGCTGATTTAAAGGACAGGTTACAAACCATAGTTAATAGTTCCGCAATTTCACATTTGAGTTCTTTTAGAACTCTTGGGTAAATGCCATAGTGTATTCAGCATAAAGACCACTGTGGTACAATAGCTTTTGTGCAGAAGTCCCCTGCACACAACATTTTCTCTTCTCAAGCTCAGCTCAACTGAACATTGTTAATTATGCTGATAATTTAGGAAAACCCCCAGTAAACCTCGTCTCCTACAGTGCTTGTGCCCCACCAATTGTGGTGGTGATCTTTGTTTGACTATGAACAATAATGAGACTCACTTTTTAGTATAATTTTCCAGTGCACATTATATACTAAAAAGCCATGATCGCTTTCCAATGAATTTACACAGCAAAATAAAATGAGATTTGCTTTTTCTCCTGCATTGACTGTTTGTATTGTTGTGGCAATAAGCCTCCATCTAATGCTCTAGTCTCATCTTTTTAAAAAAGTTTATGAAGAAAGTAAAACAGGACTGAAACATCCAGTTCCAGATAACCCCTCATAAGCACTGTTCATTGTTCCCAGTGTGTGTATCTGTATGTGTGATTTCCCTCAGTACTACTGGCAACACAACACTTGAAATGGTTTATAGATTTAGCTGTAGCTGATAAGTCCTTCACCCATATCCTCAAGTACAGTTCGGGTGCTGTAAACTCCATTTATTAGCTGCCAATGGACTATTCTGGGATAAAACTTTAGCTGGCCCAAAAGTGTGTCTGTTTGGTCTAAAAATGGATAAACCTTGACAATTACTGTATTTTCAAGATCTATTATACATGCCTTTGAAGATACACAACACCTGCTTCTCTGACCAAGAGAGGGCACAGAAGAATTTGAAATTGCACTAGTGTATGCAACCAGAATGTAAACATCTATGTTTCTAGCATCCAGGACCACAAATTAGTGAGCAACAGGGGAGGGGCAGCATCTCTTAGTTAAGTATTTCCCAGATCCCCAGGTGCGTGGCTGTAACTCATACACTTTAAACAAGCACTGTAACTTAACCACATAGTGAAAAATAAATATACGCAGCTTTTATTCAAGTCACTATAGAAATTGGGTTGTAATGACTACCAATGCTTCCCTGAATACTAAACCAACTTCACTAATGTAAAATAGCATATGCCATAATTACTCTCAATTTCCCCAGCAAATTTAACCCTCCACAACATCAGCTTTACCTAATATTTAATGTAAAGAGATGTTGGTGTGGACACCTATTTATGTTACAGATTATTTCCTTTCAGTGTTGTATTGAGAAACAAGCCTGTTAGAGCTGATGTAACAACCCACTTAGATAGAAATATAGGTATGTTCAAACTGGCCAAGTCTGACAGCTGGCCACATTCCGAGGAGCAGCCAGCTGGAAAAGAAATTAGCAGACACAGGGCTCACTTTTTCAGAACAGCTATTCCTGCTCAGCTCCCTGAAAGTTATCTTCTCTCATATGCTTGTTTCCTCCCCACAGAAAGCTGGAATTCCCTGGTAACATTTATACAGCCTTGCTTTAAACAGCACACAAAAAAGTGTATACTTTAAAACAAACAGCAAGCACTGTAAAGTAAAATCAGGATTGGTAAACATAGCAGTCATTTTCTGTGGCCAGTTACTCTGCAGTAGCTGGTCACCAACACTCTAGCACAGCAATTAGGAGTCTCAGTCATTCTCATTATCAACCTTCTTGCGGGTGAAAAGCATTCTGGCAAGTTTACTTGCCAATTTTCAGCACAGAATAATTAGTGATTTAAAGATTCTGCCACTGATGAACAAAGCATTTGGAAAAGCACCATCTCTTGATTTGGAAATACTATGGAAAACAAAACTATGTTTACACAAAAAATAAAATAAAAAACTTAAGAACATTACATTTGCCAAATCAAGCACTCAAAAGTTATGCATTGCCAGAATTAAGATTACTTATGAACCCTTAATTTCGCCCCTTTCAGCACATGATCACATACTGTTTTTCCATAGGATCCCTGCTGTATTCAGTGCAAAGGATGAACTCTGATCACTAAACAGGTAGCTAATGAATATTTATTTCTGGCATCACCCGTGTGTGGCCACAGGCCATATTTATGGCACACCTTCCAGACCACATACTGAATACAGACTTATTACTTCACATGCTTTTCTGTGGTGCTGATCACCTTTATTAATGTTTATGAAGTGCTACAAAGTGAGGTAGGGCAATATTATCCACATTTTACAGACTGGGAACTGAGGCACAGAAAGATTTTAAATCAAAATTGTCAAAATTATCCATTAATTTGGGATGCCAACTTGAGATACCTAGTACCTAATTCATATGTTCAAAACACAGCTCCCATTAGCTTCATTTATAGTTGTGAGTGCTCAGAACTTCTGCAAATCAGACCCTAGAAGGTAGAACTACAAAGATGATTTGGCTCATTATTGCAACTCCTAACTTTAGGCATTCTGTCACCTAGTGGAGTCCTCAGCCCTGAATTATGTGTCCAGACTACACATACAATGCATAGGGAGAGTTGGGACCTACAAAAGGGATTCACAGAAGCCAAGCTAAGCAGGTGAACTTACTGGTGAACAGACCCTTTACTTTTTTTTCAATTTCAAAAGACATGAAGTGAAAGCATTTCCAAATAACTGGGTGCACAACTAGATGCACCTTTTACCCCTCTACACAATGTCTCCTTTATGGTCATGTCACTCCTCTCTACAGATCTGTGGTCCATATGCATTTTACCCCCATTAAATCTTTGGCTTGCTGTGGCTCCAAATAAGATTTTCAGTCATTGCCAACTGTGATGATATTTCTGAGAAATAGACCTCCTCCTCACTTGGAACTGGACTGAGGCAAACAGCTCATCTTGCCTAGGTTAATAAATAGCAGTCAGATAGTGCTTAATTTCAGGATGAAGGTAAAGGATTGTGGTTTGAGAGTAATGGAAGGGGAGGTAGTTTTAATAAATTCATAGATTCCAAGGCCCAGAAGGGACCAATCTACTTTGACCTCCTGTATAAAAGAGGTCCTAGAACTTCTCCAAAATAATTCCTAGAGCATATCTTTTAGAAAAACATCCAGTCTTGATTTAAAAATTGTCAGTGGTGGAAAATCCACCTCAACCCTTGGTAAATTGTTCAGATGGTTAATTACGCTGTCAAAAATTTATGCCTTATTTCCAGACTGAATTTGTCTAGCTTCCATTTCCAGTCATCGGCTGATATAATTTATACCTTTGTCTGTTAGATTGAAGAGCCCATTGCTAAATAATTGTTCCCCATGTAGATTCTTATAGATTATAACCAAGTCACCCCATAACCTTCCCTTTAAGCTAATTAGATTGAGGTCTTTGAGTTTATCACCACAAGGAATGCTTTTTAATGCTTTTAATTATTCTTTTGGCTCTCCAGTTTATCAACACCCTTCTTGAATTGTGGGCACCAGAACTGGCCACAGTATTCCAGCAGCCAAATACAGAGGTAAAATAGCCTCTTTACTCCTATTCAAGATTCTCCAGTTTATGCATTCAATGATTGCATTAGCTCTTTTGGCCACAGCGCACATTGGGAGCTCATGTTGAGCTGATTATCCACCACAACCCCCAAATATTTTTCAGAGGCACTGCTGCTCAGGATAGAGTCCACCTTGCTGTAATTATGACCTACATTCTTCATTCCTACACTTACATTCATTCACTTACATTTAGCCATATTATAATACACATTGTTTGCTTGTGCTCAGATTACCAAGTGATCCAGATTGCTCTGAATCAGTGACCTGTCCTCGTAATTATTTACCACTCCCCCATTTAGTGTCATCTGTAAACTTTATCAGTTGTGATTTTGTTTTCTTCTAGGTCATTGATAAAAATATTAAATAGTGTAAGGCCAAGAACAGATCCCGGTAGGATCCCCACTGGAAACACACCCACTTTGATGATAATTCCATGTTTCCAGTTACGTTTTGAGACCTATCAGTTAGCCACTTTTTAATTAATGTAATGTGTTCCATGTTAATCAAAATTTCTTCTGGTATCAAATCAATTGCCTTACAGAAGTCTAAGCATATTATTTCAACACTATTACGTCTATCAATCAAATTTGTAATCTCATCCAAAAAAGATACCAGGTTAGTTTTACAGGAACTGTTTTCCATAAACCAATGTTGATTTGCATTAATTACGTTACACTCTGTTAGTTCATTATTAATTGAGCACCGGATCAGCTGCTCCGTTATCTTGCCTGGGATCAGTATTAGGCTGACAGGCCTATAATGACCTGAATCATCCTATTTAGCCTTTTTAAAAATTGGCACAGTTGAGACTGAGAAGAGGTTCTGAGGATGGGGAATGACTTAACTGCTGATCTCCTTACTTTGTGTGGTCTGTTGGTGGGAAATAGTAGCAATCTTAAGTTAATAAAGTTTTTTGTGTATAAATAGATGTGTGTACATAGATATGTAGGTAGAAAATATGTAATTTAAAGGAACATCAAGATAGGTGTAGACCAGAATAGAGTAACTGTGATTAATTTTTTCTGTAAGCCTGGCCTTCCTTCCCCTTTTCCCCCTTACTGTTTGTTAATATCACTATTTGCATTATGTCTAAAATAACAAAATGTAGCAAAATATGCACATGCTGCTAGCAGGGTCAGAGAGTTGCACTTTGTTAAATTGCACTAGCTAACCCTGCAGAGTTTTAGCGTTTACAACCTTTCATATTGAATGACCATTTGTGCTATAGTGAGCTGGTTCCATAAACCTTTATCCTGCTCTTCTGCTGCATATTGAAAAGTCACCGTGATGTGTAATGACTTACTCTGGTTGAAGAATTAATAATGTTGCTGTTTTTAATTTACGCAGGACAGCCATGAAAGCAGAATAAAGGCTTTCTTTCATGCAATTTGCATGAAGATCTCACCTCATTGAAAATCATAGATCTTTAATTCCTAGGAACTAATAATTCCTCTATTAATTCAGAAAAAGAAACACTCACTGAAAAGCACTTCTCCTGATGATTAAATAACCATTCTCCTCTTCTGGATGTATATTGTTGCATCTAGGAATCAAGAGGAAAATCTTACCTTATAAAAGTGTTAAGTGAAAAATCTTTGCAGCCTATTTCAGTTGCCTCTGTATCCTATGTAACATGTTGTATGTACTTCCTTAGGGAAGGCCAGTGGAGGTTGATCTGCTTCCCAGATTTTTATCTTGGCAGAACATGAATTTCCACTCTTCATCCATCAAAAAATATTGTAGTTGTAATACTGAATATTTTGTCATGTAAATATAATTTTTAAAAAGACACCTTTTCAGGTACAGAGATCTTTTTAGAATGCATTTTATATAGTATCTATCATGAAAAGTATCATAGACACTTTACAGTAAAACAGATTCATATTAAATGATTAAAATGGTATAAGTTCAAAACAATAATTCCCATTAGTTAATATTTTTGAAATCTAGTAGTAGATTTTTAATACTTCAGTAATATGAAAGGATTGTAAATTCCCAGATGTAAATTGCTGAATTATACATCATATGAAAATTGAAATATAAGCATTATAGAATTTAAGATGGAAAACATGGCTATCTGATATTTGTATTGTGTAAGGAATAATCTGTTTTCAAAGATAACTGATTTAAAACACCATTAAGAACTAAATCTACAGAAGAGTGTGATTGTGTGTGAATTTGAAAAGTACTTTTGTATAAAACATAGCTTTATTTGACTTTTTCAGAAATTACTGTTCTGAGAGACATGTCGCAATACTACTCTTGTTTTTGATTACCTGAATTTGTTTGGAGACAAACATATAATATGGGTAAGTTAATCTGATTTTATTTATTATTTAAAAAAAAAAACAAAGAAAAAATCTCACAAGATGCATACTGTAGAATATGTACAATATGTACATGCAGTGTGTCTAACGACACCAAAATGGCCATGGTTTGAAACATGCAGTAGCAAAACAAGGATTTTGATAATTTGCAATTATCATACTAAAATGTGTACAACTGTAAGGGAATGTGTATGTATCTGTATTGCACCAATCTCTCTGGTCTCTAGGTGTCAAATACAGGTGCTTTAAGTTTCAGTTTTTGTCATGGTAGGACTCTATTCTCCAGACCACCTTTACTGAGGTTGTAGATCTATGCTTTGGTCTCAACAAGCTGAATTCTACATGCTGACAACTGCATCAAACCTGTGTTCTGAGGGAGAGGCATGCTTTGAGGTAGTTGACTTTAGCCAATTAAGGGTTCTGAAGAGGAGGACCAGCACTCTGAAATAGATATAATATGGAATGGAAAACCTGTGTAGGCTACAGATCACAGCTGTAATATGTTCTCATCTACCTGTTCTGCTTAGGAGACAGACAGACATAATCATTATTGAATCCAGACATCACATGTAAGAGAGTGTGAAAGTAAAGAATCTATTTGATTTTTCCCTTTGGTCAAGTCCAGTGATGCTGTTGTTCTAACACCACTGATTAGTCAACAAGATCTTGATCCTTTATGGATGATTCAGTACCTACTGTAATGACCTCACCGGGAGTTATCCCTGATCGCGCTAGTATGTGCAAGCGGCTTGCATGCTCCCAGATAGGAGACGCAAACTGCTACATGGAAAGGACTCCTAGCTTACCCTTGAGCTAGAGAAAGTGATGATAGGCCCTATGCCATTCAACCAGGGTTCTGCCAATCCACAGGCAAGGACCCACCCAGGTGATCCCAAGGCAGCCCAACCCCAGAGCCATCACTCCTAGCTGGAGCCTTCACCCCTTGCACCCAACCCTCTGCCCCAGCCCTGAGCCCCATCCCGCACCCCAAACTCTTCATCCCCGGCCCCACCCCAGAGCCTGCACCCCCAGCCAGAGCCCTCACCCCCATCACACATCACCTCCATATTGGTGCACATAACAAAATTCATTCCGCACATGGATATAGAAAATTAGAGGGAACACTGGTCCACAGGCCTTGGTGAATTGTTCCACTAGTTAATTACAGTAACTCCTCGCTTAACGTTGTAGTTATGTTCCTGAAAAATGCTACGTTAAGCGAAACGATGTTAAGCGAATCCAATTTCCCCATAAGAATTAATGAAGCTTGGTTGAGGTGGTGAAGTCAGAGAGTGGAAGAGGGTGGGATATTCCCCAGGGAATGCCTTACTGCTAAATGATGAACTAGCACTCTGCTGAGCCCTCAAGGGTTAACACATTGTTGTTAATGTAGCCTCACACTCTACAAGGCAGCACGAATGGAGGGAGGGAGACAACATGGTAGAGAGAGACAGAGATACACACCGTGTGTGTGCGAGAGAGAGAGAGAGATGCACATTGCCCCTTTAAGTACGCTGACCCCACTCTAAGTACACTGCCTTTTTAAGTAGATCAGCAAGTTGAGACAGCAGCTGCTGCCAGCAAGCTCCCTCCGTCCTGAACCCTGTTGTGTCCCCTGCTGCTCTGTGGCAATGGGGTAAAGGAGCGGGGGGCAAGAGCGGGAGGGAGGGGGACACCCTGACATTAGCACCCCTCTTCCTCCCCTGCCCCCCTGCATAGCAAGCAGGAGGCTCCCGGGAGCAGCTCCAAGGCAGAGGATAGGAGCAGCACACGGCAGTGGGGGGAGGGACAGCTGTACTGCCCAGCAATTGATAGCAAGCACAGGGAACTTAGGGGAGTGAGGAGCTGGCCCACCCTGTTCCAAGCCCCCACTAGCTAGCTCCAATGGGCTGCTCTTTCTGCAAGCAGTAGACAAAGCAGGCGGCTGCCAAACAACGTTATAAGGGAGCATTGCACAGCTTTAAATGAGCATGTTCTCTAATTGATCAGCAACGAAACAACATTAACCGGGATGATGTTAAGTGAGAAGTTACTGTACAGTGACTGTTAAAAACTGTGCCTTATCTTGGGTCTGTATTTGTCTTGCTTCAACTTCTAGCCATTGGATGTTGTTATATCTTTGTCTGCTAGATTGAAGACCCATCTATTATCAGATTTCTGTTTCCCATGTACATACTTACAGATCGTGATTGTCACCCTTAGCCTTCTATTTGATAAGCTAAATCATGACAGTTGTATACAACAAATGGAGAGGAGGACAGGTAATAGGCGAGTGGCAGCACTAATTTGGTTGACTTACTGTACCCTCTACACACTCGCACGACATATATCATTTGAAAGCTTATTATGTCTACTTTAAGATGAGGTATGATGTGGAGCTGTCAAGTGGTTCTGTTACTATAGAAATGGGGATAAACAGTGACACCATTGACATGTTAAAATGACCACTCTGAAATATTTGCGTTAGTTTCTCTTTAATAACTATTTCAAGACATAAAACTGGATTTCTTTGTGACCTCAAAGCATCACAACAATAACCTGAAGGGTAAAATAAAATCTAATAATAAATTTGTACAGGTGTTGTTGAAATGTAATAGCGCTGATGACTATTCTAGTCAAGCATATTTTCTTTATCTTGTTTATCATTATCTCTGTTGGGAATGAATGGGATACCACAGTCTTCATTGCCTTGGCATGTACACAGTTTTGTGCTGGGAAGATTGTTCTGATTAGAGACACTGTATAAGAGACTCTCATTGCCCGGGGAGAGTAAAGTGACTTTTCTTTCCTGTGCTTCAGTGATATTTCTTGTGATGCTGGACTATCTGCAGACTAAACGAACGAGTCTCTAAGGTGCCACAAGTACTCCTCGTTCTTTTTGCTGATACAGACTAACACGGCTACCACTCTGAAACCTATCTGCAGACTGTTCTTGAAATACCACTCTAGCTGTTGAATTGAAGGTATTTTTTCCATCAGTGATCTCTGCATTGATGTCTTTATAATTATCTCCTTCGTGCATGAGAGTTGAACCAGCATGAAGTGGATCAGTTCCATTTGGAATGAACATACCTCTCTGGAGTCTCCTACTTCAGTTTTTGCAGCAGTAGTGATGAACCACCTCAGCTTATAGTAATTGATGTGGAATCCATGAAGGTGTAGTATGTCAATTAAATTGCAAGACCCAAACTCATGGTATAGCTGTGAAGCAAGGTTTATGTGCACTGGTGTAATAATTGTGGAACTGTTAAACACTATGCACTCTGCTATTGAGACACATTTTCTTTGAAAGGATGATACTTTTTGCTGGCTGAATTATATACCTCTTTATCAACCAGAGGACAAATTCCTGCACCAATTGGGGCGCACAAAAGTAGCTGACCTCAGTAAACTGCAGTCACCTAGCTTTGGATGATAATCTGAATATTTCAGAGTGAAGGATTGAAGCGGCATTATAAAAAATCACTTGTTCATTTGAAAGCTGTTCATCAGTCTTACTCGCCAGAAGAACATTGACAAAATACTGACTTAAGTTTCTGCTTCAGATTACTAGGAGCTTGGATAGCATCAGCTAATGTTGTGCTGCATAGAACAATGGTAGACTTACCTTGTCTTTGCTGTGTGTGGAATGAAATTGCAGAACCATAGTGTTTTTTTTTCTAACCTTGTCTGTAATTTACTACTGGAATAGTTTGCAGTTTCGACGTCTGAGGGAAGTAGGACTTTATATCTTTGTAGCAGCTTGGACAGGCGAAGAGCCTTTTTGTTGTACATAAGATCATTGTCTCTCTCTTCAATCAGATGATAAAATGTAGCGTGATCATTGGATTGTTGCAGTATAACTAGATGCTTTTGCTTTAAGATTCGTTTTATTCAAGCAGGAAAAAGGGCATGTTAAGTGATAAACTGCATCCTTAGCAATCAGGTGTCCACAGATAGTCTGCTCAACTTGTCATCGTCTCTTGGTTGAAGTGCTGCCTTCCTTAGTTTGGTTGCTCTCTCAGATGTCTATTTTATGAAGCTTCTTGTCTGTCTTGGTGCATTGTTTGCTTGAGAAAAACCATACAAGATCAATTGCTGGAGGATGTGCTTGTTCTTGTGGCTCTAGAAGCAGGAAAATGTGATGCTCTCTGATCAAATTCACAGTCATTTTTTTTCTGGGTTCAATACTACTCTGACATGTTCCAAATTCAGTTTGCTTGTATATTTCTGAAAGCAACCCCTGCGATTAAATATTGGTTCCACATCATCCCAATTAGATAACTCATCCAGTTGCTGCCAATACAATTAATCTTTCCTGGTTTCTAGTGCCAGCATCACAGAATTCTGTCCAGCACTGGTGGCTTTTGAGAGTTTTGCTTTCTTTCGATCTTCTTGACAAATACCACATTTTAAAAAGTTTATGGAGAGTCTTTTTCTCTTTGATGTAAACTTTAAGGGGCTTGTATCCACCATATTTTCAAATACTTTAATGTCCCTGTAGCGGTAAAATTCCCAAAGTATATTAGCGTTACCACCACCAGTACCACCATTTTTCATTTTGTACAAGTATATAGACTTGTGCTAAATTAGATATAAATTAGATCTATGTTAGTATCAAAATTGCCATTTTTGTTTAGTGAGCACTTTGTTTGACGCCCAATATGAAGCTGTGTATTATCTTTAATACTAAAAAGTGTCACTGAATTAACAGCTAGTTTCCAGAATATTTCAAAGGCTAGTTTGCATGCATAAGCAATTACAAATTAAAATCTTCTACCAGGCAGACTAGATGCTATATAGTACGTATGAAAGCTTACAAATGGAGAAGCATTACATTAAGAATTCACATACATTTATATCTACCCACTGTGCAGTACAAACTGTGGGCACAGAGTCTGCTGCTACTAGCACCTTCAATGTGAAACTGATCTGGTCAGTAAATTTCAATTGAAGATATGGATGAGATACTTTGACAATTTCATGGTAGAATATTGCATAATGTTGATATTTGCCATTTTTGCCACATGCTAAGCAGCTTAATCATTTCTGGAAAAAAAAACTTGACCATGCAAAACTAATAAAAATCTTTTACTACATTGTTGTTTGGTAGCTTTGACCAATAAATACCACATTAAGGAGTTGGAATCAACTTAAACAGTAAAAATTGTATTCATAGTTATGTTGCAGTGTTTCTGAAACTGGGGGGAAAATAACACTTTCTCATTTTGGATACCATTGTTGTTCTTTGAGTGATTGCTCATGTGTATTCCACTATAGGTGTGCATGCTCACCACGTGCACCGGTGCTGGAAGTTTTCCCTTAGCAGCATCCGTAGTGGGGGAGCACCGCTGCGACCCCTGGAGTGGCGCCGACATATCGCACCATAAAGGGGGCTGCGTGCTCCCCCCACCCTCAGTTCCTTCTTGCCGCCAGTGAAGGTAGTCGGAACTTGCTCCAGCTTAGCGTAGCTGCAGCGTGTCTAGCTTAGTGGTATCCAGTTTCACTGATTTCAGTAATGGAAGAGCTTTCTTTCGCGAGTGCCTGGCTCGGGGCATGCCCCGTGGCCCAGGCTTCAAGTCGTGCGACTCCTGTCGCAACTCTATGCCCAGAAGCGATCCACATAATCAGTGTCTTCGCTGTCTGGGCGAGTCTCACGTTAGTGAGAAGTGCAAGATCTGCCGCTCCTTCAAGCCGCGGACGAAAAAGGAGCATGAAATCCGACTCCGGGCTCTTTTAATGGAGTCGGCATTGGCCCCTGGCACCGGCGTCTCAAGCTGACACCGCGCCGGGCTCCGCGTTGTTGGCACGTGGAGAAGCGCCTCCGGTGCGCCGTACCGAATCGGCACCCGGCACCGCGTCCTCGGTGCGCAGCGAAGCACCGTCGACGTCCCAGCACCGCTCCCCAGCTAAGAAGCCAGGGAAGTCTCAGCGGCGCCGAGAGAAGAACAGGGGTGAGGCCAGACCCGAGTTGGGCAGCCCGCGATCCCCACCGGGACAGAGACCTCCGACTCGCGCTGAGCGGAGTAGTCCAGTCCCGTCCGCGTAAGCCTCACCTGAGGTATGCATGCCTTCGACGCCAGAGGCAGCTCAGGCCGCACGTGATATACTGACACTTCCAGTGCCGGGAGTGCCGCCACAGTCGGTCCCCCGGTCCCGTGGGAAGCCGCCCTTGGGCGCCCATCAGCACTCCCCAGAGGTGTCGGAGGCCGAGGCACCTTCCCGGGTCGAGGTGCCGATCAGAGCCCCGCCCCGCGACACGCATCGACGCCACGTCCGGACTCTTTCAGGAGTGGATCCCACTCCTCCGGCCTTGAGCGTCGTCGAGGAGGCGGCAAGAGACAGCGCAGTTCCTTTTCCAGCGAGTCAGAGAGGGACAGGTCGCAACGCCGTCGGCTCCTACTCAAGCGCCCGCTGTCACAGAGGCCATGCTCGCGGCGCATCCCGAGAGTCCCCAGCACCGAGGCACCGTGGCCACAGGCACCGCAAGGAGTCCAGGGACAGCTCCTCGGCAGCGCGCTGGCCTTTTACTTAGACAGAACCAGGCCATTTAGGAGGTCCCCCCAACTTTTTATTACTTCGGCCGAGCGCATGAGGGGGCGACCGGTCTCCACCCAGCAGCTCTCCCGTTGGATCACTTCGTGCATTCGCACCTGCTATGACCTGGCAGGGGTCTCCCCGCCTCCTATAGCGAAGGCTCATTCGACGAGAGTCCAGGCCTCGTCCATGGCCTATGTGGCTCATGTCCCTATTCAGGACATTTGTAGGGCTGCTACATGGTCCTCTGTCCACACTTTCTCATTGCACTATGTGATCGTCTCCCGGACAAGGGATGACGCCGGGTTTGGTAGGGCGGTGCTCCGCCCGGGTAACCCCTAAAATTTTTTACACTTGGAACTCCTACCCGCCTCCATCAGGGATAGCTTGGAGTCACCTATAGTGGAATACACATGAGCAATCACTCGAAGAAGAAAGGACAGTTACCTGTTCCGTAACTGGCGTTCTTCGAGATGTATTGCTCAGGTGTATTCCACGCCCCGCCCTCCTTCCCCTCTGTCGGAGTTGTCTGGCAAGAAGGAACTGAGGGTGTGGGGAGCACGCAGCCCCCTTTATGGCACGATATGTCGGTGCCACTCCAGGGGTCGCAGCGGTGCTCCCCCACTACGGATGCTGCTAAGGGAAAAACTTCCGGTGCACGTGGCGAGCATGCACACCTATAGTGGAATACACCTGAGCAACACATCTCGAAGAACGCCAGTTACGGAACAGGTAACTGTCCTTTTCACCTTGTCTACAGGCTTATAACACCACTTGATAGCTCCACATCATACCTCATCTAAACGTACATGAAATAAGTTTTAAATTGATATATGATGTAGGGTTGTGCAAGGTGGATACATGAAACTCCAAAAATATGGGTCTTTTTGGAGAATTGATGCACACCTATAACAGTGAAATTATTAAAAATACAACCGTCAGTCGTCACAGCACACTAGTTGCCTTGGCATTGTCAGATATACTGAAGGACTTGGGACATCATCAGCCTGAGGAAAAAAAAATTTATTCAACCCAGATTTTTCAGCCTCCTTGCTTTCTCGCTGTTTTGCCTAGAGAGGATCCTGGAAGGTGTCTAGCTGGCATAAGATCAAACCTAACAATACAAAAATGATTTTAGTAGCAAGGAGGAATCTTTTGGAGAGGCTGTGGGAGGGGTTACTTCATCCAGTGAGGATATATGCCCATGCTTTTCTCACTGTTCAAAATCTTGGAGTCTTACTGGATCCATTGCTGCTCTGGATTCTCAGATAATAAGGTTTATTTTTTATATGGCAAGGAGGTTGCCAGCGTGTCTTTTCAATCTGACTTTTAACCTATTGTAGATGATTTGTTAGCTGAAGAGCGATAGCACATCAGTTGGCTGAGGAATTGTCAATGGGAGAGGTGAAGGGGTTGGTAGTGTTCTAGTTCTGTGGTCATGTTGCTTAGCTGTTGGTATTGTTAACTCATGTAATTGTGCTTATGGATTAGTTGGTGGTTGTGTATGTGGCACGTGTAACTTCATTACAGTTGATGAGAGCCAGGCATGCATCTAGAGTAGGATATGTACCCTATCTGTGGTAAGTCTGTAGCACATACTATGCAGAATTACTAGACACCTTCATTTACTCACCATTACCTATGACTTAGCATCTGTTTCCCAAATGT
Organism: Terrapene triunguis; assembly: GCF_002925995.2. Classification (NCBI taxonomy): domain Eukaryota; kingdom Metazoa; phylum Chordata; order Testudines; family Emydidae; genus Terrapene; species Terrapene triunguis. The sequence goes on from NW_020664589.1 coordinate 18,595,064, forward strand.
TTTAAAACTTGTGCTCTTCAGTTATTTTGTCACTAGGTGGTACTGTTGCACAAGGCACTATGTACGGTATGTATCAACATGCTCTGTAGCAGGGGTTCTCAACCTTTTTCTTTCTGAGCCCCCTCCTGCAAGTGATTAAAAACTCCCAAGTCCCACCTGTGCTACAACTGGTTTTCTGCATATAAAAGCCAGGGCTGGCATTAAGGCGTAGCAAGCAGGACAATTGCCTAGGGCCCCATGCAATAGGGCTCCCCACAAAGCTAAGTTGCTCAGGCTTCTGCTTCAGTCCCGGATGGCACACCTCAGGGTCCTGGGCTTCACCCCTGCACGGCAGGGCTTAGGCTTTCTGCTCTGGGCCACAGTGAGTTTAACACTGGTCATGGTCGTGCTTGCTTGTAGCACCCCAGGGATCCCCAAATCCCTGGTTGAGAACCACTGCTCTGTAGACTTGGCAGTGAAAGCTTCATTGTAAATATGCATAGTGAACCCATACAGAAGAAGAGCTTTCTGTGTGGCTTGAAAGCTTGTCTCTCTCTCCAACAGAGGTTGGTCCAATAAAAGATGTTACCTCACCCACTTTGTGTCTCTAATATCCTGGGACTGACATGGCTACAACTATACTGCATATTCACCCCATCATTTGTTTGGTAGGATCTTCAGTGATATAAATGCAAGTCAATTATTCTGTACTGACTTAAAATCAGGGTGGATTTGATTTAAATCAAATTGATTTAAATCACTAGTCAGGAAGACTCTATTTAATCATGGATTTCTACATAAAAGTGCATTCTTGTTGGTTGTTATAACCGTAATACATATTCTTCACAACTCAGAGATAGATGTGGGTTTCATTTTTAGAAGGTACACACTATACAGTTTTAAAGTGATTTATTTTGAAAACTTTTCAGATTAGTTTTACAGCTATATCAGAAAATGAATGATTGTTTGGTTATTTCATTTACCAAAGGTAATTGAAGCAGATATTTATGAAGTCATTGGGAGGTGAAATATCTCCAATTCAACAGGTCAGTCATTAATATTTGGAGGATTTTCTTGCCATGCTGTATTAGGAGGAGAACATCACCAGACAGACATTTAAATAGTTTTATTTAACTAAAACAACAACGTTATGTATTCTGGATTTTTTTTCTTCAAGAGCAATCATATAATATTTTAACAAAACAAGCATATTAATTTTTGAATTTGGTTAAACATTCAAGATTTTTAAAATCAGGTTTGTTTTTGTTAAAATTGTTTTTAACTAAAATAGTTAAATGAAATATTAAAAAAAAATTAAATTGACTATGTCAGCCAGGTCACCATGAGAAACTTAAAATATTGGCTTCTGTAGCTAACTCACTCATCTTCACCTTCATTTTCCTGTTTGTTCATAATCTGGAAAAGAAAAACAAGCTTTTCTGCTTTTTCAGGTCCCAAACGATTTCTCAATTTGGAATGAATTAGTCCAAAGGAAGAAAATATTCTTTCTACACTGGCAGAAGAAGCTACTGCTGTTAAAAGTGAGATTATCACTTCAACAGTCTCTGAATCCAAGTGCTTGCATTCCATCCCTTTGATCATCTTTGACACTTGCTTCTGGATCCTTTCCAGTTTCTCTATATCCTTTCTATACATTAGTGACCAAAACTGGACACAGTACTCCAGCATAGAGTGGTGCTATCACCCGTCGTGACTAGGATGCTATGCCTCTATTAACGCAACCTAAAATTTTATTTCTTTTTTTTTTTTTTTTGCAACAGGATCACACTGTTGACTCATGTTGAGGTTGTGACAGGGGTGAAAGTAACTTAAAGGACTTGCCGGTACTCCGGAGTCCTGAGGAGGGGCGTGCCCTCCACCGGAAGAGGCGGGGCCTTTAAATCCCCAGGCACTTTAAAGGGCCCGGGGCGAGGGCTGTGGTAGCAGCAGCTGGGAGCCCCAAGCCCTTTAAATCACCCCCTGAGCTCCCAACTGCAGAGGTGTCTGGGAGCCCTGGGGATCAGGGGCAATTTAAAGGGGGCGATTTAAAGGGCCCGGAGCTCTAGCTGCTGCTACTGCAGCAGAGCCCCGGGCCCTTTAAATTGCCGACGGAGCCCCGGAGCTCCAGCAGCAGGGCCCGGGGTTCCGGCTGCCGCTACTCTCCAGGGCCCTTTAAATCGTCTCCGGAGCCCTGCTGCTGGAGCCCTCGGGTAGAGGCGGCGGGTCTCCGGTGGCTATTTAAAAGGCCAGGGGTGGTAGAGAAAGCAGGAGCCCCGAACCCTTTCAATAGCCACCAGAGCCCTGCCGCCGCTACCCCAGGGCTCCGGCAGGTTCCGGGGGCTATTTAAAGGGCCCGGGGCGGTAGTGGCGGCAGGAGCCCTGGGCCCTTTAAATCACCACCCGAGCCCCGCCGCCACTACCCCAGGGCTCTGGCAGCAATTTAAAGGGCCCTGGGCTCCAGCCCTTTAAATTGGTGCCTCAGGAAGCCAGTCCACCCCGGTAATGGCGTACCAGCTCTTGCCAGCAGGGGTGGCAGGTTTGTAGAAATTTTGGTGGTGCTCAGAACCTGCCCCTGCCCAAACTCTGCCCCCCCCCCAACTCCACCCCCCCCACCTGCCCAAGGCTCTGGGAGGGAGTTTGGGTGGGGGAGGAGGTCTGGGGTGCAGGCCCTGGGCTGGGGCAGGGGACTGGGGTGCAGGAGGGGTGCAGGGTGCAGGCTCTGGGAGGGAGTTTGGGGATAAGAGGGGGTGCAGAGGGAGGGGGTGCAGAGGTGAGGGCTGTGGGGTGAGGCTGGGGGTGGATTTGGGGTGTGGCTGGGGATGAGGGGTTTGGGGTGTGGGAGGGGACTCAGGGCTGAGGCAGATGGTTAGGGTGCATGGGGATGAGGGCTCTGGCTGGAGCTGGAGATGAGGGGTTTGGGGTGTTGGAGAGGCTCAGGGCTAGGACAGAGGGTTGGGGTGCGGGGGGATGAGGGCTCTGGCTGGGGGTGTGGGCTCTGGGGTGGGGCAGGGCTGGGGATGAGTTTGGGGTGCAGGCAGGCTGCCCTGGGACTGGAGCCAGAGAGGAGGACTCCCCCCAGCCCTCTCCCTGCCGGCAACAGCGAGCTCTGGGGTAGGGACCCCCTTCTCCCCCCCGGCAGCACACTCACCCCCCCCACTGTCACTGCACGTGCTCCTAGGGCACCTTTCAGGTCCAGGAATCCCCCTTGCCTCCCCTGTGGTGGGTGCCATGCCAGGGGGGCTGCAATCACATGTGCGCCTCCTCCCCTGCTGCTGCCCCTCACTGTAGCCTCACTGGTGGTGGGGGATGGGGCTGCCCCTTGCCCAGCGTGGGGCAAGAGCAGTGACTGCGGGCAGGGGGCGCGGCTGTACTGGTGGAGGGTCCCACCGGAAAATGAAAGGGTCTGAGGGGGAAGGGCAACCTGCTCTGGCAGTAGTGGGGGGGGGCACTAGGACCCTGCGGTGGCAGTTAATGCAGGCAGGCAGCATGGAGCTTCAGGGAAGGGAGATGAACAGGGGCAGCAAAGTGGGGTCAGCCCACACTCAGGGGATGCACGGGGGGGGGGGCGGCGCGGGGGGGGCGGGGGGGGAGACCCAGCCCCGAACATTCGTGGAGCCGGGCCCCCATACCCTCAATATTGCTGGAGCCAGGAGGAGGAGTCAGAGAGGGGGAGAGTGCTCCATTTTCCTGCTGTCCTTAGTACCAGCCCATACCGGCTTACTTTCACCTCTGGGTTGTGATCCACCACACCTCCCAGATCCTTCTCGCCAGTGCTGCTGCCAAGGCAGTTATCCCCCATTCTGTATTTGTGCATTTGGTTTTTCTTCCCTAAGTGTAGCACCTTACATCTGTTTTTGTTGAATTTAATTTTATTGTCTATAGCCCAGTTCTCCAATTTATCAAGATCCTTTTGAATTTTAGCTCTATCCTCCAAAGTGTTTGCAAACCCCCTCCTCCCACGATTTGTGTCATCTGCAGATTTGATCACTATGCTGTCTATTCCTACATTGAGGTGATTAGTAAAGATGCCATAGTGGATCACAAGCTAAATATGAGTCAACAGCGTAACACTATTGGGGGGAAAAAAGCAAACGTTCTGGAATGTATTAGCACACGTGTTGTAAACAAGACACGAGAAGTAATTCTTCCACTGTACTCCATGCTGATTAGGCCTCAACTGGAATATTGTGTCCAGTTCTGGGCACCACATTTCAGGAAAAATGTGGACAAATTGGAGAAAATCCTGGGAACAACAACAAAAATGTTTAAAGGTCTAGAAAACATGACCTATGAGGAAAGACTTAAAAAATTGGGTTTATTTAGTCTAGAGAAGAGAAGAGAAGACTGAGAGGGGATATGACATAGTTTTCCAGTACATAAAAGGTTGTTATAAGTAGGAGGGAGAAAAATGGTTCTCCTTAACCTCTGAAGATAGGACTTGAAGCACTGGGGTTAAATTGCAGTAAGGGTGGTTTAGGTTGGACTTTAGGAAAAAATTCCTAACTGTCAGAGTAGTTAAGCACTGGAATAAATTGCCTCGGAAGGTTGTGGAACCTCCATCATTGGAGATTTTTAAGAGCAGGTTAGACAAACCCCTATCGGGGTGGTCAAGATAATACTTATTCCTGCCATAAGTGCAGGGGACTGCACTAGATGACCTCTTGAGATCTCTTCCAGTTCTATGATTGTATGTTAAATAACATTGGACCCAGAACAGATCCTGGTGGAATCCCATTTGAGACCTCCTTCCAATCTGACATTATTCCAATAATAGTCACTCGTTGTTTGCGGTTGTTTAACAAATTATGTATCCACTTAATGGGAGCCTGCATTTCTCCAGCTTACTTATCAGAATGTCATGTGGGACTGTGTCAAAAACCTTGCTAAAATCCAGGTATATTATGTCCACCACATTCCCATATCCACCAAACCAGTTACCCTATCAAAGAAGGAAATCAAGCTGGTTTGGCATGATTTATTCTTAGTAAATCCATGCTGACTGTTAGTGATTACTAAGGCTGCGAGTTTGTCATGGAGATCATGGAACTCACGGATTCCGGGACCTCCGGGACTTCTGCAGCAGAGCTGGTGTTCAGGGCGAAGGCCGTGCCTCCGCCTAGGAGCTGAGGGAGGGGGATGTCGCCGCTTCCAGAGAAGCGCAGAGCAAGGTAGGGAGCTTGCCAACACCCCCCGGCTTTACACCAAAAGCCTGAAAAACAGGTTTTCAACAAAAAATCCATTTAATCAATAGTCAGTTTGTCAAAACAAATACATTATGACTGAAAATTATCAGTTCTAATTAAGATGACTTCATGGACTGATCTGTATTTTAATAGCCTCCAAATGGATCCATGACCTTAAAGGCAAAGTGTCACCATTACATTATCAATCAAAATCATTGTGGGAGGTAAAGTCTTGTGCCTTAAAATCTCATTTGAGTTAGCATGTGCCTGCATCATGAGAGATTTGCCATTGTGGTTGAATGAGTGATTTATTTAGAAATAGGTATTTAATCCTATATTTATGAACACCCTTCCACTGAGAGAAGAGTGAATTTAAAATCCATGTTTATATATATCACGGTCATTGAACCCATATCATAGATGATGTTTGAATGTATCTTTTTGTCTCTTTTATATTTTTTCTTTATAGAATAACTGGACTCTTGTTCATTGTTTAATATACTAATCAGTTACTTGTTGTCACAATATCAAATGTGCATAACTAATTTAAATATTACATACTTTATAATTGTTAGACCAAGATGTTTGTCTTCAGACAAATTTCCTGATTATACAAAATTAAATGTTTGTCCAACTGCATGTTATGTGTTTGCCCTACATTTCTTCAGGTGCACAATCAGAGGGTGATGTTAGATCCCCATATGTTATTAGAAGAACATTATTCTATCAATGTCCAGGAACACTCATTGCCATCATCTGCTCCTTGCCAAAAGCTTATGAGCATTTATTTTGGATGTGAACTTTGCTACTGTACATTAATTTAGTTTGAGGTGACAATATGTGGTCTTTGTTGGAGAACACGTGAAATCTATCTGGGAACTTAAGTTGGTGCAGAATGCAGCAGTCCACTGATTGGGTGCCTCTTGATGATACCATTTGTCATCAGTGCTCTGTGTTTTTGCGTGAACTGCCTGTTGATTTCTGGAGACAGTTTAAGGTGGTGTGTTTAATCTGTGAAGCCCATAGCAGTTTGGGACCTGCTTATTTGAGAGATCACCATTCCCCAGGCTATATTGTCACTGTTGTGTTGAGAAGAGGCCCTTGAACTTGATCCTCCTCATTAAGAAGGGGGCTGCTGACGAGTGTTCTCTGTAGAGGCCTCTTTCCTTTGGAATGCTCTGCCCCTTGGAGTTTGAAGCAGCCTGAATTGTTGACTTTCCAGCACACAGCAGAGCTTGTTTGAGTGGGCATTAGCAGAGTGCTGAGTCAGTTGAGGTGGGAAAGTGTGATAGGTTTTCTGACGCTCCATTGGTTGCGTAACTGGTGATTAGATAATGGATGGTAAGATGGGAGGAAGAAGTGCTGCTGCTTTGGTTAGTTTTTAATGTGTATCTCCTAAGTTCTTGTGTTCTCAGTGCAAGTCAAGGGTTCTCAAGGCTTTGCATGGATACCTTCTGCTGTGGACTTCTTCTTAGACCTAAATCTAAATATAAGCATTATACTTACGTTGTTTATTTCCTGAACTGACTTGAAAAAAAAGTGTTAGTATGCTATTATAATAAAGTACATAGTACTCTTTTTGGTTTTATACTTCACAGAGAATTCTTCCCCCAACACATAATTATCTTTTTGTTCCGCACACGTGGCTGCTCTCTCACAAGGGAATAAGGAAATCCCTTAAGTCAGTTTTTTATAAATATATTTGCCTTACAGGAGTTCTCCATTCATCATGTTGTGTCACCAGCGGTGGCTGAGCTGAAATTTCCTGCATCTTGGGGAGAGCATGTATAAAAGGAATGGCCTCATGGCCAATGTGACCATCACCTCCGCCACTCCAGAGGTACAGACTCACTGTTTATTTTCATTTTGTTAGCTACTATGTCAAAATACAAGTTGCAGCTTATTTTGGCTTCCACAGAAATCCTTTCTGCCATGAAGTATGCCATCCTGGTTTTTTTTTTTTTTTTTTTTTTTTAGAACAGTATAGTTTTTTACTATAAAGTTAACTTTGAATGCTGTACTTCTGAATGTTCACAGATCATACAAAAAAAACCTTCTTTTATGCTTTTGACTGTTGTTGTAACTTGTTGATTGATTTAAATCTATCTATATTGACTATTTGCTGAAGTAGTTCTTTCAAATAAAAATAAACAGCTACCCAACTCTGAGTTGGGCCTTAGGACTTTCCCTTTGAGAGAGAATTTTGACATTTTTGGCTTTCTTACTGAGTAAGAACAAAACCAAATTTCAAAACCTCCAATCCTCCATGAAATGGAATTACCTTTTTCCAACACAGCTCTATGTTCAAATGGTAAAAATGCATAGATGTGGATGCAAGAAAGCATTCAGTGGCTATTGTGGGGAAAATAGTATAAAATATGCATTTAAAATCTCAACTGGTGTCTTGTGTATCTCCTCTTGATACTATAAAGCTATTTTTCTTTTAAATTAGGATGTGTTCAGGGAAGCTGCTGTAAGCAATGATCATCTAAGCTCTCATTCTTATTCACTATCAGAGACTATTGCACCATACTATATAGCAGATGTTTTTGCTCTCAGTACCTTATAATGGCCTTGTGAAGAAATTTAAAAGATTGTTAAACCCAGTAGCCTTGTTTGTTTGATTGCATTACATTATAAAGCTCTTAATTTAAACTAACCCTTTGTGTGTATATTTTAAATTCCTCCTAGAGAAACAAACTCATCTGTTTAGTTTTTAAACCACATTTTCAGTTTAGAAGATATTACTTAAAATTTATTTATTTTATCCCAGGCTGCTTTAGGATTAAATAAATGTTCAAAGCTCATGAGTAAGGCTGTGTACTGTTCTCTTACTGTAGTGGTGTAAAAGATCTGGGGTCTCGGATAAAGATCCTGTTGCATATGAAAGGAGATGTTGCTATACTGAAGAGCCTGCTCATTGTTAAACTGTTCAGCTAGCTTAAGATCTCTTCTGAATCAGCTGAATAGTAGCTGTGGTTGAAAATCTTGAAAGTGTAAAAATCACTTTCACAAAAATGACAAGGTTTTAGAAAATTCTTCAATATTTTTAAAAAGGCTATTTTTTATGATTTTTTTTTTCCATTTGAAAATTTTTAAATCAGGTTTTCAGTTTAGTAGATTCAGAAGAGCTCTTATGCCAGTGAACAGTTTATTGAAGACCAGGATCTTTGCCATAGCAGTGATTCTTTCACACACAAATTGATATTCATCAAACCAATGGAGCGTTTTGTTGAAGATCCTGTTCTTCATGAAATCATTCAGTTGGTTTAGGAGTGGGCTAAACAGTTTCACAGGGATCCTAGTCTTCAAAAAACTGAGCAGGTAGGGTGCAGAAGTCCATTGTCTCTAACACAAATGCCCATGGGATAACAAAATCTATTTTCCATCCCAGGCTTGGATGCAGGGAACATTACTAAAGGAATATATCAAAATGCAATTTTGTATTCCTCTCCTAAACTGTTAGTCTTTCCCATACCATACTGTAGAATGGAAATAATTGTAAGTACACTGTTTTTCATACAAAACAAAGATTGAGCTCCCGCTTTAAGTGCAAAAGAGAACTAACCTTAAATATGATGTCACAGTGGCTCTGCCATAATACTTGAAGGAAAATAATGCACTGACTGTGGGGACTGGACTAAATGAAGTAATAGGTCTTTTGCATCTCTAAATTCTAATTCTGTGAACTCTTTGGTCTGTTGTACTAGTTTATGCTGTTTATCTTATGCTTCATGGACCTACTCATAGTTTCATTTTTTCCCCTTGAAATTCTTGAGGAGTTACAGTTAAACTGCTCTATTCCAAAAGCCAAGATTTTAATATGAAAGAACAGTTCTCAATTTTTGTATCCTGTGTAATTTTTGCCAAATGTTGCTGTAGTTTTGAAAGTCTGTTCTGCTTCCTACTTATTGCTTTGACCTTTTTAAGAAAAACACTGAGCAGCATGGCCCCGTTGAAGACCCCAACATTTGCATGCTAGACAACAGTTTGAGAAATTCATCCAGTTTAAAAAAACTCTTGCAGTTATATTAACTAGAACATACTTTGTATGGACAGAAATAATTATGCGGCTTTGTCACATTTTCAAAGATTGAACTGTTTTTATTCAAGGTAAAAGCAGAACAGGCGTTAAAAGATGTACAGTAACTTTCTAGTTTTTAAGTGAAAACATGGTTATGAAATAGAGATTTTTCATTACCATTTCTTTGCTTGAATTCTGAGATGTCACTTTTAAATTTGGGTTATTGATGCCACTAGGTCTGCAATGTTAAAGCAAAGTAGATCTTCAGAAAGGGAGTGCAGTAGGTTTAAAAATCTTTTAAAACTTTTTTTCTCCAAATAGAGATGGATTACAAGGTCTGTGCATTTTCTCATCCAGGCTTGTTAGGCTGAAAAGAGGCTGGTCAGATTCTTTGGCCTCATCTGCACTTGAAAAAATTGAAAGTATAATTCACCACCTATGCACCATCTAAGGATGGCAGCAATGGTGGAGGCAGTAATATAGACAAGACTCAGGTATTTTTACCACCATGTTGCCGCTTCTGCTACTGCTGATAGAGTTTTACCAGGGGTGAATTGTCAGTTTTTTATCCTAGAACAGACAAGGCCTTGTGATGCTCAGTAAGAATCTGATTGAGATCTATAGCACATAGATTACAATTTGGGTACAGCTCTAAGTACGAGGCTGAAATTGAGGCCACAATTAAAAACTTTGGTTAATGGTGGTGGCTGCAGTTGAAATAAACATCTATTAGCTGATGTACGACTGGTCAGAGATCTGCTATAGGGAGATTAACCTTGGTACCTACATGCCCTTCAGCATTAGTGAAAATATATCTTCAAAACACCTCTGTAAAATAAAGTAGTAGTATTCCCAGTGTACAGACGGGGAACTGAAGTATAGAACAATTTAAATGACTTGTCCAATGTCGTGCTGCCAAGCAGGGAACAGTCCTAGTACAGTGCCCTAACCACAAGACCATATTCCAAGCAGAACAGCATAATGGTTTCTAAAGTGACATTGCAGATTTACTGTAGTTGCTGAATAAGATTATTATATGAGATGCCAAACAAATGCATGGAAATAGAGATGGTCCTGCAATTTTTGGGCACAGTGGAAAACCACAGGGCAGCTAGTCACTAGTCTGTGTAATATACAGTGACTTTATTTTTCAAGCCTTTTAACTAATGATGCAGGATTATTGAAATGAGCTGGTTTGTTACTGTCCAAATTTGACCTCAAAGTTCTGTTATTAACCTTTGGGTTTGCTTACTGGCTTGAATATACTGTAAATTCCAGTAACTCTGCACAGCTTTCCCAGACACTACCATCTTGGAAAGGCTGAAGTAAATAGGAATCAATAAAAAATATATTTTATAACCAGATAATATTTCCAAGCTGTTGAGTTTGGGAGAAACCACTAAAACTGCACAAGATGGGTCAGGGAAAAAAAAGAAGTTGATTAATCCAAGTGATCCTGTTGGGGCTAGACAGGGCATACACAAGAGTTGCTAGATTAGATTAATAGAAGTTGTTTGTTTGTTTTGTTTGTTTTTAAGACCTTGCAAGATCTCCAGTGCTTGAGATTTGGGCAGCGTTTACAATTTCCTTTTATAGCAAACTCATATCTTTTAAATTCTTTCAAAGTGTAGTGTGTACTCACATTAACGCAAATTGTTCTCATATTGTTTCAGTGTAGTCCCCCAAAGAGCCTTTAACTCATACCATTCCCTAAATAATGTCAATATGTAAATATTGCTAGATTTGTGGATCTTGAGCTGCCAGTATATCAATAATAATTTATTATTTATTAATATTAAATTAAGCATTGACAGAGCATTTAGTAATGTACAGGGTACAATTATAAAACAGTTCCTGCCCCAAAGGGCTTACTATCTGTACTTCTCAATCTTCAAACCTCTCAGTGTTTAGCACAAGAAATCAAAATACAATGACAAGTGACCAAAATATGGAACACTTCTATCTTGCTGTTTGGGCAAATTATAATTGGCAAATGATAATGTTTTAATGATGAAACCTATTTTTGAGAATATATTCTGTCTGTGTAAACTAAAGCAATTTACCTTCCCTAGGCTACAAAATAATCTGTGGGGGAAGGTCTCTCTCATGTCTACAGAACAGGGAGCCCAATTCAGCAGAAATGTGGAATTTTACACTTGAAAACTCTTACTATCTATAAGACAAACTGAAATTACTAGATACGTTAGAAAATCCACAGAAGAAAATAACTATTTTTGATGTCGTTTTATTACTATTATTTATTAACCTTTTTCATGAGCATTATGGAGGGGAGGAGTGATGGGGATTGCAAGAAGAAACAAGCTCCAAGGTGTGGGCCACGAGACAGAATTGGGCAGGCCGTGAAGTCAAGGACAACGTTTGTGCGTGAATGGGAATGTTGGAGACTGGGTTGTGGATGGTCAGATCTAGTGGGTGAATGCTTTGAGCAGCCAGCAACAAGCTGCTTTGGGCTTAAGGGCAAGCCCTCTAGCTTCCTTAGCCAATCAAATGGGGCATTCCATCATGTGGTCTAGTTCAGTGGTTCTCAAACAGGGGTGCGTGTACCCCATGGGGTTATGCAGAGGTCTTCCTGGGGGTATATCAGTTTAGATATTTGACTAGTTTTATAACAGGCTACATAAAAAGCACTAGTGAAGTCAGTAAAAACTAAAATTTCATACAATGACTTGTTTATACTGCTCTATATACTATACACTGAAATGTAAGTACAATATTTGTATTCCAATCAATTTATTTTATAATTATATGGTAAAAATAAGAAAGTAAGCAATTTTTCAGTGAATAGTTCTCAGAAAACATCCACTCAATGTACAGCAGCAGTCAAAACAGTGAACAGAATGTTGGGAATCATTAGGAAAGGGATAGATAAGAAGATAGAAAATATCATATTGCCTCTATATAAATCCATGGTACGCCCATATCTTGAATACTGCGTGCAGATATGACACTCCATCTCAAAAAAAGATATATTCGAATTGGAAAAGGTACAGAAGAGGGCAACAAAATGATTAGGGGTATGGAACAGCTTCCATATGAGGAGAGATTAATAAGACTGTAACTTTTCAGCTTGGAAAAGAGACGACTAAGGCAGGGGGTATATGATAGAGGTCTATAAAATCATGACTAGTGTGGAAAAAGCAAATAAGGAAGTGTTATTTACTCCTTCTAATAACACAAGAACTAGGGGTCACCAAATGAAATTAATAGGAAGCATATTTAAAACAAAAGGAAGTATTTCTTCACGCAATGCACAGTCAACCTGTCGAACTCCTTGCCAAAGGATGTTGTGAAGGCCAAGACTATAACAGGGTTCAAAAAAGAATTAGATAAGTTCATGGAGGATAGGTCCGTCAATGGCTATTAGCCAGGCTGGGCAGAGATGCAAAACCATGCTCTGAAGTGTTCTCTGTTTGCCAGCAGCTGGGAATGGGTGACAGGAGATGGATCGCTTGATTACCAGTTCCGTTCATTCTCTCTGAAGCACCTGGCATTGGCCACTGTTGGAAGACAGGATACAGGGCTAGATGGACCATTGGTTTGACCCAGTATGGCCGTTCTTATGTTCTTATAGCATGCTGTGACACTTTTGTATTTTTATGTCTGATTTTTGTAAGCAGGTAGTTTTAAGTGAGGTGAAACTTGGGGGGTACGCAAGACAAATCAGATTCCTGAAAGGGGTACTGTAGTCTGGAAAGATTGAGAGCCACTGGTCTGGCTGATGCAGCCCAGCTATGCTCACTAGGCTGTCAGAAGACTGAGCAGGTGCAGGGCCTTATCCCTGACACAGAGCCAATGTAGGCGTTCAGAGAGGGGCTACTATGGTCAAACAGGGCAAGGAATATCATTTTTGTGACAGCATTTTGGATGGACTGGATGGGGGTAGTGTAGGAATTGCACAGTCCTGAGGGAATGAGATTGCAGTAATGAATATAGGAAGTGATCAGGGCATGAGCAAGCATTAGAGTTGCGTTTAGCTGTCTCAGAACTGGGTGGTTTTGAGATTTTCAGTAATTTATGTGGAAAGAAAGCAGCAAGATTTGGATATGGCCTGGATGTGTGGCGAGACCTGGAGAGAAGAGCCAAAGCTGTTCCAATTGAGCTTGGCAATACCAGTCAGTTTCCTTTTTTCTGACTGTTTTCTTTCTAATCTAAACTTTTAAAATAGCCTTGTTAGAGATGGAAACTTTTAAGATTTGATACAACTAAAATTTTACTGGAAAAAACCATCCTGGTATTTTTTAGATTTTGAATGAAAAGCCTGTTCTGATTAGATAGCTATATATTTTGTCTGTGGTATAGTAAATACTAACATTCATGAGCCACATCTATTTTCAGAAAAGATTTGCAATACACTGCGTGAAAGTTCTTTCTTTATATGCTGGTCAGTTTTTAGTAGAAATATTTATTCATGTCTATGAATGTGATATCAGACTTAAACTTTATTTTTTGTTTGTCTGACATGAAATCCATCACTTTGCACATAAGACTTTTAATTTTTCACTTTCTGTAGGATAGTAGCAGCTCTGACTCTTTGGAAGGAAGGAGTTCAGACTATGCCAATAAAAGCTATGATGCGGTTGTATTTGACGTATTGAAAGTAACTCCTGAGGAGTTTGCAGTAAGTAAAAATGTTTGAATTTATTTTTATAATATTCAGAGCTAACAGTATAAAAATAGCATCAAACTTTTTTATTCTTTCCCTTCAAAATAACACCTTTTAAGCAAGTCTTTCAGCACTCTCAAAGATAAGTTTCTGATCATATGAATTTTGAGATATATGCCTCAACATGAAACATTCAATACTGAGCTGATTCAACATCTTTGTTTTTCTGTTGAACCTAATTACAAAGCTGTTTGGATTTTTTCCAAAATGTTAGCTGTTTCTAAGTGGGTTTTAAAAATACTGCTAAATATCCACAGCCCTTTGGAAGCTTGGCGCTGCAGACCCAGTCCTACTCGCTGTTTTATTTTTTAACCTGAATCTCTTGCATTGTTTTTCATGGTTGTACAGAAACAGTTTTATTTCTTGAAAGTTGAGGGAGTCAGTTTTCATACCCTAGTCACCAATTTTCAGTACCAGATTCAAAGCAGAGCTTCCATGTCAGGTACAGCTCTTTGCTCTCATATTATTTGGCTTCTGTTTTAAACTAGTATATGTGTAACACATTGTCACTGCTACAGAGCAAGAAGAGGGTACTGAAGGTGGCTGAAAGAGTGTACAAGTGTACCAGGTACTTGAACAGTATATTTGGACATAAAATGTGGTGCCAGGTTTAAGCTCCCGCAATGCTTACAAAACACTATGTCCACAAACAAGACTTCCATACCATTGTAACAAATGTTGTCATAACTTTTGTGGATCTGTCATCCTGGAACAAGTCTTGGCTGACAATGTGTCTTCATGCACCAACTTGCAGTTCATTTGATGTGGACTACAGGTCATTATAATAATACATTAAAATTAAAAACACTCACTTGCTTTAACTTCCATTCACCCAAACTTAACTGAGTATGGCCCACAGGATTGGTCTCCACAGTTAATATAATAAAAGTTTAAAACAGGTTAAAAGTAATGTGTACAGATTCAAATCTTGAAACTGTAGAAAACTTATAAAGGAAACAAAAGGGCACAAAGAGAGATCAATGGCCAGCAGAGATAAGGACAATAAGATGGAATTTAAGATATTAGGAACAAAAGGAATCTTAACAATGGTATTGGTCCATTAGTAGATGGAAAGCAATTGGTAGCCATGAACAAAAATTTCAGCAGCTCAAGTAAAATTTGCCTTTGTAGCACTTGCAGTGCAGCCTAAGGAAAATATATTATATATAATACTTGGATTTGTTTTTAAATACTGGGCATGAGAACTCTTATAACTGAAATAAATCAAACTGAAAAACCCCTCTTCTCCAAGGCACACTAAAGGCCCTCTTTAATGCCCTACTGATATTTC
The DNA here is from genome assembly GCF_002925995.2 of Terrapene triunguis. Taxonomy (NCBI): domain Eukaryota; kingdom Metazoa; phylum Chordata; order Testudines; family Emydidae; genus Terrapene; species Terrapene triunguis. Next base: position 18,610,225 of record NW_020664589.1, read on the forward strand.
GTTACTGATTATCCTGATCTCCTCTATTTGGGGCAGCAAAGTATGTCATCTGGTTCTGGTTCCTAGCGGGACCTAGTTAATTTCATTTTACCAGGAATTAATTGATAATTACTGCTAAATTACATTTTATTTTTCCTACTACATTGACAAACCATGTAACATTCCCTTCACTGAGAATCTCAAATAGATTGAGTGAATATTAATTCAACTGAGAAACTTTTCACAGGAAGTCTTGTAAAGCCAAATTTATATCCCTCTAATGGGCTCGGTCTAATTATTGGAAGTACTGAAGGGAATAGGTCCATGGCACAATAAGTAGTCAGTGGAGACTGGAATTGGTATGTTACAACTAGATTCCCAGGGAAATTGGGGACAACCAGTCCAAGGTCACTCCCTAAAGTTGAGTGTTTTGTGTTGAATGATTTAAAAATAAAAAGTTTGGGAGGAAATGTCACACTGGTAAATTCTTGCCAACATTATTTGGCTTGGGTACTGAAATTCCATAAAGAGAAAACTGGCAGTTTTGCCCAACTCTTGCTGAATTTAACTGTCATATTTTCACATTTTTTTTTCTTGAACACGGGATTATGCTTTTCTTGTATAGCGGAACATGGCAGGAAAGAGACAGTTATTTACACTAGATATGGTACTTTACTTGTAGATCATACGGTTGTGCTCTGTGATGGATTCGGTCACAGAGACCCCCTTGGGACTGTCACCTGATGTGCTGAAACTACCTCTGAGCCCATTTTTCCTGCCAGCTTGGGACTCCAGAACCCTGTCTTGTTGAGCCAGACACGCTAGCCTGCTGCAACACAGATCCAGGGTCTGAACCATGCCCCCAAAGCTGCAGACTTAACTGAAAACAGCCTAGCAAGTACTCCTGCACTCAGACACCCAGTGTCCAAACCCCAAATAAATCCGTTTTACTCTGTATAAAGCTTATACAGGGTAAACTCATAAATTGTCCGCCCTCTATACCACTGATAGAGAGAGATGCACAGCTGTTTGCTCCCCCAGGTATTAATCACTTACTCTGGGTTAACTAATAAACAAAAGTGATTTTATTAAGTATAAAAAGTAGGATTTAAGTGGTTCCAAGTAATAACAGACAGAACAAAGTAAATTACCAAGCAAAATAAAACAAAACACTCAAGTCCAAACCTAATACATTAAGAAACTGATTACAGATAAAATCTCACCTCCAGAGATGTTCCAATAAGCTTCTTTCACAGACTAGACTCTTTCCTAGTTTGGACCCAGTCCTTTCCCCAGTACAGTCCTTGTTAGTTCCAGCTCAGGTGGTAACTCGGGGCTTTCTCATGACTGACAGTCTCCTTTGTTCTGTTCCACCCCCTTTTATAGCTTTGGCACAAGGTGGGAATCTTTTGTCTCTCTCTGGGTCCCCACCCCTCCTTATGAATGGAAAAGCACCAGGTTTAATGTGAATTCCAGTATTAGGTGACATGGTCACATGTCCTGTGAGACCCCAAGCCTCCATTCTTCCTGGCCTGACTCACAGGAACACAGGAAGGCTTGCAAGTAAACAGCCATTTACAACCAATTGTCCTAGTCAATGGGAGCCATTGAGATTCTAAACCACCATTAATGGCCCACACTTTGCATAATTACAATAGGACTTCAGAGTTATACTTCATATGTCTAGTTTTAGATACAAGAATGATACATACATACAAATAGAATGAACAAACTCAGTAGATTATAAGCTTTGTAATGATACGTTACTAGAGACCTTTTGCATGAAGCATATTCCAGTTACATTATATTCACACTCATTAGCATATTTCCATAAAACATATGGAGTGCAACGTCACACGCTCCTACCCAAACCAGATTTTGAAGCCCCTGTTATGCAGCTTATTGGCAGCCAGTCCCATGTTTGTCCACCGGCTTCTTCACCACACTGTAGCTGAGTAATGCTGTCATGTCACTCAGGTATGCACATGTCAGAACAGTCACCTTAAAGGCAAACCCCCAAAGTTTAAGTATTAACAAAGTTGGTAGTCCAGGGCTGTATGGCCAAACCACTTACTGTTACATTAGACTTGAATAATGATCATTAAAATATGCAAATGAACCGTTTGCAGTCGAAACTTTCTACTATAAAGTATGACAGTGCAGTAACATGCTGATACTCAGATGGCTGCCTCTGCTGCTGGTGGCCCAGCACAAGCGGAGAACTGAAGAAAATCCTGATTAAGAGGTGAATCTTCTCATTAAGAAAATGTTGACGCACAAGCCAAGACTCCTGAAAAGCCATACCTAGTAAAAGCAGCTGTAAATATGTACTTGTTTTATTTTCATACTAAATGATTTTTAACGCTTTTTTTGTTGCAGAGCCAGATTACATTAATGGATATGCCAGTATTTAAAGCTATACAGCCAGAGGTATGTTTTCTTAAATTCACTGCCATAAATGTATATAAACACTGCACAATAGATGGACTCTTCAACTATAAACATACAAGCAAAGTGGACTAGAGAGACTAGAAGGCATTTATATCTGTACACTTTCACTTCAGTTTTGTTTTAGCTCACAGATGAAGATCCTCATGCTGATATGCAAAGTAACCATGTGATTGGTCCAGCTGGCAGCTTTTTCTTGGAGACATCTTGGGCTAGAAATGGGGCATTAGGATGTTGTAGAACTACCATAGGAAATGTACTGAGTTATAAAAACAGTGCTTGCTTATCTCCCCTAAGTATATACTTTTTCTTTTTCTTTTTCTTTTAAACGTTCCTTCTAAAAAATGAAGGAAGACCATTTGTATGGAAAATTAACAAAAAAGTGAAAATTATTATGTTTAAGCAATCATTAAGTCAGTGTTTGACCTATATTCTGTGTGTTTAAAATCATATTGTGTCTCTGAAGTATATTGTGTGTTTGAGATGGTACAGTATAATTTTTGTAACTCACAAAACTTTAAGTAAGAGACAGATTTTCAGAAGTGCTCTGGACTCATCAGCTTTTATTGAGAATGTGAAAATCTGGTACTAAATTCTTTGTTTTATTTTGTTGTTTTTAAGAAGCTGTACAGCATTTGTCTCATCTGCCAACATGAGCAATCTCAGAATATTATAAACTTAGATGCTTAGATGCTTTATATAATGTGCTCTGAGTCTCATTTTACAAGGATAGTGTGTTGTGTGAATTTTCCTATATAGCTGATAGCTTTTTCATTTAAGTGTTACAGGCAGTTTGGAGACACATTGGACTCTGCCTTCAAGGACTTCTCAATCAACAAAGTGTTACTCCAGAGCTCTTGTTGTCCAAACAGATTAGGGTCTAACTTCTCTGCAGTATAGAAGCCCAGTGTTGGGCCCAGCTTTTCCTTCATAAGTCCTCATTGAAGCAGAAGCCACTGTTTTTCTAACTGGGTCTTTTGAAATTCATTCTCAGCCCAGTCCTCCTTGCTGGGGAAAAGAGAGGTTCTATATTCTGTTTCGGTAATATTGACTCAACCGTAGGTTGAGAGTACTGCTCTTTTTCTACAGTTCTGTCTATGGGGGAAATTGCTACTTAGATCTCATCAATCTGTCCTGGTGACATCACACTGAGGAAAATGGGTATACAAGATATTCCTTTTTCTTTTCCTGCCCATACCAGACAGCTACCAAAACAAGTTAGTGTAAACAATGAAGTATAATTTGATTGCTAAAGAAATTAGATCAGACTTGTTTGTATCGCATGCTGCAATCTTTCCTATGTATTTTTTATTAATGATTTGTTGAGGCTACTGCTAAGGTACAGTAACTCCCCACTTAACGTCCTCTCGCTTAACGTTGTTTCGATGTTACGTCCCTGCTCCATTATGGAACATGCTCGTTTAAAGTTGTGTAATGCTCCTCATAACGTCGTTTGGCTGCCTGCTTTGTCCATGGCTGGCAGCTTCCCTACGTGCCCCCCCCCAGCACCTCCCACCTGCCGGCGGACCCCACCGATCAGCGCCTTCCCCCTCATCCCCCTGTCTCCTGCCCATGGCAATCAGCTGGCTTGCGGCATTCAGGAGGCAGAGAAGGGAGGTTGCGCACAGTGTCCTTGCTCCTCCCTCCAGCCTCCTGAATGCCGCAAACCAGCTGACTGCCGTGGGTAGGAGGCTGGGGGAGGAGTGAGGATGCGGTGTGTGGAGGAAGTGGAGCAAGGGGGGGGAGAAGAGGCGGGTTAAGGGAGGGGACTTGGGGGAAGGGGTGGAGTGGACGGGCTGAGGATTGGGCCCCCCCACCGCCGGCAAAGTCAGTCCCTGTGCTTGCAAGAACAGCAAGAAGAGCAGCTGGACAGTCCACCCTCTTCCAGTCTCTGACTGCACCACCTCAACCAAGCTTCATACTTAGGATTGATGTAGTATTAAATTGTTTCTTTAAAATCGTTTAAAACTTATACCTGTATTAAATTGCTTGTTTAAAATGTATATAATGCCTTTTGTCTGGCAAAAAAAATTTCCCTGGAACCTAAACCCCCCCCCCCCCCCATTTACATTAATTCTTATGGGGAAATTGGATTTGCTTAACGTTGTTTCGCTTAAAGTCGCATTTTTCAGGAACATAACTACAACGTTAAGTGAGGAGTTACTGTATACATAAGAATGGGAGACATTAGTTCTGTAACTTGATGATTAGGTGTCTTGGATAGATATTTTGAAATATTTGCATATTATCAGTCTCTAATAAAATAACTTTTCAACAGCCCAAGATCTCCTGTAACAGGGTTCCACCAAATGTAGCTTGAGCTGCTAAGGCAAAGTTAAATATAGCTTCTGCATGACGTTTGGAGAGCATACATTGTGAAGAGCTCTGTGCAGGCACTAATACTGGCAGTTCTTCTGAAAGACATTTCTTTACAGCAGCTGTACTTCATTTTCTGAACACTGCCAGAGAGCTAACATTTTGAGATGGTTGCTGAGAACTTTATCTGGTGTATTAGATCATTCTAATGATAGGATCATAATGAAAGACAGCATTGCATGACCTCAGTAGCTCCTTATTGGTGGGTTAGCATACGCAGGCAGAGTCCCTGGGGGATGTCTACACTGCAGCTGAGAGGTGTGATCACTGTGTGGGTAAGCAGACTCCTGCTAGCTCAGCTCAAACTAGAATGCTAAAAATAGCAATGTGGATGTTGTGGCACTAGCAGCAGCCCAGGCTAGCCACCTGAGTCTAAGCCCATCTGACACCCTGGGTCTGAACTGATTCTTACATGTTTCTTAATTACATAATATTCTGCAGGGCTCATGCTGCCACTATTAAAACTTCCTGGGAACATCTAAAAATTAATTATAATTTTTAACAAAGTACTGCACTCTACTTGGCATAGCTATATCAGATCTCATTCTGACAGACAAAGATGAACTGATCATGGAACTAAAAATTAGTCATTGCCTAGGTACAGATGGTGATGACCCAATTGCTTTTGCTATGGGCAAACAGAATATATTCCTGACCAGGAAAATATATTTTTTTGGTGCTTTAAAAGGGTCAGTTTCCTGATGCTAAAAACAATCAAGCAAAACCAATTGGAAGGAACAATTTAAACATGCATAATAATTAAGAGGTTAAGAGAACTTTATTAAATGTGCCTTCCCCCCCAAAAACCCAGAATTCCACAGTCACAAAAGAAGGCAAGATAAGTTTTATAAAAAATCCTGGTTAAGAAGGAAAATGAAAGCACCGAGAAAAAGCAATATATGACAAATGGAAAAAGGGGGAAGTTGATAGCAATGCCTATAAATTAGCAGTAAGGAAATAGAGACAATTGATAAAGGAAGCTAAAGTTATCAGTTAAATCTGTGCCCAGTAGGGCTAAGGACAATAAGGAGTTTTTTAATATATAAGGAACAAAAAGGTTTTAAATTAATTGACTAAGGAGCTCTCTGAGCTGTTGATGTTTAACAAATCTTGGGGTACTGGTGAAGTCACAGAGAACTGGAAAAAAGTTCATGTACCAATATATAAAAAAAGTAAACAGCATGACCTACATAACCGTATAGGCCGGTTAGCTTGACCTTGATCCCAGGTAAAATCACGGAAAGGCTGATACAGAATGCAATCAGTAAAGAATAAAAGGACAGGAGATGATTAGTACAATTCAGTACAATTTTATGGAAAACAGGTCTTGCCAGACAAAATTCAGGTTTTTTTTTTAGGTCAAAAGTTTGGTTGACACATAATACTTACACTTCAGTAAGGCATTTGACTTCATGCTGTATGATATTCTGATAAAAATTAGTACTATACAAAATCAAATGGGGATAATTATTTTCCAGTGTAGGCATTTTCAGTTGTTGGTCCAATGCTATTCAATATCTTTACCACTGATCAGGAAGAAAATATCAAATACTTGCTAGTAAAGTTTGCCAGTAACACAGTAATTGGTAGAATAGTCGTGAACTATTTTAAGCATTTAAAGAACAAAAAAAAGGTTTTCACCATTAAGCAGGAATGTAAATTTAGATGTAAGAAAGGCTTTCTATGGAATTTGCCAACCATAAATGTTGTCCTTAACATTTAGAATCCTCATCAAAAGTTACTTGTAATAAGAATTTTGTAGGAGTTTGAATTTGAGGCTTTTCTTGCTAAGAAGGGTGGGGAAGAAGCCTGCTTTACAACAATTTGTGGATTCTGATAATGGATCCTTGGTGTCACTCCTTTTTTATCCTGAATTTTTGATCCATTATTTTAAAGTCAAGAGTTTTTCTGAAACAAATATCTTACAAAATATCTTTGTTGATTTAAAATCCTATTGTTCCCAAAATAATATTTCATGCCAGAAGGATGTGCCCCTGGTCTTTGATAAGACAGTTTTGAGGTTTGTTTGCCTGTTGACCAGAATGGTCCTTAGATTTATGATTTAACATTTGCAGTACATTTAAAAAGGCTAAGGTCTTCTGTACGCTTCCATGCATGGGAATGGTGCCCCCTTGTGCCTGTGCTTCTGGAATCTTTTGGAAAGCAATGTCCATTGGGACTGCACAAGTGTCAGCTTGTGACACTAAACATTCAATACCCAACCTTACATAAAGGAATTACCTAATAGCCATGGTTCCGTCTCCGTGGCAGAGAGCACAGGAACTTTGCTGTTGTCTTGGGTCTGTGTCCAGATACCATTTTTGAATACTTTTTTATCTAAAAATAAATAAATAAAAATCCTTGTATGTAGTTTCTCAATATGTTAGGTTTGATCATATTTTACAGGAAAGTTTTTCCTAAAAATTAGTGTGCCAAGTGTACTCTGAGCCCTTGAGACTTGCTTGGTGCCAAAGCCATATCTGGGGAAAGGTGTAATAAAAGCTTTGAGTTCTCTTATGCCAATTTATTTTCCCCAACTCAGCCTGCCTCTTTGGGGAGGCATATCATGTCAGAGATGCCTCATTGTGGAGGCACATTCACTACAAGAGTGCAATGTGTGCTGAGCTTTCACTCTTTGGGTGTTCTATTAAGGGTAGTGAACAGCCTTTCCAGACCCGCTACTTCTCTGTGGATCGAGCTTTTAGCACCATGCTTTGCTTTGCATAGCCCTTGAAGAGATGGTTGAATGCTTCTGTCTTCTTAGCCTCAGACTTCTGGTGCCAAGACAATATACCTGAACCTACTACAGTCCTTGTCTACCTCCCATATCAGACAACACATCTGTCTCAGAATGATGGGCTTCTCCATGGATGAGACCCCCATACTTGTCTATACGAGGCCACTACAACATTGGGTCTCCCAAAAATCACATTCCAAACGTGGACAGTTTGGACATGTTACCTGCCCCACAAATACCTTAACACAGCTCAGTTGATTATCCCCGGAGTCTCATGCATGGAGTCTTCGAGTCCAAAAGCTCCTTTGGCTAACATCACAGATGCTTCCAGTGTGGGCTAGGGAATACACTTCTAAGAACTAGAAGTTTGTGGTCTCTGGAATGACCAGGAAATTAGTAGGACCAGGTTGACAGATTACACATCAGCAATGTATTAACTAAAAAAACATGACAGATTTCTTTCCTGAACACTTTGTGGTATGTGCTTTCATATATACCAGGTGGCTCTGTATCTAGCTAAAGATAAAACTCTGCAGGCAGATTATCTCAAGAGTGAGATTTGAGACCAGCACAAGTGTCACCCTGAAGTTCAGTGGTGAATTCTCTTAACAGCTTGTCATATTCAAGATCTATCCTGGCCTGCAAATAGAACAGCGTACTGCTTGAAAAACTGCCAGGCCTCTTAAGATTGCTTGACTTCCCTGTAAATCCAGCCCCTTTTCCTAAGAAAGCTGTGTTTGCTGCTTGATTCACAAGGAAAAGGACTTCACACCAAACCTTCTCCCTTGGAGGTTTGAGACAGCAATCCCAAATAATTATGCTTCTGAAAAAAGATTTTGGCGCATCTGCTGCCAGGACCTATCACCGTAGATGCTGCTTAATTGGTATATCCAACATGCATATCTCTCAATCATTTCTTGCTCCTGTTCACAATATCATTGTTACAACATTCCATAGGTGCATACCTCCTGGGTAAAAGAGTTCAGGAGAGTTGTATGATCTCTGCCTCAGTGTTTGGTCTTCAGACACACCAGCAAAGTTGTTGACATGCTTCCTGGCCCTGTCAACCACAACTAGTGCATAAGCACCACTCCAAACACTATGGGGCAGCAAGTGATCACACCAGCAAAGTAGAGGGAAACAAGTGCATCGGAGCTGCCCAGTCTCACTTCATTTGGAGGATAAGATGGATGCAAAGCAAATAATGGTCTCCAAGATATATGAGGAGGACATTTCAGATAGAATGCTGTGTCAACAGCTCATTGGTCCAGGCATTAGGAAGCCCCACAATATGCCCTGCTGACTGAACCATCAAAGTAGCACTCTAGCCTGAAAGAAGGCCATCTGTTCTCCATGGACATGTGTTGCTGTCAGTTGTGAGCCTAGTGGACAAGGCTGTGGTCTGTGATCCCACTGCTTACATGGATTTAGTCTAGCACCTGAAGCTAGAAGAAAAGCTACACAATGAGAATAGACACTGAAAAACAAAGAAAAGGGACATGAACAGGAGTGTAAAGTCCTGGTCTATTATTGCAGTCTGTTCTGCCAGCCAAACTAGCTGGTGATGAGGAAGCCAAATCTGTTCGGACATATGTCCTACAACAGGCAGAGTGCCCTCCCCTAGTTATTCATCTATGAGTTGATAGGAGTCTAGCAGCCCTTTCCACAAGATATCCAATTTAAGTGGAGTTGGGGTCAGTCCTGTTAACAGGACCATTGTTTTCCCCTTTCTGAAAATGACTATTTCTCTACCTCTCTGTGACAAGGTAGTCTGTGCCTTTAAGACTACTGGAGTCTAGAGGTTAGCCCACCCTTGCAATATGGCCATAGTCCTTTAAGATTTTGGGATTCTGAGATGTCCAAAGGACCTAGGAAATAAGAGCTATTGCAAGAAAGGAAGCAGTCCTGTGAATAAGTAGTGTTTGTGAAGACAACCTATCTCTTTCAGGGCCTCGGACCAGGAATCTTGTAGAGTGGGCAGGGCAACTCTCCTCTCTGTCCCAGGTGAATGGGATGAGCTTTGGGAAGGGAACCAACATCTATGTTGCTTCCTTCTTCACAGCTGGGAGACACCAGCAGCAGGCAAAGGCCAGCTTGCTGATTTTTCCAAGATGGAGGACTAATTGTGGAAAAGGGGCCATCTGAAGGATAAGCTGGCTAAAGCCCTATTACTGGCCTAAATTACAACTCCTGTTCTGGGGACGGGAGGGCTGCCTGTTTTAAGGAGGGACTTACTAGCCCCCTGAACCACAACTCCAGCTCCAGTAGGTGAGGGTTGGGAGTGGGAGTGGGATTCCTGTCTACAGTAACTGGTTCTTTGAGATATTGTAGTTAGTGTGAATCCCACAATCTGCCCCCGCTTTGAGCGCTCAGGACCTTGCAGGTTTTGAATTACGAGGGAACTGAGGAAGGACTACGGACGCTTCACCATTTATGTGCTTATACAGGGACAAGGGGCATGTGTGGTCCCAAAAGACACTGCTATTCAGTAAACTCTGTTATCACCACAAGGTGCAAGCACATGTTTAGTGGATCCACACTGACGACAACCTCTCAAAGAACCACAGTTCCTGTAAGATAAATAACCATTTTTTTATGGGAGAATTGCAGGAAAGTAAAGGAAATGAAATTTAAAGAGAGAGATTTTTTGTTGCTGAGTCGGTAAACCTTTTTAGATCAAAGTATTTTCATGTAAAGTATTCTTGGGTACAATACAGGGAAAGAGTACTAGGCTTTGTTTTGGGTTGCGGAGCTTGCAAATTGCTGCTGCTTATACAGTGTTGTAGTATTTGTAAACTATTAGGCCTGGTTCTTTTTTTTTTTTAAATGTGCATAATGAATTGATCCACCTAAGCTTTTTAAGCTGTTTGAATTTATCTGAATTCAAGAAGATTGGACTCACTCCTTCATCCTACACATACACACCCTTAAGTCTCTAAATGACAAATTTCTTTCCCATTTCAGTTTCATAGTGGTTATTCTGAAACATATTATGGAGTATTTGCTTAACCTGTTAAAATTGCCTAATACACTGTATTTAAGAAGTATTATTTGGATATATCCTTAATTGAGTGAGAATTACACCTCTACCCCAATATAACGTGACCCGATATAACACAAATTCAGATATAACGTGGTAAAGCAGTGCTCCGGGGGGGTGGGGCTGCGCACTCCGGCGGATCAAAGCAAGTTCGATATAACGCGGTTTCACCTATAATGCGGTAAGATTTTTTTTGGCTCCCGAGGACAGCGTTATATTGGGGTAGAGGTGTATTGAAATGTTCTGTTTTGTTGCTTATGTCTCAACTAGGACCTAATTCGCAAACACAGACCTTGAGTTTTTTGAATGTACGACTGTGACAGACAATAGAAAATGGAAATGCAATTTAACATTACTTTTTAAAAAATTGTTAGATTGTCCTATTTTAGAAAGCAAAATAGTAAAAACACAGAACTTCTAGGAAGCCATGTAGGTGATGAGTATATGGTTTGGTAGGGTGCAAGGAAAATGGAAGTTTGCAAACATCACACTATGGCTGCCCTGTTGCCTGATACTTATAACAAGCAACTAATTTTATCATTTGATGATTGGAAATATTTTTCATCCTGAATCGGAATAAAACCCCAAACCTTAAAATTTTTTGCAGAAGGAAATTACACAATATTTATTTTTGGAAATACTGCAGCAGGAACAGTTTGGTGTTTCTGAAATTAAATATGCTCCCTGGGTTCCCAGATTCCCCGAGAGCCTGGAAGCCCGCAGAGCCCTGGCTCTGTGCCAAGCAGGCTGCTGAGCTGCTGGGAGCCTGGGAGTCCAGCTACATACCAGCATACAAGGCAGATTGTTGAGCAACCCCCAGGAGTCCTGTCTGTGTGGCAACCTGCCAGGTGAACTGCTGAGGGAGAGCAGGCAAGATGACAGGAAACCAGACAAGTTCCTGTGGGACATTTTGATTTTGCAGAATCAGCATTTTTTGATGGAAACATTTCCAACCAGCTGTATTACAGGCATTCCAGAGGGCAGAGATAAGTGTGCTATAAAAAAATTACTGTATGCCTTTGGTTCCAGAAATCAAAGGACTTTCTTTTAAAATAGAGTATAACATTATTTTAAAAAGCAAGTTTTCTGCTTATTGATCTGCAAAGTGATAATTTTAGATGCTTTTTTATGATACAACATTTTTAATCGTCCTTGTGTCTTATTCCTTATTCTTTCCCCTTCTTCTTGCCACTACGTGCTTTGCCTTTTGCCTGAAGGGTGAATGTCTCCTTTGACCATTGCTGTTCTATTGGCTGCTTGACCACTGAAATTAAACTAATAACGTGGTGGCATTTTTCACCCTAGCAAATGATATTGTTACTTCTATTTGCAGTCTCCACTAGCTAAGGAAGTTTAATATCTTACATGCTGCCACTAGCAGTACTAAAAACATGAGTTGCCTCAGGCCTGTAGTGGTCAATTGTGAATTTTCAAGGCTGCTTTCTTATCAGAATTAGCAGATATTTATTGTGCTAGGAGGTGCAATATTGTACAACTTTTCCATGTATTTCTGTCCTGAAAATGATTTAAAAACCAAAAATGAAACTCACTGTTACAATGGCTCCAATCCAAGTCACTATATAATTAATCAAGCAGATATAAAGCCAGTCATCTAGTTTTATTTTACTCAAGAAGTGAACCAAAAAGTGTTCTCTTCTGGTTCCCTTCACAATAGATTTAAACTTCTTAACCTGGGGGGGGGGGGGGGGGGAAAGGACTGTATCAGGCTTTAGGTTAGTTAGTTTTTGTGGTGGGAAGTAGGATCATTGTGTGTTCTCCTCTTAAGTTTATGTTCCTGAGGAGGAGCGGGCCACATTATTGTGTGTGTGTGATAGCCCATTTTTCAAATGTTAATTCAGCCACTTACATAATAAAGTTTCAGATGTCATTGTCCATTTTGTTTACTAGTGGTAGACCATGCTATTTTTTAACATGCTCTAGTATTCCAACTCTGAAGTCTTTGATACAAATTCTATATTGGTGAACAAATTAGTAGTCTTAGCACAGTCTCCTTTCATGCACATCACCAAACCATCCTACAGTTTCGATATAATTTGCAGTATCTGCTTAAGAGACTCTCAGTTGGAAAAACAAAGATGCTGTGTGTCAATATTAATGTGCAACAGCAGAAGGTCTTCAGATACTGCAGTGATGCACTAGAGCAGGGATCGGCAACCTTTGGCACGCGGCCCGTCAGGGAAATCCACTGGCGGGCCGGGACGGTTTGTTTACCTGCAGCATTCGCAGGTTCGTCCAATCGCAGCTCTCACTGGCCGCGGTTCACCGTTCCAGGACAATGGGGGCTGCGGGAAGCGGCAGCCAGCACATCCCTTGGCCTGTGCTGCTTCCTGCAGCCCCCATTGTCCTGGAACGGCGAACCACGGCCAGTGGGAGCTGCAATTGGATGAACCTGTGGATGCTGCAGGTAAACAAACCGTCCCGGCCCGCCAGTGGATTTCCCTGACAGGCCGCGTGCCAAAGGTTGCCGATCCCTGCACTAGAGAGGAGACAACTAGAATAACTGGAGGTGCTGCAGGTCATGATTTGAAGTGCATTGGAAGAGCTGTGTAGAACCAAAATAAAAATCTCATTGAGAGGCCATCTGTCATCTATTTTAACAGTTTATGTAATACAATTATCAGTATCTCTGAGCATGTTTATAAATACAATATTGGAAAAAAAAAAACTCCCCAAATTACCCCTACCAACCAAAATTGTAAAGTCTCCCTGTACAATTACCTTCCTTAGAAAGAGCCTCACATTATGCCCTGAAGATCAACAAACCTGGTCTCTGTCAGATCAAGAGGGGAAACATATTGCAAAGTCATGAGCCTTCCATTGAGAAGACCCTGCTCCAAGTGATAGCTCAGGAAGCATAGCTGATCTCAACTGCTAGGATTCAGTGTGTGAAGATAAATGATCTCTTAAATAAACAGGACCCATCATCGAGGGCTTTATATAGCAAAGGTAGCTTTTTAATTAATTGTTTGCAGAAATGAATTGGAGCAAATACAATCTCTGGAGCGAGCATAGTTATAATGTGCTTTTGCCTGCAAAACTCAAAGTAGCCAAATAGTCAGATATCTGGGCTTTCCCAATGTTTTCTGGCATATTCCACGTAGAGCTGATCGCAGTACTCTGTTTTGGAGGTAGAAAGGTATGGGTAACTGAGGAAGTTTGCAACTTAAAGGAAAGGTTACAACCATCTACCCCCGCATTGATTGCAGGGTGTAGGGGAGAATCACTCTCTGCCACTGCTGCTGATTGAATATTCAAAAGCAGCTGAGGATCCAAGAGCTCTCCTAGTCTATATCATTAGTTGATGATGAAAGATATTCATAGTGTCTGATCAGGCAGCTTATAGCATGGTCCATCATCTGGGTAGTATTCCTCTTCAGAGACTCTGAAACGGAACCAGTTCCAGTCATTCTAAGGGAAACTGATTTAAACAGATCCTCTGCCCCAATGGCTGCAAAGATGAGTCCTGGGCAAAGGGTGTAGTGGTCTGACTAGTACAGTACAACTTTCACCCCTTCATCTCCAAGCTCAAATAAAAAATGAGATTTTATTTGTTCAGACAGAAAGCTCAACTGCAGATATCAGCAGTTCAGCTGGTAGTCTTTGGTTAATCTCCATACTTTTTTTTTAAATGAAAAGTAGTTACTGCATATGTGCAGTTGTTTTTACTAAAACAATTTTTTCCTTCCACTCAAATAGCAAATTTATTTCACCCAATTAAAAAGTCAATATTTGGCAACCATTACCACAGTTATTTCTTATTCTCAGAATGGGAAAGACTATAAACTTTGGGTATTGCTGTGTTCACTGCTGGCAAGTGTTGCTGTTGTTTTTTTTAAATGGTGACAGCTGTTATTCTTATCACTTGACAAATTAATTTTAAAAAATCTTTTAAATAGTAGATCTAAAAAAAGGCCATTCTCTGCAACTTTTTGCTTTCCTGTGGTTGAATGGTTGAGTAGGTAATTTTTAAAAAGCTCCAAAAATAAATATAAGATGCTAAATGCCATTTTGTGGCTGGGCATTTTTTAAATAAAAACAAAGGAAATAAGGGGCTAGATTCACAAAACTGCCAGAGGCAAAGGTGGAGTTGGAGAAGGAAAGTGGGTGGGTGGCAGTCATGCCTTCCTTATAACCTTTAACTCAGTGGTAGGGCACTCTCCTGCATTGTGGGAGACCCAAGTTGAGATCCCTGCTCCACATCAGGCAGAAGGAGGAATTGAACCCTGATCTCCCACATCCCAGCTGAGTGCCCTATAAACAGTTTATGCAAAAAACTATGGCTTAGTTCTAACTGTAAAGGCTATTTTCTCTTTTGCTAAAGTCCTTGAATCTAAATCTATTTTATAATCCTAAACTCGAGGTGTACACTATAAACCCCTTCAAGAAAAAAGATAAAATAAAACAAAGATAGAAATGTGAGGGAAGATATGAGTGCATATAATTAAATTACTATGGTGTGTAGGTATTTTGTGTAGGGACAGAAATTCTGCTCCTTTTACTGCAATGGTAGATTCCCCTTTAAGGCCACAATTCAGCAAATCACTTAAGCATGTGTGTAAGTCCTATTGACATCAATGAGACAAGCACTTGTTTAGGTGCTGTCCTGAATATGGATGCTTCCTTAACTGGGGCCTAAATCAGTCAGCCAAAGGAGAAGCATCTGCTGTCCACTCACTTAGGGCTTGTTTATATGAACACTTACTTCAGGGCAAGCTGGGGTGCAAATCTACTTTTTACAAACCGTGCATATGAAAATATTTCATAATATGGTTTGATTTGTCCCACTTTGAAATAGAAGTAGATTAAAGCACACTACAGAACTTTTAGCACATGGCGGCAAGGTTCATGTGGATAGTTAGTGCAGAGCAGGCTAGTGCAGGGTAGGTTTACACCCCCGTTTTCTGTGAAATTAGTGTTCATATAGACAAGCCCTTAGTTCGACCCTTTTGTTCATACATTTCTTACATTGTAACCTGTTTAGTGTGATCTTGTCACACAGAATGCATTAATCGTGCATATAGTTGAAATGCCATTTCAGCTTCTCTAGGAAAATAGGGTAGGCATTGGCATTTGAAACAGAAGTTCACATGCTACCCCTGAAAAATCAGAAAATAGAGAAAGACCTCTCCAATAGACCTACTTGTGGGGATTTGTGTCAATAACTACAGCTGTAGTTGTCATCAGAATGGAAAAGCAAATATCGTATTCGTGATGTAATATGTTCCACTGTACAAACAATGGCTGGAATTTATCAGACACTTGGCAAAGATTCAAAATATCCAGGTACTGTTTATCCAGAGACTAAAGCTGTCTAAGATCAAAATGCAACTGAAAAAGAAAAGTTTTTAATTCAGTGTAAATAATAGGAAAATATTCTTAGTCTGATGGATAATTTAGTATATATTTTTAATGGCTAAAGTCCATTACTCTTGGTCATGATGAAATACAGAGGTAATTGATAATCACGAGGTTTTTATTGCAAATTGTGTATGTTTGTGCTCTACTATATTAGAATATGAAAACTGGTCTTGTGGAGACTTTAAAGTTTTGTATGAAAAAATTAATATGAATATATTTAATTGTATTTTCCTTCTTTTGCAAATGTTGGGAACTGCTGTTTTTGTGGTGCTTTCTACTGCACTTTTTCAGCAGCTTGATTTCTGCTTATCCATACTTCAAGAAGGGCTGAACAAAAAAATAAAAATCACTTCAGATCATACTACTTGTCTGCCAAGATTTTAGCAAAGCATATGAAACTCCCCTCCATTATGCCATAACAATGTACATTTTCCCTGCATAGATCTTGGGCTGGGATCATTTGTATAATGAAGAGAATGAAACTCATTCAAACACACAGCAAAATCCTCCTAGACATACAGATTTGGGGCCCTGTTCAGAAAGATCACTTAAGCATATGCTGAAATCTATACCTATTCAGGACAACACTTAAGCACATTCTTAAATTTAAGCATATACTTAAGTGTTGCCTTGAATAGGGATGCTTTTCTTGAATCAGTGTCTAGATCTGCTGCTGTCACTCCTTTTATTTCTTGCTTTTTCAAATGTACTGCTGCCATGTGAATCTAGCCTTCTAGAAAAGTTCTCCAGCCAAACAACAGCAGCAGCAAAGATATGAACTCACCCTGCCCCTACTCTGGTTCTATTCTGTATAGGTTTTTGTACTGCATTCATCACCATAGTACATTAAACAACATGACTGCACGTCTTCTCATCCTCTCCCAGAGAGAGAAGCAAATGGAGTGTCTTGTTTTGGTAGTGGTGGGTTTTTTGGTTAAATGTACCTGTTGCCTTGTGTTTATATTAGAGAAGGCAAGGTCAAGGAAATGTACCTTCCACTTGGAGCAAAATATGGTGACGTTTCTGAGAGCTCTTAGTTGCTGTGGGAATTAATTCCACAGTCTCAGACCACCTCCAGAGAAGATTCTGTCTTTCTCGCCCTCCCCCCCGCCCCCCTGACAAGCTTTACTCTTGTTGAGAGTTCTATTGTGCCAGAGTTCCTTTGTCCCAGAGCTTTAAATGGTCTTTTAGGTATCCTGGTCCAGGCCACTGAATGTTTTGAAGATCAATTGAACTTGATTCAAAGTTCTATGGGAAGCCAGCGTAGGGAATGGAGGACAGACAGGTGTGATGTGTTCACGGTAGCCTGTGTTGCTGAGGAGACTCTCTACAGTTTTTTGTACTAGTCGGAGTTTCCTAAGTGCTGAAGGTTTCATGCCCTGGTATATCACATTGCTGTAGTCTAACCAAGAGGTGATTGGCATGAATAACTGAGGGCAAGTCTTCATCTGCCAGTATAGGACAGAGTTTTCTAGTCAACCGGAGGTGGTAGAAGACATTACTCATGGCTGTTGTGAGAGCTTATCACATGTTTGTGACATTCTATAACAGATTTAAAAGTAACTATTCTAGAATAAAAAAACTTCAGAAACAGACTTCAAAGAGAAACAACAGAACTAAAATTCATTTGCAGATTTAACACCATTAATTTGGGCTTGAATAGGGACTGGGAGTGGCTGGCTCATTACAAAAGCAGCTTTGCCTCTCCTGGAATTGACACCTCCTCATCTATTATTGGGAGTGGACTACATCCACCCTGATCGAATTGGCCCTGTCAACACTGGTTCGCCACTTGTGAGGTAACTCCCTTTTCTTCATGTGTCATTATATAATGCCTGCATCTGTAATTTTCACTCCACGCGTCTGAAGAAGTGAGGTTTTTTTACCCACGAAAGCTTATGCCCAAATAAATCTGTTAGTCTTTAAGGTGCCACCGGACTCCTTGTTGTTTTTATACCTAATGAGGAAGTAGTCTTCATCTTTCTAATATCATCCTTCATACTTCTATATAGAAATGGAATGTAGTTAAGAATTATACAAAAAATTCAGCTAGCAAGGAAATGCTAAATTACGTATGCTTAAAATCTACTTTTCTATATAGTTCAAATTAAATTCATTTTCCATGCACAGGGTTTTCCTTTGTTACTCACTAGCTGTTTCTTCACTGCTTTTGAAGTAATAAGCTTACTATTTAATATTAAGAGTCTGATAAAATTTTCTCTTATTCTGGTAAATGTGAGTTCTGCTATCTCCAGTAAAAGAGCTTCTAAGATTTTTCCACATGAGCATATAGTTTCCAGGTTCTTAAACCAGACATCTGCTCATCACAGGGAGAACTTTGTGTCTTGACAGGTGTGAATTGGCACTGTTATCAGCAGAAGACTTGCATGCTGGAAGCTTGTGATGTGAAGTGCAGGTGGAGACTAAGGCCTGGTCTACACTGGCGGCGGCGGCGGGGGGGGAATTGATCTAAGTTACGCAACTTCAGCTATGTGAATAACGTAGCTGAAGTCGACGTACTTAGATCTACCCACTGTGGTGTCTTTACTGCGGTGAGTCGACAGCTGATGCTCTCCCGTCGACTCTGCTTGCGCTTCTCGTTCTGGTTGAGTACCGGAGTCAACAGGAGAGCGCTTGGTGGTTGATTTATTGCATCTAGACTAGACGCGATAAATCGACCCCCACTGGATTGATCACTGCCCGCCGATCCGGCGGGTAGAATAGACAAGCCCTAAAAGTGCTTTTCCTGGTTCTCACACAGCAATACGTGGGCCTGCATTTCTGTAGACAGTTCAGTTTGTCAATGTGTGTAAAATGCTTTTTGGAGGCAAAAGTCTGTGGCTGATTTTTCTCTCCCTTTTGGCCTGCATGCCTCTGAAATGCATAACTCTCATTTGGAAACTTGCACAACATTTTGTTTGACATTGTGTGGCTGTAAAAACAGGAGTGATTGACAGCTAGAGTTCTGGATAACTCATTTTCTTTCTATCTATCTATCTATCTATATATTCCCCTATTGTTACATCTGAATATAAATGCTGTTTAGATATGTGGTAACTTGAACCTGTAACTGGAGAGTCAAGCTGTCTAAGGTATTTGGAACTGCATAAAACAACCACTTGAAAATAGAAACATTTTTTCTTTGCAAATCTGAACATGTAATTATAGTCTAATTTCTTTCAATGCATAACTGTTAAATGTTTGTACATCTCATTAAAAAAAAATTAGTAAGAGTTGTCTGAACTGTCCTCTGTATTTAACTTAAAGCACTATTGTGACACTTAGAGCTCCTTGGGGTGTAGAAGGGAAACCAAGAGGATGGCTAGTACACCCCCCTTTGTGGAGCTTGAGGTTAAGGTCTGAAGTGTTTCAGCTGCTCACCAGAGTATAATGTGGCCAATCCGCAGCTCTATGCAACTGCTTAAGCAATATATTAAAACTCCAGTGCAGTATCAGAGCCACATCCAAGCAACCCCCCTCTCAACCATGCACATAAAATCCATTTTAGGTGTTTTGTGTACTACAGCAATAATGATGTAGGTAGAAACCACAGTGAAATTGGGATGGATGTTTGTTCTTTTCCATTATTAGCTCTTGCCTAGGTTTTGATGGTATAGGGCTTCATGATTCCAGTATTCAGGGTTTTTTGTTGTTGTAGATGATTTTGTGTACTGCTCCTAAGTGAACAAAGCAAGAAAAAATAGTTTTCTTGGGAAAAAAGTAAGTGAGGGGGTCACTTACCAAAGTCACAGAAGTGGCCAATGAGATTCTGCAAAAAATTCAAGTGAAGACTAAACGTTTAAAACTTTGAATTTTGTGATTGAATTTTGCAAGGTTGTGAGCATGTGAAAGAGTTGCAGTTTTAATATTAAGTGTTTTGCTACCTTAACTGTAGACTGCCCTATCATGCTTGTCTATATTTTTATTACATGTCATTTCAAGACAAAAAAGGAAGCTAGAACAAACAGTTTACTGGACATTTTCAGAAGTCCAGAAAATAGATGCAATCCATGTTTTGGTTTGTTCTAGTCAGTGGAGTAACAAAGTTATTGCAGAAACAGAGTAAATAAAAACAATTTATTTTTTATTTAAATCAGATTTTAATTTAAATTAAATGCATTTTTATTTAAAATGTAATTTTAAATTATGACAAGCTACATTACAGGCCTAAACTTTCTATAACAAATTCATTTAATTTTTTTTAAATAAGCGGTACATTTTTTGTTGCCAAAGTTTTAAAGAAAGTTAAACCATTGAACTGATGGAAGTCACTGGCTAAGCACTGGAACCAGAATTTGTTTAGAGACTAACCCAGCCTTTGACAACCTTTTGCAGGTAGAGAGAATGTTTCCTTCATTTCAGTTTATTCAACTAGTTCAGCTCAATGACTTGTTCATTCAAAGTTAAGAAACCAATTGGGAGTTGAAAAAGCCAGGAAAGCTTGTTTTTCCTCTTCCAATTTGTGAATAAAAACTAAATGAGGATGAGATCTACTAAGCTATATACGGTGCAATTTACAGTTATACAGTAATAAAACCTCCCTACTCCTACTTGATATTTCCCTTTTTTATACAAATAAGGATCATTTGTTCAGTTAGCCGGCCCATTGCACTGGGAGTTCAAGTTGAGTTTTTTATCCACTCTGACCTCTAATTCCTTTTCTCAGTCACTGCTTTCCAAGTTAGTCCAATCCTATGTGAATGACCTTCATTCTTTCCTAGATATATTACCTTGTTTGCAGAGCATGAAATTATCAGCCCTCAGGAAATCGTATCAAATACAAAATACAATAGTATGCCTTCCCAGCAATACAAGTTACAGCAAACACATCAAACTTGTCCTCTGCTTCTGACATTGGCTCTCTGTAATGGGGTGATACCTCTTGAGCACCACTTAATGGCTGGGTGTGATACTGCAGTCCTTTTTCCTGCTCCTGGAGTCTTCTGTAGGTTGTCAACTTAGTTTGGAAGGTCTTCAGTGGCTTGGCCCTCTGGCCTCATCACACATTCAAAATTAACTGCTTTTAGGGTAGCAAAGAGTCCAAAAAAGACTGTCTGCCTGCCCTCACCAGGGTCTTCAGCCCCAGCTCTGGGCCTTTTAAATTTAGCCCTTTGCTCGAGCTTCAAAATGAGCCTTGTTCCCTTCTTACACAATTTTACTATTGGCCAGTGGCCACGTACCATTCTCTTCGATTCGTTGCTTCTACTTCCCTGGAGCTCTTCCTGCCTTGCCTCTTTATCTTCACTCCTTACCACAGGGTTGTAGTTCTCAGGCTTTGGACAGAAAGGAGCATCCTTATTTGCCCCTCTGGTCCCAGCCAGGAACTGACCTGCTTGAGTCTGCAGCTCCTTTTATCTGAACCTGCTGGGCTCTCATTGGCTGCTTCTGTGAGGCCTCTCTAAGCAGGCCTGGAGGACTCACTTTCGCTGCTCCTTTCCTGAGGCGGGGTGTAGTAGGAATGTGGGTCCTCCTGTAGAGAACCGTAAAGGCCAGGTACATCCTGTCACACTTCCCATACAACATCATATCATATTCAACTTTGCTATTCTCGTCTTCAAGGCATTTAGTGGTCAGGGCCTGGGATACTTAAAAGGTTAGCTGAAGCTCTGGCACAAAGACCACAGTTGACATTTTCACTTTGACACAGTAGAATTGTCTACTGCAAGGGTAAAGCTCATCTGTGCAGGAGACAGCGCTTTCTTGGGGGCCACTCCCAGGCTTAGGGAACAAACTTGCTAAGCTGTCTGGTTGGTGTCTCCAATGCTCTTGTGCCACTTCCCAGTGGCTGGTAGGGGAACCAGGCCTGCCCTCTGAACTGGGTTCCAGCCCAGGGACCTATAACAAGCAACCAAGGTCAGTGCAGTCCTACCACTTACTGCTGTTTCCCTGGGCTTCTTCTTACTTTGTACTTTCAGGCTTCCTTCCCCACAACTTCTCTGGGATTTACCCTTCTTCTAGGGCTAGAAGCCTGGGGCTTTCTCTCCCTCCTGGGTTTTCACCCCCCTCTGCTCCCTGGAGTGACTGCAGACTCTCTCCTGCAGGCCCCTTCTGCTGCAAACTTCCTGGTTTTATAATCCATCCTACTTGAGCCCAGCTGAGCCTCTTGTTCATTTAAGCCTGGTTCTCCCTCTAGGTGCAGCCTGGTACCCTAATTGGCCCCTTAGGCCCACATCAACTCTTTATCACTCAGGTATCTTTTGCTGGCATACAGCAATGCTACACTGAGTTGATCAGACTTAAATGCAGGGTGTGGATTCAGGGTACATTGTATATCCAAGTTACACAGAAACCCTCTCCCTTTATATACAGTTACACTGTACAGTAAATGCAATTAGATGTGTATTACACATTTTAGGGTTGGCTTGGTTACTTTGTAGGAACCAATCTCTGTACAGCATGCTCTGTCCGCACACTGTCCATGTTCACCAATTCTTTACTTGTTTTCCCAACTTATCTTGTTCATTGTTATCTTGTAAGTGGTTCTCTGGGTGTTCTCTTCCCTTATCTTAGCTGCATAAATATTATTAGGTGTCCTGTGCTGTTTGGAGGAGCAGAAAGAAAAAACATCACCCCTGGAATCCTAGTTCTACTACCGACCACACAGCCCCCTGGCAACAGTTGGGTGCTGCTTGTGTGTATGGGCTGAGTGAAAGGTTAGAATTATTTAAGAGATAAGAATGGCCATACAGGTTCAGATCAATGGTCCATCTAGGCCAGTATCCTGCCTCTGAGTGCGGCTGGTGCCACGTGCTTCAGAGGGAATAAACACAACAGTGCAATTATCAAGTGATCCATCCCCTGTTGTCCAGTCCCAGCTTCAGGCAGTTGGAGGTTTAGGGGATACCCAGAGCATGGGGTTGTACCCACCCCCCCATCTTGGCTAATAGCCATTGGTGGACCTATCCTCGTGAACTTATCTAATTCTTTTTTGAACCCAGTTATACTTTTGGCCTTCACAACATCCTATGGCCACAAGTTCCACAGTTTGACTGTGCATTGTGTGAAGAAGTACTTCCCTTTGTTTGTTTTAAATCTGCTGCCTATTAATTTCAGCAGATGACCCCTAGTTCATGTGTTATGTGAAGGGATTAGTAACACTTTCTCCATACCATTCATGATTTTCATATCGCCACTCAGTTGTGTCTTTTCTAAGATGAACAGTTTCATATACTTTTTAATCTCTCCAAATATGGAAGCTGTCTCATCCCCCTAATCATTTTTGTTGCCCTTCTCTGCACTTTTCCAATTGTAGTATAATTTACTAAACATTATATTTAAAATACTTAGTGTCTGAATCAATAGGTTCCATGTAGGCAGATCAGACCTTCATTGTCAAGATAACTGAGCTCCATGCAATTCAGTGTGTGGAACCTTAAAAATAGGATCACTCTTGGCTGTGGATGTTTTTATGTTGAAAAGCCCGTGATGCATTTTGTAGGAGTAAAGTTTGCCCAAGTTACGGTTAAAAAAGGAAATGCCCTCCTCCCTCTATCTTGTGCACTTTTTGGCTATGGCCTTTCTTCCCAGAGGCAGCTGAAGTTCCTTAATACTCTCTCTGTGTAATTAAGTGCTTAATGATAAAGGTCCAACATAAAAGTATGATAGTATTTTAGCACATGCTACACAGAGAATGAGAAGGGCGGCTTTTTTGGGATATCTCTGCAGGCAATGTCCTAGCCTAATGATAGTGAATAGTAATGACTGGTACCTAGTTAGAAAGTATTATTGTAAATTCTATTTAATGGAGATGAAGTTAAAACTAAGTAGTTAAATAGTTATTAGCCAGCTGTTCAATTGATGTAAAATTTTAAGTTCTAGTCTTTACTATATTTTCTGGCTACTTGCAAGACTTTAGTCTAGAGTGGCTAACTTCTGATGGTTCAAACTCAGGATTATCAATCACAAGGCAATTTTAAACGAGGAGTTGTTTCAAACTGGTATGATCTATGAGTTGAGACCATTTCAACTCTGATCCAACTCCATCTCTTTAAATGTTCATAACTTTAAAATTGCTGAACTGTTTTATTCAAATTTGGCTTGTTTTGTAGATCTCATGAGACTTAAAAATCATGCCAAATCTAGAGAACAAATGTACTGTTATTTATTATATGTAGTATTTATAATTAGTTTTATTATAAATTGTATTAATTGGCAAGCTATAATATTGAGAAGGCTTAGTTAAATTATAAGCACAGGCTGCAGAGTTGCTGAGCTTTACACCTTGAGTCTGCACTAACTTAACTCTGCTTTCAGACACTTAAGTGATTGATTTTTTTTTTTTCAATCTTAACATTGCCTTAATACTAAAGCTTTTGTATGGAATAAGATAGTAGTGTGTGAGTAAAGCTCTTAGTCCCCTATCCTGCATTGAACTCTTCCAGGCCTGGAGCAGCGTGAGCCTCATTTGAATTGGAGTCTGTGAGGGTGAAGTGCTCAGTGTAGAACTGAGGCCTTAGATACTTCAGTGATGAGGTCCATTTGTCTTGTGTGTATCTGTTTTTCCCACTCTTGGAAAAGTGTATCACAGCAAATACACAAGTATAGAGGAGAGAGCAAAGTTTTATAGCGTAGTTGTCATGGAATTAGGGCCTTTATAACTGAAAAAACAACGAGGAATCTGGTGGCACCTTAAAGACTAACAGATTTATTGGGCATAAACTTTCGTGGGTAAAAAACCACTTCTTCAGATGCATGGAGTGAAAATTACAGATACAAGCATAAATATACTGGCACATAAAGAGACATAAAGCTTATGCCCAAATAAATCTGTTAGTCTTTAAGGTGCCACTGGACTCCTCGTTGTTTTTGTGGATACAGACTCACATGGCTACCCCTCTGATACTTGATTTATAACTGCAGTGATTGATGTTTTAGAAATGTCTACGGTAGATATTACTCTTATGTGTCCATTTCCATGCTTCCCTCTAATGGTATTTCAGTTAAGTTTAGTTTCCCTACATTGGAACTCAAAGACAATATTTCAACATTGTTTTATTTTTAAAGACTGTTTATCTCTCTTTTAAAAAGATGTAAATAGTGAAACAGT
Organism: Terrapene triunguis; assembly: GCF_002925995.2. Lineage (NCBI taxonomy): Eukaryota > Metazoa > Chordata > Testudines > Emydidae > Terrapene > Terrapene triunguis. The sequence continues at coordinate 18,635,230 of NW_020664589.1, forward strand.
ATTTTGGTGTATTTTCTAGGAACTAGCCAGCTGTGGATGGAATAAGAAAGAAAAACACATCCTCGCCCCTAATATTGTTGCCTTCACAAGGAGGTTTAATCAGGTAAATAATCTAATTAGATTTACAGAATTAACACTGCCCACCTGAATTTAACAAGGATTGAATTTGTTACTTCACTGATATACATAAATGTGCCACATCTGAATCCTATTAACACAGTGTTTTGATGGATTAGTAATCATAAAAGAATTAGATTCTTTTTCTTGAGAGTTGTTGGCTTTAAAGGAGATCAGTATGGGTGTACCAAATGTGTTGATTATAACTGACTTTTAATTTTTCAGATTAGAGCTACAATTAAATGTTGCAAAGGATGGATATAAAAATAGTCATTTTAAGATGAGTATTATTACATGATACTCAATGGACATGAAGAAGAAGAATGGATTGGTGGTGTTGGGTTTGGGCTTGTTTGTTTATTTTGTTTGCTCTTTTTTGATGGGGGATTTTATTTATTTAGTAACAGATGTGAAAACAAATTGCTAACTGTCAAGGGAATATTTTTTTTCTTTCTGATCAAGAGTATTTGATTATATTCCAGTTCAACAACCTGCTCTCAAACAACAAGGTTTCTTCCAGAGCCTGAGATTTTCTGGGTTCTGATGTAACCCTAACTAAACACAAAAACACAGTTAGTTTGCGAACACTGTTTTGTTTGAGTCTATTATGTAGACACGTGCATGTATTCACCTAGTATCTAATAATAAGAAATGAACGAGTTTAAAATTTTTCCACTCAAGTTGCAATACAAAGCATAGCTTATCCTTATAACACTCTTGTAATTTAAAAAGGAAAAATCCTACCTAGCAAATCATGTATGTGCTAATTTTAGGAGCATTCCGAGTAACAATAACCCTCAAATTGTGCTTAGAGTGCACTCAGAAGTAGTTGTGCGGTTTGTCATTGTGCACAGGCATCTAGATGAGGGGATAGTCAACCACATGTTTTAGTGTATGTTTCAAATATGGCAGTGGAAATCCCTTGGGTGCATAAAGAAAATATGCAAGTCTTGATGCTAGCTAAATTCTGTGGCTCAGTCAAAAATTAGCTGCCATTTTGGGTATACGAGTCTGCTTCCTGCCTCTTCTCAGCTGTGAGGCAAGGGCTCATCCCAAATGAAACATTCTCCCACTAGACTGTTCTAGTAGCTACACTTCATAAGTATCTATGGCTCTTAAATTTACATGGATAATCTTTCATCTTTCCCCTAAATTTTAATAAATGTAATTCTTGTGAAAAGCTGCTAGGCTGACAATCATAGAGATTGATGACCTCTGTTTATCCAGAATAGGTGAGCACAGGCAGCAGCAGTTTCCTCATATTCCTACCTTGCTGCACCAGTATGCTAAACCATGTAGGAGTAGGAGCATTGTTCACTCTCTACATAGCGATAAACACAAGAAGCTTAATCTGTTTAATTTAACAAAGAGAGGATTAAGGGATGACTTGATTATAATCTGTGATAGGGTCTTATGTGGCTGGGCGACCTAGTGGCTAGATCACTGGTCTTTCAGTCTGCAAGGCTGGAGGGGGTGGCGATTTAATTGTTGGAGTGTTGCTGTAATGCTGTAGGGATGCAGCAGCTCGAATTAAACTCATCAACTGCATATCCAATCAGTCTATGCTACTAAACAAATCACTCTGTGTAGGTGGTTATTTCCTAATCTTGTTGCTCTCACCCTGCTCTCATTGGAGCTAGGCTAACTTAATTGGAGCAACTTTACTAACTTCAGCTAACTGTTGCGTGAAGAGAAGCCCTTACTGTCAAGCAGTAATATTCAAATAAGAAACCCTAGGAGACCAGGGTGAACTGGCATATATTTAATTAACCAAATTGTCTTGCACTTTAACTTTGTATTGGAGGGGAGTTTTTGTTTTACATTTTGCTTCTATTTTTTCTTTCTCCTCTGTTGTGTTACCAACAGCAGGGTTGATAAAATCGGTTGGCACAAGTGAGTTCCTGTTCGGAGGGACTCATAATCAAAAATCTAAATAAAGTCACCTTTCCTAGATAGTGATTGAATATAGGTGTTATTTTCTGTAGTGGTTGTGTGATTTGATTCTGAAAATCTGAATGATTATATTGACCAGTTTTCTAGTTTGTTAGACAAATCCTAGTCTACTACTGTTTTTGTTGTCTTATATCCTGTCCTATCAGTTGTGGCTGTTAAGGATATTTAATTAAACTTTATAAATCTAAATTAATCTCTCAAGTCTTTTTGTTTAGTTAAGTCATTGACATTAAAGAAAGGTGGTATGGGTAATCGGTTCAGCAGTTGCTTACTAAGGTTTGTTTAATACCCCGTCTTTCTTACAAGATTCATATCTTTCCTGCTCCTAACCTGCATTTTCTTTAGAGAATCAAGACAGTTTATAGATGTTTAATATAATAAAGGTGGGTTTTTTTGCATTAAATCCAGATGTATATGTTTCTTTATAGGTCAGTTTCTGGGTTGTACGAGAAATTTTAACAGCACAGACCTTAAAAATAAGGGCAGAAATATTGAGCCATTTTGTGAAAATAGCTAAGGTAAGTGTGCATTTTTATTATTATTATTCTTCAAAATGTTTTTTTTGGTCTGTTTATCCACTCCTCATATCAACTGTTTCTTTAGACCACTGAAGAATAAAATTCTTTATAGCACAGCTCCTGCTATCCCACTAAGTGCTTGGTCATTGTGACACACAATGTGACCACCACAGGCTGATCTGCTCGTACATAGCTAGGTACAATGGGCAGTGAACTTTTTAACTGGCTTCTGCTATAAATATTCTAGTTTAGCATTTTTACAAGTTTAAAGGTGATTCATCTTGCTGCTATTATGTTGTTGAGCTGCATTGGAGCCATGGGCAACATAATTACCAAAACAACTTTTTGTTGCTAGCACTAGAGCTGGTTGGGAAAAAAAAAATATTTCCCCACAGAAAATTTTCACCAAAAAATTGTTTTCATCAACGTTTTCCACGGAAAATTTAGAATTGTTGGCAAAAAATTGAAAGCCAAAATATTTTGGCTAAAAACCGGAATATTTCTATTTTGACATGCTGTCATAGAGCCTAATGAAGCTGGAATTCTGAGGCCTGATCCTCCCATTCTCTGCTCTAGGTAGGGCTCACCAGTTAGACTACAATTTTTGTGATGCACCACAATGTCATCTTTTGGGACTTGTCTACATGCAGATTACTGCGCAATAATCCAGATGTGAATCTGCAAAGCACCAGTTTGCTGCTCAGTAATGTGCTGTGTGGATACTGTTACTGCACATTGAAAGTTCTGGAGTGCAGTTTGGCTTAATACACTTTCAGGTAGTAATAAGCCAAGCCATGCTCCAGGACTTGCGCTGCACTGTAGCAGTGTCCACGTGGACTCAACTGGGTGGCAAGCAGGTGTGCTCTAGATTCATATCCTGGCTTTCTGTGCCATGACTTCCCATGTAGACAAAGCCCTTGGTGAGGGGAGCTGCGCATCATGGGAAGATGTAGTCCTACTAGGGATTCAGGTCACAGAGGACAATTGGAGCATTAGGCATGTGGTGGGGTGAGCTCCCCACACTAGGCCTGCAAGAGCTGGGCTGGGCCAGGTGGGTCCAGTCAGCTAATTAGGCTGCTTTAGGCTGGAGGCAGATGGTTGGAAAGAGGCTCACCTGTGCAGAAACATGCAGGGCCTATAAAACCAGATAGCAGGCTACAGACTGGGCTGCTGAGAAAGGCCAGTCCCTCCCTGGGAAAAGGGAGGAGTGTTTGGAGGCAGCTGGGAAAGGCTGCAGGAAGGCAGGCAGCAGTCACTCCCTGGGAAGAAGGAGGAGGGTTCATGGAGCTGGTACACCCAGAGAAAGAAGTGGAACCAGGTGTCGTAGAAATCAGTCCAGGGGAGGAGCAGTGAGGACAGAAAGAGGAAACTCAGAATTGCTCAGATGAGGGTCTCTGGACTGGAACCTGGACAAGAGGGCGGGCCTGTGTTCCCCTACCAGACAGTGAGGGAGTAGTACTGGTGCAGACTGCCTAGAACTGAACCTCAGAAGGGGGAACACTGAGTGACCTAGCTGGAGGGCTAAGTCAGGAAGAGGATGCTGCAAGTCCTGGAGCAAGTGGAGCTGCAGACTAGAGTCAGACCATAATATCCTATTGTTAGAACTTGTTTTCAACAATAATACCAGAGTTACCCTTAAAAATTATTTAATCTTTTCCACTCCCAAAGAGAGAACCTTGCAAAACCCAAATTAGTATTGTGAACATAGGAGGTACATCTAAGTGAGCTTTCACTTTGCAATGAGTTCAAGGCAAGCCTGGAATATCTGCAACATTTTTAAAGTGTAAAATTTCACCCAGATTAATAGAATTTCCCAAATTAGACATCATTTAGTACCCCTTGCTCTAGTTTGGTTGTATTCAGTGTGATGGCTCTAAACAGCTATGAGAAAAGGTTAATTAATTTTTCCTTTGGTGTTGTTTCAGAAACTTCTAGAACTGAACAACTTACATTCCCTCATGGCTGTGGTATCAGCATTGCAAAGCGCACCTATTTTCAGGCTGACGAAAACTTGGGCTGTAAGTTAACTTGTCTTTATTTCAAATCTTCTCCCTTCTGTTATGGTGTATAATAATCCTGTGCTTTGTTGTCTAAACATCACTGGATTGCTGAGTTAGAGCTGGCTGAAGGAAGGAAGGTAATTTACCTTTAGAAGTGATTTTGTGTATGTGTTATGAAATTAGTCTAATTTGGCGTCAACTTGAAACCATCTGTTTATGAATGAGAATTCTATATTGTTTTATGGCATTTAGTACAAACCATTGAGTTACACGTTTAACTAAAGCATAAGCTTAACTTGTTTGCTTTACTGTTATTTCCTTTCCCCGATTTGTTTGTCTCATTCATCTGTTGTGCCTTGTAATAACCTAGACTGTGAGCTCTTTGAGGCAATGACTTGTTTTTTGTGCCTGTACAGCATCTAGCATGATAGGGTCCTTATTCCTGGTTGGGGCCTCTACATATTATTGCCGTACAAATAATAATTTAATAATAAAAAGCTTTCTTAGGTAAGCAGTTCTATCAAGATATCAAGCAGGACTTTGTTCTTTTAAAAAGTCTTTCAAGCAATTTTTGTCAAAGTCCAGGTTAATAGACCAAAACATTTCCATACTTTAGGCATTTCGATACTTTCCCTTCAGTTGTGTGTGTGTGTGTGTGTGTGTGTGTGTGTGTGTACACAACATATGCTATAATCCAAACTGTTTCTGGTGCTGAAAATCTTTATGACAAGACACCTCCCCTCTAGTTCCATCTTATACACACATGACTTACTGTGATGTTTTGGGGATCACCCAGACCAGTAAGGGGTTCTGTCACCACCTGCCCTGTAACTTTGGGTGCCTTCATGGTATGCAGCTATGGCTCAGAGCTCTAACAACGGTAGCCAGCCCACAAGCATAAAGGTCTGACCCTGGCTTCCACCAGGCTACCTACTCCTTGCAGGTTGACCCCAGAGCCCTTCCAATCTTGAGTCTTCCCAAATCTATCTAAACCAAGTTCTCAACTACTAGACACTCAGACTTTTCCCCTCTTGGATTCATCACCCTCGAAGATATGAAACCTGCCTCCACTTACCAGTTCACTTTGGCACATACATTCCACACAGTTTGCACAACGGAGACTGCTTGGGGTAAAAGTAAACAAACTGTTTATTTACAAAAACACACAAAAAAAATCACAGATTCAAAGATGGAATAGCAAGGGAAAGCGAACACATACAAGTTACATAGGAAAAAACATGAAGATGTAATATCAGGCTTTACAGTTCTACATTAGATAAATTCCCTTTTCTAATACAAGTTACATATTGCCTTTTAACAGTTTTCCAGCACACCCTCTGGCATAAAGTAGATCAAGCAGACAGTCCCCCACTTTTGAGACTGTCCCTCAGTTCTGGATAAAAACTGGCTCCTCAGCCAGCTCTTTTAAAACTGTTGGATGCAAGTTATTGGGACCTGCTGATTTGAAAATGTTTAAATTTAGTGGCTTTTATCCAGAAACATTAGTGCAATAGAAGAAGTAGTATCATCACCATCTGATGAGGCTGCATCATCTGTTTTTCCCAAATACAGAACAGAAATATTTTATTGAACATTTCTGCCTCTTCTGCATTATTATTGATAATACTACCATTTCTATCCATTAATGGACTAATACCATAGAATTGTAGAATCATAGGACTGTAAGGGACCTCGAGAGGTCATCTAGTCTGATCCCCTGCACTCATGTCAGGACTAAGTATTATCTAGACCACCTCTGACAGGTGTTTGTCCAATGATGGAGATTCCACAACCTCCCTAAGCTATTTATTCCAGTGCTTAAACACCCTGACAGTTAAGAAGTTTTTCCTAATGTCCAACCTAAAATCTCCCTTTCTGCAACTTAAGCCCATTGCTTTTTGTCCTGTCCTCAGGTTAAGAACAACAATTTTTCTCCCTCCTCCTTGTTACAACCTTTTATGTACTTGAAAGCTGTTATCATGTTCCCCCTCGGTCTTCTCTTCTCCAGACTAAACAAACCCAATTTTTTCAATCTTCCCTCATAGGTCATGTTTTCTAGACCTTTAATCATTTTTGTTGCTCTTCTCTGGACTTTCTCCAGTTTGTCCACATCTTTCCTGAAATGTGGCACCCAGAACTGGACACAGTACTCCAGTTGAGGCCTAATCAGCCCGGAGTAGAGTGGAAGAATTACTTCTCGTGTCTTGCTTACAACACTCTTGCTAATACATCCCAGAATGATGTTTGCGTTTTTTTGCAACAGTGTTACATTGTTGACTCATATTTAGCTTGTGGTCCACTGACCCCCAGATCCCTTTCCTCAGTACTCCTTCCTAGGCAGTCATTTCCCTTTTTTTTTGTGTGTGCAACTTATTGTTCCTTCCTAAGTGGAGTACTTTGCATTTGTCCTTATTGAATTTCATCATATTTACTTCAGACCATTTCTCCAGTTTATCCAGATCATTTTGAATTATAATCCTATCCTCCAAATCTCTTGCAACCCCTCCCAGTTTGGTATCATCCACAAACTTTATAATTGTACTCTCTATGCCATTATCTAAATCATTGATGAAGATATTGAAGAGAACCGGACCCCAAACTGATCCCTGTGGGACCCCACTCGTTATGCCCTTCCAGCATGACTGTGAACCACTGTTAACTACTCTCTGGGAACAGTTTCCCAACCAGTTATGCACCCACCTTATAGTAGCTCCATCTAGGTTGCATTTCCCTAGTTTGTTTATGAGAAGGTCATGCAAGACAGTATCAAAAGCTTTACTAAAGTCAAGATATACAACATCTACTGCTTCCCCCCTGTCCACAAGGCTTGTTACCCTGTCAAAGAAAGCTATCAGGTTGGTTTGACACAATTTGTTCTTGACAAATCCATGCTGACTGTTACTTATCACCTTATCTTCTAAATGTTTGCAAATTGATTGCTTTCTTATTTGCTCCATTATCTTTCTGGGTACAGAAGTTAAGATGACTGGTCTGTAATTACCTGGGTTCTCCTTATTTCCCTTTTTATAGATTGGCACTATATTTGCCCTTTTCCCTTTTCTGGATTCTCCCCCTTCTTCCATGACTCTTCAAACATAATTGGCTAATGGCTCAGATATCTCCTCCATCAGCTTCTTGAGTATTCTAGGATGCATTTCATCAGGCCCTGGTGACTTGAAGACATCTAATTTGTCTAAGTAATTTTTAACTTGTTCTTTCCCTATTTTAGCCTCTTTTGATCCTACCTCATATTCACTGACATTCACTATGTTAAACGTCCTATCACCACCAACCTTCTTGGTGAAAACCGAAACAAAAGTCATGAAGCACATTTCCTGTTATTGTTTTTCCCCCCTCATTGAGTAATGGGCCTCCCTTATCTTTGGTCTTCCTCTTGCTTCTAATGTATTTGTAGAATGTTTTCTTGTTACCCTTTATGTCTCCAGCTCGTTTGATCTCGTTTTGTGCCTTGGCCTTTCTAATTTTGTCCCTACATACTTGTGGTGTTTGTTTATATTCATCCTTTGTAATTTGACCTAGTTCCCACTTGTTGTAGGACTCTTTTTTGAGTTTCAGATCACTGTTAAGCCATGGTAGTCTCTTGTCATACTTCCTAGCTTTCCTACACAGTGGGATAGTTTGCTCTTGTGCCCTTAATAATGTCTCTTTGAAAAACTGCCAACTGTCTTCAATTGTTTTTCCCCTTAGACTTGCTTCCCATGCGACTTACCTACCAACTCCTTGAGTTTGCTAAAGTCTTCCTTCTTGAAATCCATTGTCTTTATTTTGCTGTTCTCCCTCCTACCATTCCTTAAAATCATGAACTCTACCATTTCATGATCTCTTTCACCCAAGCTGCCTTCCACTTTCAAAATCTCAACCAGTTCCTCCCTATTTGTGAAAATCAAATCTAGAACAGCCTCTGTCCTAGTAGCCTTCTTCACCTTATGAAATAAAAAATGGCCTCCAGTACATTCCAAGAACTTGCTATGTTATTTTCCCAACAGATGTGTGGGTAGTTGAAGTCTCCCATTACCACCAAGTCCTGTGCTTTTGATGATTTTGTTAGTTGCTTAAAAAAAGCCTCATCCACCTGTTCTTCCTGGTTAGGTGGTTTGTAGTAGACCCCTACCATGACATCACCCTTGTTTTTTGCCCCTTTTATCTTTACCCAGAGTCTTTCAGCTAGTCTGTCTACTACTCCCATCTCAACCTCAGTCCAAGAGTATACATTTTTAATATATAAGGCAACACCACCTCCCCCTTTCCCCTGCCTGTCCTTCCTGAGCAAGCTGTACCCTTCTATACCAATATTCCAGTCATGTGCATTATCCCACCAATCTGTGATGCCAACTATGTCATAGTTCTGTTTATTTACTAGCATTTTGAGTTCTTCTTGCTTATTCCCCATACTTCTTGCATCAGTATACAGACATCTAAGATACTGATTTGATTCCCCCTCTCCCCCAGTTCTGTCTTGTCTCTCCCTTATCCTTGCTATAACAGCCCATGCTCCCCCACAAATTCCAAACCTTCTCTCAGGTCTCCATTGTCAGGATTTTTTTTGTTCCTAATATGTTTTAAAAACTTACTATTATTGTTAAATCTGCTGGCCACAGTTTTCTCCTTTGCTCTTCATATCTGGTATCCTATTATCATGTCACATGAAATCATATAATATCATATATTTTAGTTGCTGTAGACATTTCAATTTACTTTGCCAAATTTTCAAATAAAATTTGATTTGTAAAGAAAATTCACATCTTTCCTCTTGGACTGAAAATTTTCCTTGTTACTGCAGAAATAAAGATAGTGGAAGCTGAGGAAATAAATGGAACCTTTGCAAATTTTGGAAATATGCTTGATTAATGAAGTTTTGTAATTATCTTTGGAAGACTTACAGCACTAGTAAGGGCACTCCAAGCTTCTCTCCCATGCCCCCAACCAATATGCCACCACAGCTCTTGAAAGACCACCACTAGGACTCATAAGAGGAGTGCCGTTTCCATGCTTATGGAACTCGCCCTTCTGCTGAGACTGTGAATAAGAATCCTAAGTGTTAGAGTGTGTATTGTGGATAACTGCCTACTGGGAATTGGACTGTGATGAAATCCTCATTTCATAAGCCTACTGAAGGAATCTTGATTTATAAATCACCTTAGCTGATCATAATATGAGAGAAGGATGTCTTTGTATCTCATTGCCCAAATCACATCTCCATCATGTGATATTTCATATATGATGAGAAACACAAATCTATATGCATTAATTCTGCATTGTCTTGTAAAATGTTTCTGTTTCAGCATAAAAGTTCTGCTCTGACCACCACTCAGTAGATGCTTTGGTTCATGATATTTTTGCATTCCATCTCAATGCTACAATACAAAAAGTCTATAAAAATTTCTAATAGACGCCTTTGGCTGGACTCCCAGACAATGCAAAATTCTATGGGCAGGCTTGTTGTTTATACTAAGGAAGATTAGTACAATACTCCAGTTTTCTTTTAAATTATAGTGGCTTCCCATTAGGGAATGAATTCATTATAGAATGTATGTAATAACTTTTATTGGCTCTTTACTATTCAGTCCCTTCAGTCCTCTTAATTTGCTGTTAGTTTATACACAACAACCAAGTCATCTCTCAGTTGAAGTGCTCACTTGAACACAAAACTGTATGGTATAATGTTTCATATTCCTTATCCTTTTAACATTTTACCCCAGTATATGTTTAAAGAGGTACATTACTTTCTCACTTTGTTCCCTAATTAAAAGTTTTATTTTCAGACTTTGTTTTCTGTGTTCTGATGAGACTGTAGAGGTTTTAGAAATATATCTTATTGCGATTGTGATTTTTTTTTTGCATAATGATATTATTTGGAAATAAACATTTTAATTAGAGTGAAAAATGTTGTGAGGAGGAAGAATGGGGTCATCATCAAGGTATATATCCTTTCCTGAGTTATAATTTGTAGCTCAAGGGTCTACTCTGTTTTAAGACTCTCGGAACTTGGTGCTCCTGATTATAACTCCTTTTGTTTCTATATAGCTCTGTTCCTTTAGGAGATTTTTGGTCTGCTCCAACTTCAAATATTTATCCTGGTTCCTTTGTATCCTAGAAATGCTAACCTATACCATTGGTTATTTACAAAAAAATCAGAATCTAACACTACCCACATTTTAGGGCTTTCACCAGATTGTCTTATTCTGCTTTTATGGGATGGATTTGAGGTTCAATGGAGAATCTATCTCAGTCTTCCCGCCACACAAACACACTACAAATTTGAAGATGATACAAAATTATTCAAGATCGTTAAATCCAAAGATGACTGTGAAGAGTTACAAAAGGATCTCGTAAAACTGGGTGATTGGCTAACAAAATGGCAGATGAAATTGAATGTTAAGTGTAAAATGCACATTGGAAAACATAGTCCCAACTACCCACACAACGAAATGGGATCTAAATTAGCTGGTAACACTCAAGAAAGAGACCTTGTAGTCATCATGGATAGTTCACTGAAAACATCTTGTTGGTGTGTAGCAGCAGTCAAAAACCTCCAGTGATGGAGATTCCACAACATCCCCAGGCTATTTATTCCAGTGCTTAACTACCCTGACAGGAAGCTTTTCATAATGTCCACCCTAAACCTCCCTTGTTGCAATTTAAGCCCATTGTTTCTTGTCCTCTCCTCAGAGGTTAACAAGAACAATTTTTGCCCTCCTTCTTGTAACAACCTTTTATGTATTTGAAAACTCTTATGTTCTCCTCAGTCTTCTCTTCTCCAGACAAACAAATGCAGTTTTTTCATTCTTTCCTCACAGGTCATGTTTTCTAGACCTTTAATCATTTTTGTTGCTCTCCTGTGGACTTTCTCCAATTTGTCCACATTTCTCCTGAAATATGGTGCCCAAAGTTTTATATATATGTCAGTATATAAATCCCTGGTACTCCCACACCTTGAATACTGTATGCTGTTCTGGTCGCCCCATATCAAAAAAGATATATGTGATGGGATATTTACCCCACACCGACCCTGAAGGCATAAGGGGGCTCAGGAAGGGGCAGTTAAGTTTCACAGTTGCACCTGATGGAAGGCCCATGGTTTTATAAGTATTAATTGCTGATGTAGCCTAGCAGGGCTTCAATCACGGGGGGAGGGGGGAGAAGGTTGGGGCTACAGCCGCAGGGTGGGAGGGGGGTTCAAGGCTCCAGGCAGGCAGGGGGGACTCGGGGCTTTAGCTAAGAGGGAAGTGCCAGTTTCAGCCCTGGTGCTCCCCCTGCAGCTAAAGCCCCAAGGCCCGGCATGTGCCACCCTCCCCACCCCGTGCCACCCCCCCCGGCTGAAACTGGGAGCAGAACCATGGGAAATCCCAAGCTCCAGCACCCCCCACCGTGCTGAAGCCTTGAATGGAGTTGCAGGGCTGAAGCCATGAGCCCCAGTGTTCCCTGGGGACAGAAGCCCTGAGCCCCACATCTGGAGCCCTGCAGCCCCCAACTCCTCCACCCCATGGCTGAAGTCCGTAACCTCTTGTCCAACATATAGGACATTTCAGAGTTACGGACAACCTCTGTTCCAGAGATGTCCATAACTCTGAGGTTCTACTGTAAGTTAGTTCCATCAATGGCTGTTAGCCAAGATGATCAGGGACACAGCCCCAAGCTCTGGGTGTCCCTAAACCTCTGACTGACGGCCAGAAGCTGGGACTGGATGATTTTGGATGGATCACTTGATAATTGTGCTGTTCGGTTTATTCCCTCTGAAGCATCTGGTACTGGCCACTGTCGGAAGACAGGATACTGGGCTAAATGGACCATTGGTCTCACACAGTATGGCCATTCTTATGTTGTTATGTTTTTGTTGTATTATTGTACAGCCGCCAAGCAAGGAGAGCAGGAGAAAGTTGCTGTATTAAAAATATTGTTTCTTCTTGGGTTCTCTACGATTCACCTTAGATTTTTTTTTTTTTTTACTACTCCTAATGGAAGCTGTGACTCTGTTAAATATATTTACAGATTCTGTTTTTTCCTTTTTCCTTCAATTTACAATCAGAGGTCAGGGCATTAGTGAACTCTAGCAGAACATCCAAGTGAAGAAACATACAAAGCTGCTCAGGATAAAACATTGTTGGTTTTGAGCTCCAGTGCAAAATTAGGGAGCCAAGTGAAAATAGAACCTATTTTAATTAATAGTTTAAAACATGTTGTATGAAAGGAGGAACTGTACTTAAAAACAAAAACAAAAAACAGATTACTTACCCAAAGGACCATGTTCCTGTGCAATAAAAGATGTGGTTACGTTTTGCTGCTTTGTATGTAATTATTTTGTGTTAGATTAGTAGTTAGTGATTTGTTCTTTCCCATATGCAAAAGTTTGAAAGAGTTCAAAACACAATAATGTCAGTGAAAATCACTCTTTCTCCTAATTATATTGTTTATATAAGAGTTAATCTAGAAAACAGAATGGGAAGAGCTGGCTGTGTATTTTACACAGTATGTATGGGAATAACACAGTGCCCAGAAATCTTTATGTATTGTCCAGAGTATTCTATCAGATCTCAAATTCTTTTATTTGTATAATGGAGTACAAACTAGACCTCAATAGGGACCAAGATGGAATACTGTCTGTGTATTTAAATTGGAACTGTGAACTGCATGTAGTTCTCATTTTGAAATTAATACAAGTCCTCCCTTTTACTTTAATGGACATTGGGTTGGGCTCAGAGTGATAGATCCTATGCTGATTCCATTGAAGTCAATGGCAGAATTCCCATTAAAGTCAGAAGGACAAGATTGGCCCTTAGCATGTTAACCATTCAGCACTGGACACTTGGGTTCAAATACTGCTTTCAGTCATAAGCAAATATTTGGTCTCAAGTGCACATTACAAAGCCCCTACAAAAATTGGCACAAATCAGCATCACTGACAGTTTCTGCTGAAAGAGAAAATCAAGACCATTTGTGTCTGAGATGTGCTGGCAGAGATGGGCATGAACCACTTGCAAAGTTCCTGCCCATCTAAGCCTACCAGAAGCCAATGCTATTAGTCTCTCATGTTTAAGAAAATAGAAACTTGCACAGAAAATATGAATAAAATAAGACACTGTGTAAAAAGGAGTGAAAAACAAAGAATACTTTCATTAATTTTTCTTTAAAGTTTAACTTAAGTTTCATTTTATTCAACTGTCAAATTGAGGATTAAATTGTCTGGACATCTAAACACATGCATTTTCCTGTGGCTGTTTGTTACTAGCCCTGTTTATACCAAAAACAAGGTGGGTGTGTGAGAGAATTGGGAGCTGCCTGGGCTCCTTTGTATTGTATTCATTTCATGAGTCACTAAGTGTTTTTCAGTGCCGGAAAAAATATTGAAAGCTCCATCCACACCTTGCCATAGGAATTAAAATGGCAGTGTTGGGTTTTACTGCTGTGCTGTAGAGAATTTTAAAAAGAATTAAGTAAGAAAAGATGTCTTGAATTGTTTTAACATGGTAATTTAAGGTTACTAATACCTGCTTTTCTATCAGTGATCCAGTTTTAATGTATTCACAGGGCAGTGCCCTATAAGATTTCCCGAAGAGCGGGTGTGAAGTGAGCTTAAAACGCAACATTAAACATCACTTGTGATGTGACGGCAGAGATGGATGCAGAACAGATTGCTAATACATGTCATTTGATACATTTAGATTTATAAAAGTATACAATGTGGGGCCTGATCTTGCAACATTTCTGCACATTGATTTCAATGGGACTGCTTTTGTGAATAAAATTTGCTTGCACAAATAACTGTTTACAGGATCAACTCTAAGTATGATCAAATTTTCTGCAATTAAACATGACATGATAGTGATCTGCTAATAGTTTTCTTAGACATGCATGCCATGACACTCCCCAAAGAAGAGCTTTGAGTGAACATAATAGAAAAGAGAAGAGGTGTAGCATCCCTAACAATTCAGGTAGGAAATGTGGTGAGCTGTGGTCGTCTGCTGCACAGTGTGCCAGTGTTGAAAGCCAGCTAGGGCTCTCAAATCTTTGCAGCTCTGCACAGCCCTCTTGGGACAGCAGTCACTGTTCGATAGAGTGAAGGATTCAGGGCTGGTGCTACCATTAAGGCAAACTAGGCGGTTGCCTAGGGCGCCAAGATTTGGGGGTGCCAAAAAGCGGTGCCCCCAATTTTTTTTTTTTTTTACAACATTCCTACGCCCCCTCCCCGAGTGCGCGGTCACTGCTCCACTTCTCCGGCATCCCAGGCTTGCGGCGCCAATCAGCTGTTTGGCGCCGCAAGCCTGGGAGGGGAGGAGAATTAGAGTGGGGGCGGCGTGCTCGGGGAGGAGGCGGAGCAGAGGTGAGCTGGGGTGGGGAGCTGCCGCATTGCTCCCGGAGGGGGAGCTGTCACCGGGGAGGGTGGGGGGGGGGGGGGGGGGGCGCGGGGCGGGGGGGGGGGGGGCGCAAGGTGGAAGTTTCGTCTAGGGCGTGAAACTTCCTTGCACCGGCCCTGGAAGGATTTACTTATAGCAAGACTTGGCAGCACTCTCTGTAGGTAAAGTTGTAAAACAGTTTCCATTATCAATCTGTTTCCACACTTGTAAATTTCCAAAACATAACTTTTAGTTAAATTTTCCAGGGTTGGTTCCTGCCAAAAGGTGACTTTTTTTTTTCCCCCCAAGTTTCAGCAAAATCCTGTCAGCCTTGTTTGGGTTATGAGAGTGGAAAAGAAACTTCCAACTGTTTAAAAACAAAAATTCTAAGCACAGTTTTTAAAGCAGGGCTACAGCAAAAAGAGCTGAAGTTGAAACTGTTAGCTCGGCATGGACATAATCTTTATTGACAACTAATACTTTTGAAAAATATAGCTTTCACTTTTAAATGTTCATTGGAAAACTGCATCGTGAGAAGCACAGTTGGAAATTTTTGTAACTCCACGGGCTCACACTGGCTGTACTGCACATGTACATGCCTCTGCTTAAATACATATTTGTTAAGGAATTTATAATCTCCACTGTTTCCAAGTTTATTCTCTTCTTTTTCTGATTTTTAGGGGGAATTGTAAGCAGGACATAACTCCCCATAGGACTCGAGGTTCTCCCCATTCCCACAGTGATCATAGCTAAGGCTACCATTTTGTCATGGATATTTTTAGTAAAAGTCAGGGACAGGTCAAGGGCAATAAACAAAAAATCACGGAAGCTGTGACCTGTCCCTGACTTCTACTAAAAACATCCCTGACAAAATGAGGAAGGAGGAGAGTCCAGTATGCTGTCCCCTCTGCCCCCTCCCCCCACAGCAGCTGGGAGCTGCAGGGACCCCATTGCCCAATGTCTGGGAGGGGTCCCCCTACTGCCCTGCAGGGTTGGTGCTGGGGGGGGGTCCCTCCACTGCCGTGCGGGGCTGGGAGCTGCAGGGGCGGGAGAGCTGCGGCAGAGGCTGGGGAGCTGCGGGGGCCCCCCCCCGCAGCCACTTAGCAGCTCCGGGGTCCTTCTGCTGCCTCCGACAAGTGACTGGGAACTGTGGGGGGAGGGCTTGCTGCTTGCGGCAACTGAGCAGCTGCGGGGGGTGGAGGGAGCTGTGGCGGTGGCTGAGGAGTTGTGTGTGGGGGGGACCCGAGGCCACTGAGCAGCTCCGGGGTCCCTCTGCCACTGCCATTGGTTTCTGGGAACTGCAGGGGGAGGGCTCGCTGCTTGTGGCGGCTGAGTCACTGCAGGGGGGACCCCTGCTGGGGGCGGCTGGGCAGCTCGGGTCATCGCCAGCGGTGGCAGCTGGTCAACTGTGGGGCCCCCAATGTCATGGGGGTCGCTGAAAGTCACAGATTCCGTGACTTCCGCAACCTCCATGACATAATCTCAGCCTTAATCATAGCCAGTATTCTTGCAGCACCTTTTTGAGAGAGGTCCTAAAGTTTCCTTGCCTTTGGCTCAGTGCTCTGACTCTTACCTCTTTCTTTGGCCTCTTCTGGAGGGTAAAATACAGTTTCCTTTTCTCTAGAGCACCGATCCGTGTTTGTCAACTCTGTAACAACCACTAAATCCAATCCAGGTGTCTTGAATAAAGCAAAATTTATTTAGAATAAACAAAATTGCTAACAAAATAAAAGTTAAGCATAATATGAGTATCAATCTTGGACCCCCATTACAACAGATTGGTAGGTTCTGAGCATGGTGTAACTGGGATATACCCTGCAATTCACCAGTCACTTTTCCATTCGTTGGGCCTGTTGATCAACAAAGGCAAATTAGTTTTCCTCCCTGAACATCAAATTTATAGGTTCGGTTCTCAGCTCTGTCAGCGAGAGCATATTTGCCTGAAGCCAGATTTCAAACAATATTCAATCTGTGCAAAGAGTTCTAGACATATGCCCATACAACAGTAAGGAACTATCTGAGACTTCTAGGACACAGCGGATCTTGCACATACCTGACAGCATGCCAGACTTCACCTCAGGTAACGCAGCGGTAGTTGAATTCTGTTTATCATCCCTCACGTCACCTGCTGGTCATGCTGACTCACATATATGCAGCTCTTCTGCCCTCCCTGGGCTGGTAGATAGACCCTGCCTAATGAATGCAATGAAGTGCCTTTTGCTCTGCTTTCACCTTCTGTGAATCTAGTCACAGATGCATTATCCCTTGATGGCTTGGTGCACCTGGGAAGCTTTTGGACTCAAGGTCCCTAGTCAGATCAGGATCTCTCCCTCCACATCAATTTTAGGGAACTCCTGGCTATTTATCTGGCCAGTCAAGTGTTTCTTTTCCACATCACGGGTTGTTCTGTACAAGTACTCACAGACAACACTGCTGCAATGTTTTATCTCATCACACTGGGTGGTGCTAGGTCAGACCTCCTTTGCCAAGAGGCTATAGACCTCAGTGCAGAAATTCCAGAGAACAGAATCTCACTTAAAGCATCTCCAGGAGTCTCAGAACTCCCTAGCAGACTGTCTCAGCAGGTTATTTAGAAGAGATCACAAATGGTTCCTCAGACCCAATGTAGAAAAGTCCATTTTTCAGATTTGGGGGGTACCAAAGTTGGACCTGTTCACCACTTGATAGAACAGAAAGTATAATCAATTCTGGTTAGGGGGAGGTCTCAAACCAGCGTCTATGAGAGATGCCTTCCTACAGTCTTGGAAGGGGAAACCTCTCTGCTTTCCCCCCACAGCCTGATAGTGCCCAGAATGCTAACCAAACTCAGGCAAGATCATGCTATTCTAATCTTAATGGCACATCATCACTGGTTCTCAGATGTGTTGAACCTCTCCATTTGGGATCCAATTCTTCTCCTTCAGGACCTGGATATAATTTCACAGGAGTATGGTCAGATTCTGCATACCACTTTGGAAAAAAGTTTTCCAGATTTGGCACACGGGCATGCAGACACCTAAAGTAGACTATCTCGAAGAACAAACAATTATAGAACATGTATGTAACCATAGTTTTTCTGTTCCATTGGTATCCGTTTCCAGGAGTGGAGTTGTTATAAGAAAGGGTAATCTCTTAAATGAACAAAGTGGTTTTTTGGAGGGAGGGGGGGGGGTTGGTATAGAAACTGTCAAACTTTTTGAAAATTTTTTATTTTTTTTCTCCCCCCCCCCCCCCCCAGATAAAAGCAAATAACTGCTACAGAATGTGTAACTTTTGTAGTTTCTCATTTTGCTAGCAGACATTCCAAAGGGACCATCAGGAAATGTGTTGTGTACAGTGTTGTTGTAGCCATGTTGGTCCCAGGATACTATAGTGCCAAGATGGGTGAGGTAATATCTTTTATTGGACCAACTTCTGTCTCTCTCACCAACAGAAGTTAGTCCAATAAAAGATATTACCTCACCCATCTTGGCAGTCAAGAAATTTGTCACTCTTGCAAGAACATGAACTTTTCAGCTGGAGTTATGAAATGATGTAAGTTGTTCTTGAGTCAAACATCACCTGACAAATACCATAGACTTTCACATCTTACTTTATATTTACATTACATGGAAGATTAAATTTCAGAAAAACTCCCAGTTCCACACATGGGGAAACAATATATTTCAATGGTTGAATGAAATAATGAACCATTAAGTTGCATGGTTGATATTCGTTAGGCCCTGGAAAACCTCTTGGGGAAGGGAGAGCATATAGAGAAAGGATGAGCTCAGCTTTATCCAAAACAGAATGTTTACTGTCAGTGGAAAACAAGGTTTGGGGCAAAGGGTTGAAAGTAGAAGAGTACTGGAAAATAAGATAGAGGTGTACAGAAAACAGATTAGAGAGAAAGCTGTTCTTGTGTACGTTTTCATTAATAAATTGAAGAGGAAGTATTCAGTGCAACTCACTGGTGCTGGCTGTTATTGAAATATACACCTCTACCTCGATATAATGCTGTCCTCGGGAGCCAAAAAATCTTACCGCGTTATAGGTGAAACCGCGTTGTATCGAACTTCCTTTCATCCACTGGAGTGCACAACCCCGCCCCCCTGGAGCACTGCTTTACCACGTTATATCTGAATTCGTGTTATATTGGGTCGTGTTATATCGGGGTAGAGGTGTATTATTAAAATACACCCTGATTGAGCATATGTTTCACTAGGAGGGTGGTGAAGCACTGGAATGGGTTACCTAGGGAAGTGGTGGAATCTCCTTCCTTGGAGGTTTTTAAGGTCAGGCTTGACAAAGCCCTGGATGGGATGATTTAGTTGGGGATTGGTCCTGCTTTGAGCAGGGGGTTGGACTAGATGACCTCCTGAGGCCCCTTCCAACCCTGATATTCTATGATTCTATGATATGTTATTCTGAACACTCCTGTACTAGGTAAAAGCTGCAATAACACTCGTCTGTAGCCACAGTGTTACAGGTTTTGAGACCCAGCCCAACAGCAATCACTTCTTCTGGTGTTTGCATTACTGTTCTTCCACTGAGTCGTCAAGAGTTCTCAATAACTCCTGTAATCATAAGCTTTCCTGTCCTCACCACGCTCTGATTGGCTCAGTTCTCAGACTGTGGATGAGTAAGATGCAGCTCTGCCTGCCCAGAATGGTGGTTTTCTTTGACTGAAAGAAAACTACTTAGCATGCTTAGTAATTGCGATGCCCTATTTTTGGATGTTTAGCTAGAAATGTCCACAAATTCCCTATTTCTGCTCTCTCCATACATGCAGAAACAAAAATGATTCACATAAATCCATTCCTCTCCCTTCTCCACTGCTACTACCCCTTTCTTAGGGCTTAAACTACTGCAATATAAAGCCCCAGTGGGTATTTCTAGACTGCAATTAAACACCCATGGCTTGCCTGTGTCAGCTGACTCGGGCTCACAGGGGTTGGGCTACGGGGGTCTTTAATTGCAGTGTAGATGTTCAGGCTTGGACTGGAGCTCAGGCTCTAGCACCCTCCCCCCTCATAGAATTATAGAATATCAGGGTTGGAAGGGACCTTAGGAGGTCATCTAGTCCAACCCCCTGCTCAAAGCAGGACCAATCCCCAACTAAATCATCCCAGCCAGGGCTTCGTCAAACCTGACCTTAAAAACCTCCAAGGAAGGAGCTTCTACCACTTCCCTAGGTAACCCATTCCAGTGCTTCACCATCCTCCTAGTGAAAAAGTTTTTCCTAATATCCAACCTAAACCTCCCCCACTGCAACTTGAGACTTTACTCCTTGTTCTGTCAAGGAGGGGTCCTGGAACCCAGGCTCCAACCCTAGCATGAATGTCTACACTGCAATTAAACAGCCCCGTAGCCCAGCCCCAGTGAGCCCGAGTCAGCTGACACAGGCAAGCCATGGTTGTTTAATTGCAGTGTAGATATACTCAGAAGGACTGCTCTTGTTTAAAGTTAAGCACATGTAAGGGTTTACAGCCTAAGAAGTGGCATTTGTGTTGGGGTTTTTTGTTTTCACAGTGTGACTAGTGTTGCCAACTTCGTAGTAATTAAAAACCGGACGCTCCAGCAGGAGTTCCAGAACCTCCCCTGCCATGCCTCTTCTCCACCAAGATCCCACCCCTCAGGTTGGTAGGGATTCACCTACAGAGCCAGGGCTGGGAGCTGCAACTGCTCAACACAGATAGGAGGCAACCCTGGCTGAGTAGGGGCTGGTGTGGGTGATGATCCAGCACCTCACCACCTCCCATGCCTGCAGTAACTGGACAGGTTAGTAGTACTGACCGGACAATGTCAGGTCCCCTCTTCAACCGGACTTTCTGGTAGAAAACTGGACACTTGGCCACTCTAAGTGTGACTCAGACATCAATATGTGAGCTTGTGCTTTCCTTTTAGCAGTCTTAAATATGTACTGACTTTCTTTGTTTTGTGCTGGTAAAAGCTAAAGAACGGAGGGTTGAAAAATGCATCCTTAACTAATGAATTGGTCACTAAAGGGCATGGAAGGAAAAGCCAAACCAGTTTGATAACAGCTATCAGAATAACTTTACAGGAGTGTGGTTCATGAGTTGAATTTTGATAATCAGATATATTCCATTCTTATGACATACACATTGGAAGGAGTTATGCTTCCAAATGTAATAAAATATGCTTCTTTAACATCTGGAGTCCAGTGAATCATTGCCTCAATTAAAATAAATCATTGCCTATTTTGTACTTTTGAGCACTTTATTTTTCATGTAATTTACTACTGCACATGGTAAATAAATAAATCTAACGTTTGTTAAATATAATTTTTTAAATTAAAGATCAATTTAAAAATTACAAATTATTTAAATAATCAGTGAGAGAGGGTTGTCATATAATACAGGGAAAAACAGCAGGTTGAGGCAGTACAAGTGCAAGAATTTTTGCATTCCTTCTATTGTCAGGGGGCCTAAACATTTCTCCCAAGCTTGACCGCTTTACTGCATCACCCCCGCTTCAACCTGTCCTATCTCTTCCCCAGTCCTGTCTCCTTGACCAGTTCCATTCTCCTTGCCTACCCAGTCCTGGTCTCCACTCCTAACATTTCTCATCCTAGTCTCTGCTCAGCTTGTTGTAATCTCCCCCTCCTTGTCTGATCCTGTCTCTTTCCTCCTCCTCCTGACTTCCAGTCCCAGTTTCCCTCCCTGGGTTCTTCATCCAATTTCAGTCCCCCCCCTCCCCACCCTTTGCCTGGATCCTTGTCCCAGGCTCTGCCCTCCCCTCCCTACCCATCCAGACCCAACCTCTCCTCCTCCTCACCCCATCTCGCAGTCTTCTTGCCCAGACAGTACCAGCCTCCCCTCAGCCCTGGCTCTGAGGCTTCTGGCCCAACCAGCCCCTGCCCACCAGGCTCCCTATCCCAATCTACTACTTTCCCTACCCCTTGGGGTGGCGTTCATCTCTTCTGCATTCAAATCAGATGGCTTCCTCCTCCGTGTTGCCTGGATGCCAGCAGCAGGGGGTAACTGAGAGCACAGGAGAGACAGGCTGCCTTCTCAGTTCTGGAGCCATGCCCCACTCTGGCCTGGAACAGCTAGGAGCAGCCATTACACGTCAAGTCCTGTTGAGCACTGTAGCCCTGGAATTGAACATGTTCAGTCACTCTGTGAGGACGGTGCTTTTGTAGTCTGGGTGGCACTAGGAGCTGTGAGGGGATGGAGCTTGCTTACTTGCTCTGTGGGGATGTCTCATGCACAGTCTAGTCTGCTCTAGGAGCTGTAAGAGGCTAAAGCATGTTCAGTGAGGGTGGAATCTTCAGAGATGTTAGCTGTTTAGCTCTAGCAAGTCTCTACTGAGCATGTGCGAACTGCAATTTTTCCGTCAAGTGATTGTGCACATACACATTCACTGGAGGTGTATGTGTGCCCAGATCACTTGAGTCCTAGCTCCAAAGTATGAGGGTGCTAGAACATTTCAAACAAAAGTTCACCAGCATTTTTTAACATGGGCACAACAATGTATTTTTCCCTAGTTCATTCTCAGAAATGGCTGAACTGCTTTTGTTGAAATTTTCCTATCTATTAATTCAGCCCAAGGCAGACACATCCACTTTGAAAAATGTAACCGTAAAGACTTAAAATTTGGCAAGTTTATAAGAAAATGAAAACAAAATCTTATAATGGAAAGTGTTTGGCAACCTTAGTAATAGGCAGTGCTAGCAGCCCCACCCATAATACTTATTTTTTAACCCAGGGATATTTGGACAGAATATTTAGACATAACCCTTTTTTCTTTTGATCAAAGAAATGTAACCCTTTAACATTCGAATCAAAACTAGGGCTGTCGATTAATCACAGTTAACTCATGCGATTAACTCAAAATATTAATCATGATTAAAAAAATTAATTTGTGATTCATCACAGTTTTAATCGCACTGTTAAACAATAGAATACCAATTGAAATGTATTAAATATTTTGGATGTTTTTCTACATTTTCAAATATATTGATTTCAATTACAACACAGAATACAAAGTGTACAGTGCTTACTTTATATTTTTATTACAAATATGTGCACTGTAAAAATGATAAACAAAAGAAATAGTATTTTTCAATGCACCTCATACAAGTACCGTAGTGCAATCTCTTTATCGTGAAATCGCAACTTACAGATGCAGATTTTACATAACTGCACTCAAAAACAAAACACTGTAAAACATCAGAGCCTACAAGTCCACTCGGTTCTACTTCTTATTCAGCCAATTGCTAAAAGAAACAAGTTTGTTTACATTTATGGGAGATAATGCTGTCTGCTTCTTATTTACAATGTCACCTGAAAGTGAGAACAGGCATTCTTCTTTGAGTGTTTGCTCATATCGATTCCAATTAGGTGTGCGCACGCTGCGTGCACGGCCGTCTCAAAGTTTTACCCTAGCAACACCTGGTGGGTCGGCTGTGGAGCTCCCTGGAGTGGTGCCTTCATGGTGCTAAATATATACCCCAGCTGACCCAGCACCTCCTCAGTTCCTTCCTACCGCCCGTGGTGATTGGAACTGTGGAGTCCTGCTTCGCTTGTTCTCCACTCTCCCTAGCGTATACCTAATAGTAAATAGTTGTTTGTTAGTCAGTTATAGTTGGTTTTACTTAGTGTTAGTGGGGTTGGGGGGTTTCCCCCTCCTCCCCGATTTTTTCTCTCGGGCTCATGCCCAAAGCTCCGGGATTCAAGTCCTGTGGTTCCTGCTCTAAGCCCATGCCAACGGGCGACCCCCATGACTCTTGCCCGAAGTGTCTGGGGGAGGCTCATCAAGCAGAGAAGTGCAGGATCTGTAAAGGGTTTCATCCCCAGACTAAAAAGGAGCAGGACTTTCGCTCATGGAGGCGGCTCTTAACCCTCAGCCTCCTGTGGCGCGCCAAGAACCAGCACCGAGCATCTCGGTGCACAGCGCCCTGGCAAACCCCTGCATCTATCCCCCCGACGGCAAAGGGGGTGGAACGGAAGTACTTTGTCCCCTCAAAGGGCTATGATTATTTGTTCACCCACCCACAGCCCTGTTCGCTCGTGGTTGCGTCCGTGAACGAAAAGGAGCGGCATGGCCAGCAGGCCCCGCGCCCAAATCAAAGGTTGCCAAGTGCCTTGATTTGTTTGGATGCAAAGTTTACTATACGGGGGGAC
Organism: Terrapene triunguis; assembly: GCF_002925995.2. NCBI lineage: Eukaryota > Metazoa > Chordata > Testudines > Emydidae > Terrapene > Terrapene triunguis. The sequence continues at coordinate 18,659,298 of NW_020664589.1, forward strand.
TTCAGCTCAGGATTGCTAATCAGGCGCTCCTGAGTCGTTACAATTTTAACTCCTGGAACTCCATGCTGAAGTTTAAGGAGCTGGTACCTCTTGAGTCCAGGGAGGAGTTTGGGACTTTGATTGATGAGGGCAAAACAGTGGCAGGCCTCGCTTGATACTGCGGACTTGGCCACACGCACTTTGTCCTGAGGGATCGCGATGAGGCGTATCTCCTGGCTGCAAGCCTCTGGCCCGCCCCCAGAGCTTCAGCAGACACTGCAGGACCTCCCCTTTGATGGAGAGGGCCTGTTCTTGGATAAAACTGACTCAAGGCTTCATAGCCTTAAAGATTCAAGGGCGACAATGAAGTCCCTGGGCATGCATGCACCGGCTACCTAGCGCAAACCCTTCAAGCCTCAGCAGCCACAACAGCGCTCGTATCCTCCTTGGCCGACGCAGGATTTCTATAGGTGGCGGGGGCGTAATGGCAGGAGGAAGCCCTCCAACCCCCCGTCAGGACAAGGCCAGGGCCCAACCAAGCCTTCGTCAGGCTCAAAACAGGCCTTTTGAAGGGACGCCCGAGGACAGCGTACCGGACCTCGTTCAGGATCCTACCCCACCTTTCTTGAATCGTTTATCCCATTTCCACCGTGTTTGGTCACAGATAACCATGGACCGCTGGGTCCTCTGCATGGTGGAAGTGGGATACTCTCTCCAATTTTCTTCCTCCCACCTTCCTTCCCCGTCCCTCTTCAGGGACCTTTCTCATGAGCAACTCCTTATTCAGGAGGTTCAGGCGCTCCTTGCCATGGCGGTGATCGAGGAGGTTCCGAGGGAACTGAGGAGCAGGGGGTTTTACTCCCGATATTTCCTGATCTCCAAGGCAAAGGGCGGGCTTCAGCCCATTCTGGACCTGCGTGGACTCAACAAGTTAATGGTAAAATTGAAGTTCCGCATGGTCTCTTGGGCACCATCATACCTTCCCTGTATCCTGGAGACTGGTACGCTGCCCTCGACATGAAGGACGCGTATTTGCACATAGCGATTCATCCGGCACACAGATGCTTCCTCCGCTTTGTGGTCAACCACGAACACTATCAGTTTACGGCCCTTCCCTTCGGACTCTCCACGGCCCCCCGAGTGTTCACCAAATGTATGTCGGTCGTGGCAGCCTTCCTTTGTCGACGGCGGGTGCAGGCATACCCTTACCTTGACAACTGGCTAATCCTGGAACGCATCAGAGAACAGGTGCAGTCCCACCTCCGCTTGGTCACAGACACGTTTCTTCAGCAGGGCCACCTCCTCAACATGGCAAAGTCGACCCTAGAGCCGACCCAGAGAATAGAATTCATCGGGGCGGTTCTGGACTCCGTGCAGGCACGAGCCCTCCTGCCAGATGCTCGTTTCCAGGCTATAGTGGGCCTTATCCGGAGCCTTCAGAGCTTCCCAAGCTCATCAGCAAGAAGTTGCCTGAGTCTTCTCGGCCACATGGCATCCTGTACGTATGTAACCAGGCACGCCAGACTTCGACTCCACCCATTGCAAGCCTGGCTCACATTAGTCTATTGCCCAGGTCGGGACAGCCTGAACTTGGTGGTCACTGTCCTGGAGCGGGTCCTGGCCTCTCTCCGCTGGAGGCTAGATCCCCGGGTGGTATGCGAAGGAATCCCCTTTCACAGTCCGCAACCCTGCTTGTCCCTGGTCACGGATGCATCAGCCCTGGGATGGGGCGCCCACCTTGGAGACCTTCAAACGCAGGGCCTATGGCCTCCATCTGCACTCTCCCTTCATATCAACGTCCGGGAGCTGATGGCGGTGCACCTTGCCTGTCAAGCTGTCCAGGAGCGGCTGCAAGGTCATTGTGTGGCGGCCCTCCCAGACAACACCACGGTCATGTTCTACATCAACAAGTGGGGAGAGGGACAACTCCTCTCCCCTCTGTCAGGAGGCTGTTCTATTGTGGGAATTCTGCATAGCCCACTCCATTCACCTGTGGCATCCTTTCTGCCCGGGGTCCAGAACACGCTGGCGGACCTTCCACTCCCACGAGTGGTCGCTTTGACTGTATGTCATCCACCCCATCTTCCAAAGGTGGGGGTTTCCCCAGGTCGACCTGTTTGCTTCCTGCAGCAATCGGAAATGCCCGGCTTTCTGCTCCTTCCAAGGTAACTCCCTCGGCTCTCTCACAGATGGCTTCCTGCTTCCGTGGATGGTCCTGCTCAAGGTACGCAGGGACAGGGCGTGAGTGATTCTGGTGGCTCTAGCGGGGCCCAGGCAGCATTGGTACACCACACTGTTGGAACTGTCCATGGACGCCCCAGTCCCATTGCCTCTTCTTCCCGACCTACTCACTCAGGATCACGGTCGCCTTTGCCATCCCGACTTGCAGTCTCTCCACCTCACGGCATGGATGCTGAACATAAGAATGGTCATACTGGGTCAGACATACATCCAGCCCAGTATCCTGTCTACCGACAGTGGCCAATGCCAGGTGCCCCAGAGGGAGTGAACCTAACAGGTAATGATCAAGTGATCTCTCTCCTGCCATCCATCTCCACCCTCTGACAAACAGAGGCTAGGGACACCATTCCTTACCCATCCTGGCTAATAGCCGTTAATGGACTTAACCTCCATGAATTTATCTAGTTCTCTTTTAATCCCTGTTATAGTCCTAGCCTTCACAATCTCCTCAGGCAAGGAGTTCCACAGGTTGACTGTGCGCTGTGTGAAGAACAACTTCCTTTTATTTGTTTTAAACCTGCTGCCCATTAATTTCATTTGGTGGCCCCTAGTTCTTATATTATGGGAACAAGTAAATAACCTTTTCTTATTCACTTTCTCCACACCACTCATGATTTTATATACCTCTATCATATCCCGCCTTAGTCTCCTCTTGTCCAAGCTGAAAAGTCCTAGCCTCTTTAATCTCTCCTCATATGGGACCCGTTCCAAACCCCTAATCATTTTAGTTGCCCTTCTCTGAACTTTTTCTAATGCCAGTATATCTTTTTTGAGATGAGGAGACCACATCTGTACGCAGTATTCAAGATGTGGGCATACCATGGATTTATATAAGGGCAATAAGATATTCTCTGTCATATTCTCTATCCCTTTTTTAATGATTCCTAACATCCTGTTTGCTTTTTTGACTGCCGCTGCACACTGAGTGGACGTCTTCAGAGAACTATCCATGATGACTCCAAGATCTCTTTCCTGATTAGTTGTAGCTAAATTAGCCCCCATCATATTGTATGTATAGTTGGGGTTATCTTTTCCAATGTGCATTACTTTACATTTATCCATATTAAATTTCATTTGCCATTTTGTTGCCCAATCACTTAGTTTTGAGAGATCTTTTTGAAGTTCTTCACAGTCTGCTTTGGTCTTAACTATCTTGAGCAGTTTATCATCATCTGCAAACTTTGCCACCTCGCTGTTTACCCCTTTCTCCAGATCATTTATGAATAAGTTGAATAGGATTGGTCCTAGGACTGACCCTTGGGGAACACTACTAGTTACCCCTCTCCATTCTGAAAATTTACCATTTATTCCTACCCTTTGTTCCCTGTCTTTTAACCAGTTCTCAATCCATGAAGGGATCTTCTCTCTTATCCCATGACAACTTAATGCCATGCTGCATGGCTGAACCCTTCAGAGCTTCTGTGTTTGGAATCCATACAACAAGTACTGATGGGCAGCAGGAAGCCCTCCGCTCAGGCCACATATATGGCAAAGTGGGAGACATTTTTGCGGTGGTGCACCCAGCGCAGCACGCTCCCTCTCCAAGCGCCCGTGCCTCTCATTTTAGAGTACCTCCTAGACCTGAAGCGGCAAGGCCTGGCGGCGTCCTCTGTCAGGGTTCACCTTGCGGCCATTTCGGCCTTTCACCCAGGCATGTCTGGCCACTCTGTCTTCGCCAATCCCGTGGTTGGTAGGTTTCTCAAGGGCTTGGGTCGCCTCTACCTCCAGATCCAGCAGCCAGTCCCCACGTGAGACCTTAACCTAGTCCTTTCCAAACTCATGGGGCCCCTGTTCGAGCTGCTGGCCACCTGCTGTCCCTCCTCTACCTCTCCTGGAAGACGGCTTTCCTTGTCACTGTCATGTCGGCGCGGCATGTCTCCGAGTTGAGAGCCCTTACCTCAGAACCGCCTTACACGGTCTTCCATAAAGATAAGGTGCAGCTTCGACCTCACCCAGCCTTTCTTCCAAAGGTGGTGTCGGCCTTTCATACTAGCCAGGATATTTTCCTCATGGTTTTTTATCTGAAACTGCACGCCGGTCCCCGGGAACAGCGGCTGCATTCCCTCAACGTCCGTACGGCCCTTGCCTTCTACATTGAGCGCACAAAGCCATTCAGGAAAACAACCCAGCTGTTCGTTGCAGTGGCGGACCAGATGAAAGGCCTCCCGGTCTCCTCTCAACAGATCTCTTCATGGATCACGTCATGCATCCGCCCTTGCTATGAACTGGCCGGTGTACCGACCCCGGCCCTCACCGCTCACTCCACGAGGGCCCAGGCCTCGTCTGTGGCTTTTCTGGCCCAGGTGCTGATCCAGGAGATCTGCAGAGCAGTGACTTGGTCCTCGGTGCATACTTTTGCTTTGCACTATGCCATCATCCGGCACGCCAGAGATGACGTGGCATTTGGTAGAACGGTACTGCAGTCCACTTTGCTTCACTCCAACCCCACTGCCTAGGTAAGGCTTGGGAGTCACCTAATTGGAATCGATATGAGCAAGCACTCAAAGAAGAAAAAACGGTTACTCACCTTTGTAACTGTTGTTCTTCGAGATGTGTTGCTCGTATCCATTCCGAACCCACCCCCCTTCGCCTCTGTCGGAGTAGCCAGCAAGAGGGAACTGAGGAGGCGCTGGGTTGGCTGGGGTATATATCCAGCACCATGAGGGCGCCACTCCAGGGGGCTCCACAGCCGACACCCTGGGTGTTGCTAGGGTAAAACTTTCCAACGGCCGTGCACACGGCGCACACACACCTAATTGAAATGGATATGAGCAACACATCTTGAAGAACAACAGTTACAAAGGTGAGTAACCGTTTTTTCGCATGGCACTGTTGTAGACGGCGTCCCAAAATATTTACATGCCAGATGCGCTAAAGATTCATATGTCCTTCATGCTTCAGCCACCATTCCAGAGGACATCCTTCCATGCTGATGATGCTCGTTTAAAAAAAAATGCATTAATTAAATTTGTGACTGAACTCCTTAGGGGAAAATTGTATGTCTCCGTCTCTGTGTTTTACTTGCATTCTGCCATAGATTTCGTGTTATAGCAGTCTCGGATGATGACCCAGCATGTTGTTCGTTTTAAGAACACTTTCACTGCAGATTTGGTAAAACGCAAAGAAGGTACCAATGTGAGATTTCTAAAGATAGCTACAGCGGTTGACCCAAAATTTAAGAATCTGAAGTGCCTTCCAAAAATCTGATCGGGACGGGGTGTGGAGCATGCTTTCATAAGTCTTAAAAGAGCAACACTCCGATACGGAAACTATAGAATCTGAACCATCTAAAAAGAAAATCAACCTTCTGCTGGTGGCATCTGACTCGGATGATGAAAATGAACATCCGTTGGTATGCACTGCTTTGGACCATTATCGAGCAGAATCTGTCATCCGCATGGGCGCACGTCCTCTGGAATGGTAGTTGAAGCATGAAGGGACATATGAATCTTTAGCGCATCTGGCATGTAAATATCTTGCAATGCCAGCTACAACAGTGCCATGCGAACGCCTGTTCTCAGTTTCAGGTGACGTTGTAAACAAGAAGCGGGCAGCATTATCTCCTGCAAATGTAAACAAACTTGTTTCTCTGAGCTATTGACTGAACAAGAAATAGGACTGAGTAGAGTTGTAGGCTCTAAAGTTTTACATTGTTTTATTTTTGAATGCAGTTATTTTTTGTTCATAATTCTACATTTGTAAGTTCAACTTTCATGATAAAAGAGATTGCACTACAGTACTTGTATTAAGTGAATTGAAAATACTATTTCTTTTATCTTTACAGTGCAAATATTTATAATAAAAAATAAATATAAAGTGAGCACTGTACACTTTGTATTCTGTGTTGTAATTGAAATCAATATATTTGAAAATGTGGAAAACATCCAAAAATATTTATATAAATAGTATTCCGTTATTGTTTAACAGCATGATTAATCGTGATAATTTTTTTTAATCCTTGACAGCCCTAATCAAAACAGTTTTCTTTGCTTAGAATCAATCAAGTGACATATTTTTATAAATTTAAATAAAATATAGCTTATTTTATTGCGTTTGATTTTAAAATTGACAATGTTTACTTGACTATCTGCATTTTATATTTTAACCCTAGTGGAACAAGTTGCCCGGGGAAGATGTGGAATCATCATCACTTAAAGCAGATTGGAGGTTGAGGCTAGACTGTCATCTGTCAGGCCTAATCTCGCAGCATCTTTCTCGATAACGTTTCTCTCTGCCCAGGCATCCAAAACTCTCATCTGGGCTATTGTCATTTCCCATTTTAATTACTGTAACCTCTTCCTTTCCAGCTTCCCTAACATCTACATCTCTCCCCATAGATCTGTGCAAAATACAACTGCTAATATTTTCCTTGTTTGTTGCTCTGACCACATCACACCTATATTTGAATTCTTCCATAGGTTCCAGTTGTTTCTCCAAGTCAAGTTCAAGCTTCTTGTTTTCACCTTGAAGGTTCTTCTTAACTCTCCTCTGTCCAGTCTTGTCACTTGCCATATTGCCTCGTCATCTCTCCTCTACCAGTGATATCCTATCAGTATTGTATGATTGTTATCTTCTCCCACAAACATCACCTGTATCTTTTTCCATGCTGCCCTTTGTGTGTGGAACACCCTCCGCAGCTGATCACGAAGACCAATAGCTTCTCCTCTTATGACGCAACTCTGCCATGATGTGTATAAGAAACCAGCTAATTCATTATGGCTAGACAGGCAGATGGGATTAGCTGATTCTTTATTCATAATAATAAGTGCAAATCATATAAAAATTGTATGTATTGATCTTTCCTCCTACTCTTCATGTGTCACTTGTCAACTTAGACTGTAAGGTCTTCATATCTGCAGTGTGTTTGTATAGTGCCTAGCACAGCAGTGCTTCATTGTGTGTACTATGTGCTATCATAATACAAATAAATTATAGTAATATTTAAACATACTAGGTAAATAGAGAGGTTTGCAGAATGTGAAAGCAACTTTGGGGTCTGTTTGACAAAGTGGGGGAAGGGAGCAGATTTCAGAGTCGAGGGTCCTCCAGTGAAAATGCATCCTCCACCCTCCAGGTGTACAAATCTATGAATACTTAACTCAGCCTTGTGAGCTAATCTTGTGGTTTAACACAAAGAGAAGAGGCCTGTCAGATAGATGGAACCCAGAGCAAGTAGAGATTTGCTGTTGAAAATAAACTAGAATTTGCACCAAGAAACTAATTAGAAGTTTATGAAACATGGGCCCATGTGTCATCTCCTGTAATGATGTTTTGTCATGAAAACTTGTCACATTTTCTATGATGTAATCAATGGGCAGGACTGAAGAAGCAATCTTATTGCTAACTTCGGTTCTATCCCATGTGAGTACAGTTCAGTGACATTCAGCATCCCTATTGTTTATTCACTTGAATAACACATAGTCAGGCTTAGCTCAGTATTTGAGATGTTTGTCTTCAATAGTGTACTTATAACTATTAATATTCCTTTAAACCTTCCTACTAATCCATTCCCATTAGTATAACACAATAAGAATCTGGACTGCCTAACCGTGCTTTTCCCACAAACTGATTAATAATTCTCCACTCTATTGTATGCGTTTAATCCTATGAAAATAAATGGCTGCGTTCCATCACTGTAACCAAGAAGAGAATTTGTGGCTTATTATTATGGTAAAATGTCTGCCAGTGAAACCCACTCTCCTACCAAAATATACATCTTTCTTTATATAATCAGTAACCGCATATTCTCACTGTGGTCCTAGCTATCCCTTTAAATTAAATGGTCCTTACTTATCCTAGTAAATGGATTATATAGCAAGCAGAAGCACTTAGCATGCATTTCTGTCTCACCCATGTTTCCTACTCTTTGGCAGCGCTCACAGGTACAGCAATAATTAACCACATACTGAACAATACCTGGCTAATATAAATTGGGCAGTGTCCTGCGAGTAGTTTTTGTGCTGTCCCTCCTGAACTAGGTTTTCAAAAATAGAAAGTCCATGTCTCATAAACCAGGGTTACTTTTAAAAAACGTAAGTAAGAAGTTAGAACTATAAACTGGATGGATAGAAAATGTAGTGCTGTCCTGAGAACTCCTAAATGGAAAAGGATACTGTACCACTAGAAATCTGCAACTATATCTCTTAATATGTTGCTCAGCTCATTTCCATCTGATTATTTTGGGAGAAAACAATGTAAACTGTAGAAAGTCCTGGTCTGTCAACACGTGACTACCCACGTGAGTTTCCAAGTTATTGATTTTCATTTTTAAAAAATCAAATGTTTATTCCTTTCCATTCTTCGAGTGATGTCCCTGTAGGTGCTCCACTTTAGGTGTCAGTGTGTCCCTGCGCCCATAGCCAGAGATTTAAAGTAGCAGTGCCCAACCCCCCTTCAGTTCCTTCTCTACCGCCTTTGGCTCGAGTAGGAATACTTAGCAGTGCCTCGCAGCTTAGGAATAGCTTAGTTTTCTCTTAGTTTTAGTTTTCAGTTAGAATAGTTAGCCTTCTTATTTTATCCCTGCCTTTTTCTTCTTCCAAAAAAACCCAAAATGTTATTTTAATTTTTCCTCATAGGGCTGTAGGTTTCCATTTCTACAGCAGCAATGCAGTTATCGTACCTCCCCTCCCCCTTTGTTTTTTACGGGGAGAGTATGCTCCCTGAGGGGCATGCCTGGCTCCCCAGGGTTCAAACGCTGCACTACCTGCAGGCATAGGTGCCGATTCCGTGGGTGCTCTGGGGCTGGAGCACCCACGGAAAATAATTGGTGGGTGCTCAGCACCCACTGGCAGCTCCCCGCCCCAACTGCTCCAGCTTGCCTCCACCTCTGCCTCCTCCGTGAGCGTGCCGCCGCGTCCTGCTTATCCCCCCTCCCTCCCTCCCAGCACTTGTGCTGCAAAACAGCTGATTCTCGGGGCAGGGAGGGAGGGGGAGGAGGAGGAACGCGGCGCGCTGGGGGAAGAGGCGGGAGTGGGGCGGGGATTTGGGGAAGGGATCCAATAGGGACAAGGAGGGGGCGGAGTTAGGGCGGGGACTTTGGGAATGGGGTTGGGGCGGGGAAAGGGTGGAGTCGGGGCGGGGAAAGGGGCGGGGCGCAGGCACCCACCGGCGCCGGAGAAAGTTGGCGCCTATGCCTGCAAGCTTTCTATACCTCTTTCAGACAAGACACTCTCAGTGTGTCTGGTGTCTCGGCGAGACACATATACCGCAGAAGTGTTTGCACTGTCACAATCTGAAAGCTTGCACCAGAAAGGCAAGAGATCTCCAACTGAAACTTCTCCTCATGGAGAAATCTCTGCCCAGCGTCGGAGAAATCACATTCCTCAATGGCCCAGGCTCCTGATCAACCCGCTAAGAAGGTAGCAAAAAAAGGGATACCATGTTCCTGACTTTGGAGTTGGCCAAGAAAAGGTGCTCCACTCATGAGCAAATGTTCCCGGTACCGACTGCACCAGTCATGTCAATGGCTGAAACAGCGGGCCCCTCCGGCACCGTTGGGACCAAGAAACCGAAAGCTCCTAAGCAACCAAGCTTGGTCACAGGCACCAAGGGGAAAATGAAACCCTATTGAACACGAACAAGCAATCAGTATTGAGCACTTCAATAACTCGGATGCTAATGCTGCCACCTAGTGCAGCCATCATGCATTGCAGTCACACACCAGTGCCGATAAGCAGTTTCCAACATGCAGTACCGTTTCCTACCACACCAATGGTACCGATACCGGGCATGTCACAGCAATTCCTCCACCACAAAGACCTCTCCGTTTAGTTGGTACCGGATCCCCCATCCTCGGCACCGACGGTACCTCGGTACCCACAGCACTTAGTCAACCCAGTTCTCCACCTCTGTCCGCTCCACAATTCTCCAGTGAGAATGAAGAAGGAGATGAGGATGTGGGGCGCTCTCCACCACATTCCTCCCCTGTGGCTCCTCGTACCATGCAAGCCCCTCCGTGCATGGGCTACCTGACAAACCTTCCGAACAAACCCTGGTACAGGCAACCCTGGCTGCCCACTATGCCCTGCCAACCATAATGGCATTTTTGGAACCCGTGGTCTACATATCTACAACGACAGGACATACCTGTCGGCCTTCCCACAGCTGACACACGTCAAGCACCTTTATTGACGCTGCAGGGCCTACCTGGCACCTCTGAACAGGGATCTCAAGAGGAGGAGGAGGAGGAATTCTCTGATCAGGACAATTCCCCTGAAGTCCATTTCTCCTCATCCTCACCAGACAACACTATTATGCCCCCACCTCCCACCAGAGGTGATGATTTTAAACAATTTCAAGACCTCTACAAGAGAGTTGCCACTTCACTGGACATCTCCCTGGAAGAGGTCCAGGAATCGTGACACAAGCTAGTTGACATACTGCACCCATCGACCTCATCAAAAATCGCCCATCCCGTGAATGATGCAATTACGGATCCTGTGAAGTTGCTATGGCAAATGCCTGCAGTGATTCCACCTACCTGTAAGAGATCTGATTAAAAAAATACTACATGCCTGCAAAGGGCTCTGAATTCCTTTTTTCCCATCCAACACCTAATTCATTGGTGATCGATGCCGTATATTCTGCTGCGACCTTACACTTGAGAATTGCCAACTACGAGGCCTTATTGGCAAAGTATGACCACAATAACTATGCATGTCTCTCTGAATTTACTGCCTTTATTCCAGATGACAAACAAGAACAATATAAATTGCTCATCACAGAAGGTCAACCCATAACCAGAACAGCATTACAAGCTGCCCTTGATTCAGCTGCGAAATCCATAGCAACTACAATTGTTATGAGACAAGCCTCCTGGCTCCACCTATCTGGATTCCCAAAGGCGGTACAGTTGACCGTGGAGGACTTACTGTTCGAGGGATCCAAACTTTTCATTGACAAAACAGATGAGTCGTCGCACACTCTTAAGGACTTGAGGGCGACATTATGATCTCTGGGCATCCACACACCTAAGATCAAAAGACGACAGGGCAGTTATCAAGCCCATCAATGAGTCCAACCTCCTCCGTTTGCACAATGGAATAGATACTACAACTATCAGGGTTGGAAGTAGAAAACCTTGAGGAGACAGCAATCTGCTCCCTCAAATACTACTTCTCAACCATCGACTTCCAGACAACAAATCTGAGGCCTTGGTCGAGAACCCCATCTCTTTCAATATTGGAACCATCTACAACTTTCAAGACCTTCGGCAATTGCCTGACCCCATTTTACCCGATCTGGCAGAGTATTACAACAGATAGATGGGTATTAGAAATTATCAAAATTGGTTACTCCATCCCCCTTACCTCCAACTCCCCTACCCAGACCCCTTCCCCATCCCTCTTCAGGGACCCCTCTCATGAGTGTCTACTACAGGAGGAGGTAATCCACCTCATGTCTCTAGAAGCAGTAAACCCATACCATCCGAGTACAGAGGGGGAAGGGGTTCTATTCCCACTATTTTCTCACACTCACACAAAAAAAACCCCCCAGGAAGTTGGAGGCCTATCCTCGACCTACGGTGACTCAACAAATTTGTGAAAACGCAGCGATTCAAAATGGTCACACTAAGCACCATAATCCCAGTGTTAGAAAGAGGGGACTGGTTCTCAGCCCTTGACCTTCAGGACGCATATTTTCCTATATCCATCCAATCCCTCACACTGCAAATTCCTGCGATTTGCAATAGGACAGGACCATTTCCAATACAAAGTGGTACCCTTTGGCCTTTTCACTCCGCCTCGGGTATTTTCAAAGGTACTAGCCATAGTAGCTGCCTATCTACAGAGAGGGAATCATGATTTTTCCCTACCTGAACCACTGTCTGTTGAAAGCACCAACAAGAGAGGCAGCCATAAAGTCCACTGAATGCACAATAACTCTGTTTACCGGGTTAGGCCTTCAGATAAACATGCAAAAATACACACTGCCTCTGTGTGGCAGCTGTGTGCCTTTGGCAATGGTTCATCAAGTAGAATGTCCATATTACAGCTTCATACCTATCTGGCTGCTTGAATACCATGGCAGACACCCTAAGCAGAAAGTTTTATCAGAACCACAAGTGGGAGCTGAACACATCAGTAATCCTAGACATTTTCTAATGATAGATCTTTTTGCAACTGCACAAAACACCAAATGCCCCCAGTTCTGCACCAGAGCCAGACTCGTTACACACTCTCTGGGCGATGCCTTCCTCATCAAGTAGAATGCTTCACTACTATATGCCTTCCCTCCCACCCTCCTCCTAGCCCGGGTGCTTCACAAGATCAAACGAGAGAGATCCAGAGTGATCCTAGTAGCCCCCACATGGTCATGACAAACATGGTACCCTTACCTTCTCCACATGGCGGTCTGCCCACCATGCACACTGCCGCTTCTACCTTGGCTGCTATTGCAGGAGGCAGGTCTCGTCATACATCCGAATCACCAAAGATTCCATCTCAAAGCTTGGTTACTGCATGGCTCTCAGACTCTGAAATGACATGTTCCACAGACATACAAAACATCTTCTTAAACAGTTGTAGGACAACTACCCGACTCACATACCTACATAAGTGGAGACGATTCGACTCATGGTGCTGACACAAACAGACTGCACCTCTCTCAGCCCCTTTATCTCTCATTCTAGACTACTTGTTGGAACTCAAACAGACCAGCATCTCCATGAGTTCCATATGTGTGCATCTATCAGCCATCACAGCATTCCATCATAAAGTAGATGGATTCTCTACTTTTACATATCCTCTCACTAAATGCTTTCTTAAGAGCCTCTCCAATTCCTACCCGGCAGTTCAGAATCCCACCCCACCATGGGACCTCAACTTAGTCCTCCACGCCCTCACCGGCCCTCCCTTTGAGCCCATGGATACAAGCTCCTTGATACATCTTTTGATGAAGGTTGCATTCCTAGTGACCATTACATCCGCCAGAAGGGTGGGAGAACTGGCAGCTCTCATGGCTGACCCACCTTACACAATCTTTTTCAAAGATAAAGTATTCCTCAGACCATATCCCAAGTTCCTACCTAAAGTTGCCTCATCCTTTTCACCTCAACCAACCAATTCACTTACTGACATTTTTTCCTAAACCACATGTGGACAAACAACAGTCCAGATTACACTCCTTGGATGTCACCAGGACAGTAATAGAACAAAATCTTTTCACAATTCTCCGAAACTGTTCATTTCAATCACCAAATGATCAAAAGGTAACGCCATTTCCAAACAATGTGTATCCAAATGGATATCAGACTACATAAAACTCTGTTATCTCCTGCATGAATGACAACCGCCTACGGGGATCTGCACACATTCTACCAGAGACCTATCAGCCTGCATAGCATTTCTTAATAATGTTCCCATCACGGAAATCTGTAGGGCTGCAACCTGGGCCTCTCCACGCGCATTTATCCAGCATTAAGCTTTGCAACAACATGCATCTTCGGCTACTCTGTTCGGACATATTGTACTTTCATCTTCTATGACTTCAACTCCGAAGCTTCCTCTTTCCACCGGAGGGCACTGCTCTGAAGTCACTAAAGTGGAGCACCCACAGGGACATCACTCGAAGAAGAAGAGAACGTTACTCACCTTGTGCAGTAACGGAGGTTCTTTGAGATGTGTCCCCCTGTGGATGTTCCACTACATTCCCTCTTCCTGTCTGCTTGGGAGTTTTATTACTTTACTCTGCAGTAGAGAAGGAACAGAGTGGTGGTTGGTCACACAGCGCCAGTTAACTGCCTGAAGCGACACAAGATAGGGACCACACGACCCAACCGCGCACTGCTATCTTAAATCTCTGGCTATGGGCACAGGGGCGCACAAACACCTAAAGTGGAGCACCCACAGGGAAACACATCTCGAAGAACCTCCATTACTGCACGAGGTGAGTAACATTCTCATCCTTATTAACATGTTTTCTTATTGTCTCATATTGGCCGGCCAGCCAACCAGCTGTTCTCAGGGTCTCTGGGCATCTACTTAACAGCCACACCCATAAATCATCTTGAGCAATTGTTAAATTATCCCAGAGGGACAAACTTGCTCTTTTTTCCATTGTTGTCATAATGAGAACCTCACATCCAGGATTTAGTTTCACAGCTGGTTAATTATAAACCTCTAGATTCCAAGTATTGGTAACTACACTTATACTGAAGATATAGTCCTTAAAAAGGCCTGAAATAAATCTTCATCGGCTAGTTCATGATAAGTAATGATACCAAAGGAATCACCAGTGCATCTTACTCCAAGTGATTGTTTCCAAATGTTTATTAATACTCCTTGGCAAATCTGATTCCAAAGTCTGATGAGTAGATAACAGGAACCAAATATGCCTGACAAAAACCATCTTGTATTTCTCTGCTATTTTTCTCATTCCTTTCTTTCTTCCACCTCTCTTTGACTACAGGGTTTGGTCCTAAATCTACCACATCCTTCAGCTTAACTCTCATATCATAGTACATCAGGCTAGAAGAAGGTCTGTGCTGGAAGCATGCAAAATCTTAAATAATTTATTGAATGTTTGCCAAGATAAATGTTTTCACAACTAAACCAGTAGTGACACCTATAGTTAATATTTCTGTTCTAGCCCCTGTTTTCCATCACTCACTTGTTTCCAGAACTTTTGCCCATGGACTGATATTTTCTAGCCTTGGCCTATATCCAAAGTTACTTAAGTCTGAGGGGGAAAATAGGTCAACTACTTTCATGTGAATGGGAAATTTGAAAACATAGAAACAAACCCTATAATTGTAAAAAAATTTCTAACACTAGCCTCAGTGAGATATGCCTTGACTATTTTGACAAACATTGATTTTAATTTGGCTGAATAATGACATTTTATACAGAGTGCATTGAATAAGGCAAGGCTTCTTCACACCCCTGTATCATTCACAGCACAAGTGCATTTTTAAAATGAGGTGAAGGGGTATTTCCTCATTCAGGGCACACATTACATAGTGTGAATCCCCCCATGCGTCGCCTTTGCTCTACTGACTAATTAGACAACAGACACACACTTCACAGACCAGGCTCCCCAGGCTGATAATGTAATAACCAAAATTCTGAAATGAAATGTTTAATGCAATCCATTATACATACAGAAAAAGTGAATTATATATTCAGTAAAGTTACTGCCCAGAAAACGCAAGCCAATCCCAAACAGATAATTTTTACATTTTAGGAATTGGGGAGGGGGTTTTATTTTTATTTCCAAAGGAAACTTTACTACTTTTGGTATAAAACATTTGCTCTATCCTGAAATAATCCTACTTCTTCCTACATTAATTATTATAGCTGTATAGAATAGTCCAAACATATTTCAAGACTCTCTGGTTTGTAGGAGGGCTTAGCAATATAGTACTTCCACTCTCCTGGTTTTTGGTTCCTATAAATTCAGTGGCAAATGTTTGCCTTTCAGATTATGTAAGAGTATGAAGCACAAAACTTGACTATACCCATAAGAGAATGGGGCAAGTACATTGATTTTTAATTTTTTTTGTAAAGAAAGATCTCAAAGGTTGAACCCCCATTTTGAGTACACTAATTCTTTCATACAAAGTTACCGTATATACTCGATCATAAGCCGGTTCATTTATAAGCCGACCCCCCCAAGATGGATAAGTAAAAATGGAAAATTTTTCTGACCCATTCATAAGCCCACCCTATAATTCAGGGGACGGCAAACTTTGGGTCCCGGGCCATCAGGATAAGCCACTGGTGGGCTGAGATGGTTTGTTTACCTTGAGCGTCCGCAGGCACGGAGGTAAACCTAAGTAAACAAAGTGTCCGGCGTGCTGGGACAGCAACTGGTGGGGTAATTCTGGGGGGGGGGGAGAGAAGCTGGGGGTCAGGGGAGTAACCCCTATGACCACCCCCCACATGACCCCACCCCTAGCCTGGGACCTCCACACTCTCTCCATCCCATCCCTTCCCACCTTATCTGTGGAGGGCCAGGGGAGGATGTCTTTGGCCTGGCTGGAGCTGCTCCGGCAGGCTGGGCAGCGTAGCCGCAGCCTGCTCTGGCGGGCCAGACCGGGCGGTGCAGCCGCAGCATGTTCCAGCGGGCTGGGCCAGGAGCGTGCTCTGGGGGGTGGAGCCAGGCGGCATGGCCACAGCCTGCTCTGGGGGGCAGGGCCCAGCGGCACAGCTGCAGCCTGCCAGCCCCGGGGCTGCAGCTGCTTTGGAGGCTGGGGGGAGAGCAGCGTGGCCAGAAGCAGAGGGACTCTGGCCCCGCCTCTTCCCTTCTGTCTCTGCTGGCTGTGCTGCCTCTCCTTGCTCCCTCTGTTGGGGGGAGGGGCTGTGTCCCACCTCTCCCTCTCTATACCCGTTCATAAGCCGACCCCGTTCTCTGGTGCTTCCCTTTTTTACTAAAAAAAATTCGGCTTATGAACGAGTATATACGGTATTTAGCTGGGTAAACAGTTCCATTCACAGTCTCTAGGACAAATGTAACAAAACAGAAATATCTTAAGTTATTATTTCTTTTATTTATTGTAGTGCCCATGATATGCTGGACACTTTCCAGATATGCAAGATGAGTGGGTCCCTGCCCCAAGGAACTGATAATCTACGATAGACAGAGAGGTCAGGAAAGGTCAATAACAAAAGGGAAATATTGTACAAATCAGCATGATCCACTGTAGGGAACACCATCTAAAACAGAGAGAGTAATGGCCTTGCACATGTTTTGAGGGAAATTGAAGAATATCTGAGGCCACATGAAAAGATGTGGAGGAGATTATTCAAGAAGATGACTGATGGGTAGGAAAGGGTGACATTGGTGGCAGCGTGGAAGGGGAAGAGTATCAGGTGAAGCACAACAAGTAAATATAAGTAGGAAGGAGCAGATTCATAGAGAATCTTGAAAGTGGTGGCTATTATTTAAATCTCATGCAATGGCAGATGGAAACACAGTGGAGAGAATCAAAGAGGGGAATGATAATCAAAGCAACAGACCAGGAACATAAGAACGGCCAGACTGGGTCAGGAAGATGACTAGTAACTCTAAGTTAATAATTTTTTTTTTCAGTGAAAAAAACTTGATGAATGTATTAGGCTCAGAGTATTTTTAATATTTTTTTTCCAAATCTGGCTTTTCTGAAGTGTCTGGGATGCACTTGATGTGCATTCATCTTAGGTACCCAACACATGTGACCTTAAAAAAAAATATTAGACGAATTAAAAATGACATAATTTTAAAATAGTATTATTTTAAATACTTTATTCATTATCTGTAATGTAGTCATGGCTTTTCCAGTGTGCAGTAGATCCATTGCTAAAATTGTGGATTGATTGTGAATTGTTTTTAAACATAGTACAGAACGTTTCCTCAGGTCAAATGATAATATTCCCTATACAAGTCCAAATGTACCTTCTGTAGACCTCATTGTATATTACCCTGCCCCTCATGCCATACAGTGAATGTTCAGATAAAGATAAACCACAGTGTAGGCAAAAGAACTTGAGATCTGAATGATAGGACATTCCTTCAGGTCAACTACTGTCTACAACAGATTCAATCTTGCATATTATTGCAGGAACTCAGCGCTGCTTCAGTGTACTTGGGAAAGTGAAACACTCACTGAAACGAAGGACAAAGTTTGGATAAAGGCAGGAGCCTCACGGAGACTTCAGTTGCCAAGTACACCTGTGCACACACCCCGCATTTACTCACTTCAGAGTATGTGATGTTCAGAGACGTTTACATATGCTCAATAACAAAACGGGTATGTTTGGATGTATAGCAGATTTTCACGTGACACCTCCTCACCTACTCCCTCTTACTTGATGCTGGACCAGGAGAAACAGAGTTGCACTAGTTTAGTTTAATGTGTGGTTTTAAGTCAGGTTAGTTAAACCAGCTTGAAAGATTGTATGGACATTCTTGATTTAAAATGAAATAAGAAACTCAGAATATCGTAGAACATATTCCAGTTTTTATTTAATTTGGAAATATGCCCATACTGATCAACCCCAGCTTCAGAAATTGTTTCTTGCAGACAAAATTTTCCATAAAAATATACCTTAAATGGGTAAATAGAATTTAATCTAGCCTTTTATGTAAAATAAATTTAGCTAAATTATTCTGTAAATCAGAATGTTTATATAGCAGGATTAGGTGATACACAATTTTGAAATAAAGAGGGAGTCATGTCATTCAAAGTTAATGTGATCCATATTGGGTGAGCTATTAACTATTCAGAACTGTGAAATAATTGACTATATACTTAAAACTCCCAAAAGATTAAAATATAATTTTATTAAAATGCTTAAAAGAAAAAATGCCTATGCTGCCTCTAGGGTATGAAGATTTGGTATTAGGGCTCTGATCCAGTAAAGAACATAAGTACAAGTTTAACTTTGTGATGAGCAGTCCCAAGTAGGTGCAAAGCAGGGAAACTTAAACAATGGGTCCACTCACATCCTTGAAACTAAGCACATACATAACTGATTGCAGGACTGAGACTTAAAGAAGTTTCTAAGAGTTTACATTATGTACCCTTGTGAAATATACTAGTGTATTAAAATTTGCATTCAAAGTATCTGTATATGACATTTTGTGGAATTACAGAATGTCATCAGATAAATAAGAAATGAAATATATGACGTATGCCCAGCTTAATTTAGAAAGCAAAATGTTAAGCCATCATTTCAGAAACCTATCAGTAAGGGACATTGTGATCCTCTAAGGAAGAAGAAACTAACTTCCCTTTGCCTAAAATAAGATGTTGTTTCTGATGTTTTAGAAAGCTGTTGCCGTCACATTCTTTGCTGTGATTGCCACTGCTGATACTGCTAACACTACTCATTTCACTGTTTCCCTACATTTGTTAAATGTAAAATATCTTTTGTTCTCACACTGAGTTTTTTGTGAATTCAGAAACAGATTCTGCAAGGAATTCCTTCATTATAATTGATTTCAGCTACAAAAATGGTAAAATTCTATAATGGTGGCATATTTGTACATCAGTGAAATTTGCCATCTAGGAAGTGATGAGGTTTTGCACTGGATTGAATTAGGGCTTGGTCCCTCCAGGTAGACTGAAGCATCCATGCAGAGCCCTAAGAATTCCATGTTTCTCTGTACAACAGTCCATAGGCATGAATTGCAATGTAGGATCAGGGCTTTAGTGAATATTCATAAAACTCTCATCCCTTTTAATGTGAAAAGGGAAAAGAGGTGATTTCAGAAAACTCCAGCTGTTGCAGCCTTTCTGTTGTGTTCACCATTTTCCTCAATATTTTTTTTGTTATCTCACTGACAACTGGTGTTCAATCATGTGTAGTTTTTCATTACTCATATTCAACTTGTGTATGCACCATTCTTAACTTGCTTAGGCCTTGATCCTTCAATTTAAAGTGCACAGGTTTGGGCTATAGAGTAACTCCTCCAGAAATGTTAGAGACACCACACTTCCCATGCAGTCTGGTGTATCTGTGAGGTACTTCCTGCTTGGGAGTAGGAACAAAGGAACCTAGGTCAGGGCAGTCACAGGTTACATTGAGAGGGTAGTGAGAAGTTTTGTTACCTTATTTCAGTACATAGTTTCCATTCTTAATAAAGGGTTTATCTTGAAACCTGTGTGCTTGCGATAAGATACTACAGGTTTGACTGCTGCAGCCACACAGAGCCCCACTGACTTGATTGTGCTTCTCCTGTTTCAGTGAAGCAGGCCACACGTGTTATCCATTGCAGGATCGGAGTCTTGATCACTATGACCAGTCTCCTGGCATTGTAAAAATATTAATTGTAAAGTCCTTTATTAAGCTTTCTGGAACAAGAAGTGGAATATTGGGAGGGAGCTGTCCAGATAGCATTGTGACATGAGATCTTTTTCTTATCTTAAAATTCAAGGATAAGAACTCAAAATTAAGCAGTCTGCAATGCCATAATTTTTATGCATCAACACTAGCTCCAACTGGCTTTTTAATTGGGCTTCAAAAATATTAGCCAGGTATATAAAATCAGCTAAAAGTGACTGAATATTTTTTGATCTAGTATATTACACATTTATGTCTCCATCGTTTAGGATAGGGGTTCCCAAACTGGGGGTCGGGACCCTTCAGGAGGTTGCGAGGTTATTACATGGGGGGTCGCAAGCTGTCAGCCTCCACCCCAAACCCCACTTTGCATCCAGCATTTATAATGGTGTTAAATATATAAAAACGTGTTTTTAATTTATAAGGGGGGTCACACTCAGAGGCTTGCTATGTGAAAGGGGTTACCAGCAGGGCTGACAAGAGGGGGAGGGGGAAGCCAGTACAAATTACCGGGGCCCGGCGGTCCGGAAGGGGGCCCGGGGCCCGGCTTCCTGCCCCCCATCGCCTTACCGGGGCCCAGCGGTCCGGAAGGGGGCCCGGCTTTCTCCCCCCCCCCTCGTCGGCCCTCTTTAGTCGGTCTGCCCTTGCGGGGGGCCCAAAATTTTTTTTTCACCGGGGCCCGAACCCGCTCTCAGCGGCCCTGGTCACCAGTACAAAAGTTTGAGAACCACTGGTTTAGGACATCAGACTGTTATTCTCACCTGTTTTGCCGTACTCTGTAACTTGCCAAGATTTTGTAGCAAATAGTAAGATTAACCATAAATATAATTATTTTAAGACTTTTTCTTCCAAGGTTTTAGCAACTCTGTTAACATTTATAGACATGCTTTTATTGAGACACTGATGAAATGGTGTATCTTGCATATATATCGAGAGCCTTTCTTAGTATTAGTTATTTTAAGTTTCAAAATCAAGAGCATATAATATTCTGTAAATGAGGAAAGAATGTTAATGTCTGGATTATAACATCTTACATATTTCCCTTAAAAATTTAACACAGCTGATGTTAGTGTCAACATTTTCTCATTTACATAAAAATGTATGTAAAAGATGATATATTGACAAAATATGTATAAATAATACAAAAGATCTGTCTACAGCTTCAGAGGGTGAAACTGTACTTTTATTTTAATATGCAAAAAAATGGTTTGTTTGTTTTAAATCTAACCAAATCTCCTTGTAGTATGCTTTTCTGTCTTCTGGGTGACACTGTCTCTTGAGTTTGTATTTACTATTTATCTTTCTCTTCTCTTTAGCTTCTGAATCGCAAAGACAAGACCACCTTTGAGAAGTTAGACTACTTAATGTCTAAGGAAGATAATTATAAGAGGACACGAGAGTACATCAGAAGCTTAAAGATGGTCCCTACTATTCCCTATTTAGGTAGGTGTGAAAACAGGCTTGTGGTATCTGTGGAAATATATTCAGTTTTGAATAAGAAGTCTTTGCTGTTTCTGACTGACAAATAGCCAACTGGAACTGGTGTACTTGAAGCAAACCACATATTGAACATGTGGTTCACTTAGTTTGTTGTTCAGGAAAATTAAAGGTAGTGAAGGATTTTAAGGTGTAATAATGTCTAAGATCATTGTGAACTTGGAGAGCTTTCATCTTCACATTAAATCGGAAAACATAATTACATCAATGTTTAATGTGGATCATAGCTCTTTTTAATTTACAAGAGGATTGGATTCTCTGTGAGCTGAGGGGTGAAAACATTATTTTACTGGACCAACTTTTGTTAGTGAAAGAGACAAGCTTTCAAGTTATTCAGAGCTCTTCAGGACTGTAAGATACTCAGAGCATTACAGCTAAATATAAGATGGAACAGATTGTTTAGCATAAGTAGTTAACACACATTCTAAGGGACATTCAAGGTAAAGTAGCCCGTTACCACCCCTGCATTTAAAAACCGGGGAGGTTAGGGGGTGTGGCAGAGCTCCTTCTCCGCCTCAGTGGGTTCTGTGCTTCCTCTTAGCTATGGGCTGGGGGATTTCGCTCTCCCTGGGAATTTATCCACACTCCCTGGGTTTACAGCCCCCACCTTGTCTGGCAGGGGTTCCTCCCAGCCTCCCTGACAGGGGAGGGGGAGCAGAGCCTCTTAGTCTCTGGTAGCTCCTCCAGGCGTAGTGAAAAAAGTTTTTCCTAATATCCAACCTAAGTCTCCCCCACTGCAACTTGAGATCATTACTCCTTGTTCTGTCATTTGCTACCACTGAGAACAGTCTAGATCCATCCTCTTTGGAACTCCCTTTCAGGTAGTTAAAAGCAGCTATCAAATCCCCCCTCATTCTTTTCTTCCGCAGACTAAATAATCCCAGTTCCCTCAGCCTCTCCTCATAAATCATGTGCCTCCTAATCATTTTTGTTGCCTTCCGCTGGACTCTTTCCAGTTTTTCCACATCTTCTTGTAGTGTGGAGCCCAAAACTGGACACAGGACTCCAGATGATACCTCACCAATGCCGAATAGAGGGGAACGATCACGTCCCTCAATCTGCTGGCAATGCTCCTACTTATACAGCGCAAAATGCCGTTAGCCTTCTTGGCAACAAGGGCACATTGTCAACTCATATCCAGCGTCTCGTCCACTGTAACCCCTAGGTCCTTTTCTGCAAAACTACTGCTTAGCCCGTCAGTCCCCAGTCTGTAGCAGTGCATGAGATTCTTCTGTCCTAAGTGCAGGACTCTGCACTTGTCCTTGTTGAACCTCATCAGATTTCCTTTGACCCAATCTTCTAATTTGTCTAGGTCCCTCTGTATCTTGTCCCTACCCTCCAGCGTATCTACCACTCATCCCAGTTTAGTGTCATCTGCAAACTTGCTGAGAGTGCAGTACACGCCATCCTCCAGATCATTAATGAAGATATTGAACAAAACCGGCCCCTGGATTGACCCTTGGGGCACTCCGCTTGATACCGGCTGCCAACTAGACATGGAACCATTGATCACTACCCGTTGAGCCCGACGATCTAGCCAGCTTTCTATCATAGAATCATAGACTTTAAGGTCAGAAGGGACCATTATGATCGTCTAGTCTGACCTCCTGCACAACGCAGGCCACAGAATCTCACCCACCCACTCCTGTAATAAACCCCTAACCTATGTCTGAGTTATTGAAGTCCTCAAATCATGGTTTAAAGACTTCAAGGTGCAGAGAATCCTCCAGCAAGTGATCCGTGCCCCACACTGCAGAGGAAGGTGAAAACCCTCCAGGGCCTCTGCCAATCTTCCCTGGAAGAAAATTCCTTCCCGACCCCAAATATGGCGATCAGCTAAACCCCGAACATGTGGGCAAGACTCACCAGCCAGACACCTAGGAAAGAATTCTCCGTAGTAACTCAGATCCCAGCCCATTTAACATCCCATCACAGGCCATAGGGCATATTTACCGCTAATAATCAAAGACCAATTAATTGCCAAAATTAGGCTATCCCATCATACCATCCCCTCCATAAACTTATCAAGCTCAGTCTTGAAGCCAGATATGTCTTTTGCCCCCACTGCTCCCCTTGGAAGGCTGTTCCAGAACTTCACTCCTCTGATGGTTAGAAACCTTCGTCTAATTTTAAGCCTAAACTTCCTGATGGCCAGTTTATATCCTTTTGTTCTTGTGTCCACACTGGTACTGAGCTTAAATAATTCCTCTCCCTCCCTGGTATTTATCCCTCTGATATATTTATAGAGAGCAATCATATCTCCCCTCAGCCTTCTTTTGGTTAGGCTAAACAAGCCAAGCTCTTTCGGTCTCCTTTCATAAGACAGGTTTTCCATTCCTCGGATCATCCTAGTAGCCCTTTTCTGTACCTGTTCCAGTTTGAATTCATCCTTCTTAAACATGGGAGACCAGAACTGCACACAGTATTCCAGATGAGGTCTCACCAGTGCCTTTTATAACGGTACTAACACCTTCTTATCTCTACTGGAAATACCTCGCCTAATGCATCCGAAGACCGCATTCGCTTTTTTCACAGCCATATCACATTGGCGGCTCATAGTCATCCTGTGATCAACCAATACTCCGAGGTCCTTCTCCTCCTCTGTTTTGCTACAGCTAAGCTGTGTGACAACTCCCTGACATCATAACTTGTCTGCCTTGCCAGCAAATTCTTCAGGACTCTGCCAGTCCGAACCTTGTCTTGAAAGTAACAAACAGTAAACTACAGCTTTACAGTGCAGCTCATTAATTGAACTGTGGTTTGACAAACACTCATATTTCAATCATAGAACTGATACAGTTTATCGTAAAAATCAAATAAGTTTATTTAACAAAATACATGGGATTAAGTGACACCAAATATAAGGAATAAAGACAGAAACGGTTACAAGCAAACAAATGTGAAAATGTGCTTCCAAGACTAAAAATTAACAAGCAAATTGCAATCTTTGCTTAAACATATTTCTCACCTAGATTTAGTTTTCAGAGACTTCAGCCCCCTTGAAATCAAGAGCTGTGGCCGCTTGATCCCCCATGTTATGGGTCTCAAAATAGCTTTCTGTTTCTGCTGATATTTCCCAAATTTCATTGACCCTGTTATAAGAGTCAGGAAGGCTTCCTGCTGTTCTTTCCTTCCTGTTGACTTCCCATCCCCTGATTTGTATGTAAATAGGCTTCCATTGTTTTGATTCAGTAATGCTTAATTTATATTTCAGACAGGTAGATAGTTGCCTTCCTTCCTGACTGAGAGAGAACATGTTTCTTCCTGTGTTTGGTCTCAGACTTTAAAGCATAATATCACTGCGTATCCATAATTCCTCACACAGTGCTAATGCAGACATTTCACAATGATATTAATCACCAATGTGTTGCAGGCTTTCATAAAAAAGTTTGCTTGATACAGTTTGATAATACAGTAATATTGTATATAATCAGTTGATTCAATTGCTTATCATTAGAGGTTCAGAACCCCTGTTTTTATAGCCCAGTAAACCTTTGAAATGTACTCTTTGAAAAGTAAGCCCAGACCAAGTTTCTCTCTCCTGTGGGGGTGTAGACACACTGCTGTCTGCGCAGAGTTCATTGACCCTGGTCAAGAGGCAGGAAGACTTCCTTGTGGTGCATTCTCCATCCCCATTGAGATTATATTCATCTTTCCCCGCTTGATCTCCTGATGGCTTTGTTTACCTTGCATGTAAATGTGCTTTTGTTTGTCTTTGGTCACACCTTGCCTAATTTACATCAGAGACTCATTCAAGCAGATGGAACCACATTCCTTTGTCTGGAACAGCCGTGGCTTAGGCCCTGCTTGCCAAATACATTATTAAAAACATAATTCTAGCACTTATTTATAACACCTGGTATACACCCCATACATACACCACACAGTGATTTTTTGGGGACCAGGGTGTTACCAGTTTGTGTATGATGGATTACATGGCATGTTTTAGATACAGTTTATGACAACAATGTGTTAGGTGTAGTGAGTATGTCTGGCCTGATACAAGCTGCTATCACAGAGTAGTGAACACTAATGGGCCTGTGATTCACAGACATCCAGCATGGAAATGTTCAGGTTAAAGTATGGCAAAGTTGTAAGCTGCTGAAAACAGTGCATTATAAAGGAATATAAGGACACTTAACAACAGATGACATTGCCAGCTCTACTTATTATAAGAAGACTTTGCATTTCTATAGTGTCTTTCATCCAAAGACCTCAAATTGCATGACAAACATTAATGAAATTAGCCTCATAACTCCCTATGAAGTAAGTGTGATTGCCTCATTTTATGATGAAGAAACTGAGGCACAAAAATTTGAAATTATTTACCAAAGGTCAGACAGAAAGTAGTGGCAGAATTAAAAGTAGAACTCAGATAGCCTGATTCCCAGTCTTGTGCTTTAGCCACTTCCCCATCCTTTATATACTGTACGTTGACATGATTTCAGTTCCAATTAAACTTCAGAGTAGTGTTTTTGACCTTCTAACCACAGGAGTTTAGGGGTGTAACAAACTATTATTCTAGATGAGACTTAAGTTAGTTAGGTCTTTGAAGACATGGATAGTTGTTAGTGGGAATGTTTTATTGAAATTGTTTTATTTAAAGAAGAAAGTTTACATAATTGTTATACAAGCAAATTTGTATGAATGCATTTCTGTAATACATTTATCTCATTTCTCCTGCCAGTTTTCTTCTTAGCTCTTTATATCTTCATCCTTCCCTCTTGATATCGGAGTGAAAAACAGCCTTAACTTTGAATTTCAGGCTTCTGGTTGTTTGTGTCCATAATCTTAATGGTAAAATGTTATTTAACCAGATTGGTGGCTATTAATTTCTCTTTTAATAGGGCTGTAAAGCGATTAAAAAAATAATCATAATTTAAAAAGTTAATAGTGATTAATCGCGCAATTAAGCGCACTGTTAAACAACAATAGAATACCATTTATTTTAAATATTTTTGGATGGTTACTACATTTTCAAATATATTAATTTCAATTATAACACAGAATACAAAGTGTACAGTGCTCACTTTATATTTATTTTTATTACAAATATTTGCACTGTAAAAAAACAAAAAAAATATATTTTTCAATTCACCTCATACACTTATTGTAGTGCAATCCCTTTATCATGAAAGTTGAACTTACAAATGTATAATTATGTAAAAAAAAAAAAACTGCATTCAAAAATAAAAGAATGTAAAATTTTAGAGCCTACAAGTCCACTCAGTCTTACTTCTTGGTCAGCCAGTCACTCAGACAAACAAGGTTAGTTACAATTTGCAGGAGATAATTCTGCCTACTTCTTGTTTACAATGTCACCTGAAACTGAGAACAGGCGTTCGCATGGCACTGTTGTAGCTGGTGTTGCAAGATATTTACGTGCCAGATGCGCTAAAGATTCATATGTCCCTTCATGCTTCAACCACCATTCCAGAAGACATGCTTCCATGCTGATGATGGGTTTTGCTTGATAACGATCCAAAGCAGCATGGACTGACGCATGTTCATTTTCATCTTCTGAGTCAGATGCCACCTACAGAAGGTTGCTTTTCTTTTTTGATCATTTGGGTTCTGTAGTTTCCACATCAGAGTGTTGCTCTTTTAAGACGTCTAAAAGCACGCTGCACACCTTGTCCCTCTCAGATTTTGGAAGGCACTTAAGATTCTTAAACCTAGGGTCGAGTGCTGTAGCTATTTTTCAAAATCTCACATCGGTACCTTCTTTGCGTTTTATCAAATCTGTTGTGAAAGTGTTCTTAAAGTGAACATGTTCTGGGTCATTATCCAAGACTGCTATAACATGAAATATATGCAGAATGTGGGTAAAACTAAGCAGGAGACATGCAGTTCTCCCCCCAAGGAGTACAGTCACAAATTTAATTGACGCATTATTTTTTTAACAAGCATTATCAGCATGTAAGCATGTCCTCTGGAATGGTGGCTGAAGCACGAAGGGGCATACGAATGTTTAGCATATCTGGCATGTAAATACCTTGCAATGCTGGCTACAAAAGTGCCATGCAAATGCCTGTTCTCACTTTCAGGTGACATTGTAAATAAGAAGCAGGCAGCAGTATCTCCCAACAATGTAAACAAACTTGTTTGTCTTACCGATTGGCAGAATAAGAAGTAGGTCTGAGTGGACGTAGGCTCAAAAGTTTTACACTGTTTTGTTTTTGAGTGTAGTTATGTAACCAAAAAAAATCTGCATTTGTAAGTTACGCTTTCACGATAAAGAGATTGCACTTCAGTACTTGTATGAGGTGAATTGAAAAATACTATTTCTTTTGTTTATCATTTTTACAGTGCATATATTTGTAATAAAAAATAATAATATAAAGTGAGCAATGTGCACTTTGTATTCTGTGTTGTAATTGAAATCAATATTGAAAATGTAGAAAAACATCCAAAAATATTTAATAAATTTCAGTTGGTATTCTCTTGTTATAAGTGCGATTAATCATGATTAATTTTTTAATCGCAATTAATTTTTTTGAGTTAATCGCGTGAGTTAACTGTGATTAATTGACAGCCCTACTTTTTTATGATTTTTGTAAGCCATCTTTAGCAAGTTCTAAAATTTGTGGTATTTCATTTGTCCTGAAGAGGCTGGAATGATTGTCATAAACATATCTTTAATCTCATGAAAATATGTATTTAAGAATTGCTAATAGTTATTACTCATCTACGTAAGGATGAATTTTGTATTGTTTTTCTTTCAGTCTCTGTACTGGTTTGGTGGCAGTTTATAAACATTAGCTGTGCATTATGTCCACTTGCTAAATCTTTATGAAATTTAATTTGGAAAACATTAGTGCATGGGCACTGCAAAACCTCATTTCGGAATTAAGTGACTCTGTTACTGTCAATATGTTTCTTCCATATAACTCCAGCACTCTAAGGTGCATTCTAGATCAATGCCCCATGAAAATATTCATTTGAAAGTAAAGCTATAAAAAAACAAGTATCACTATAACTTGCAGGTTTTGAAAACTCATAAAACACCATAAAGCTTTAAAACCAGCAGAATGATTAAAAAAAAAAACTGTAAAAATGTGTATGTATAGGCACACAATCTCACTCTCTCACTGAAAAAGTACACCTGCCTTTGGAATAAGTTTGTTTGCTCCAAGCTCTAGTGTAAAAATTCTCACAGCAAAATTAGAATATATACTCGTTTATTAGCCTGTTCATTTATAAACCGACCCCCCAAGATGGTTAGGTAAAAATAGCAAAAACTGTATGACCCTTTCATAAGCCGACCCTATATTTCAGGGGTTGGCAAACTTTGGCTCCTGGCCCGTTAGGGTAAGCCGCTAGTGGGCCTGGATGTTTTGTTTACCTGGAGCGTTCACAGGCACGGAGCCCCTCAGCTCCCAGTGTCTGCGGTTTGCCGTTCCCAGCCAATGGCAGCTGAGGGAAGTGGCTTCCCGCAGCTCACATTGGCTGGGAACGGCGAACCGCAGCCACTGGGAGCTGAGGGGCTCCGTGTCTGCAGACGCTCCAAGAAGTCCATTGGTAGAAATGCATGAAGAGATCAAATTACACAGTAGCGGACTGGCACCAGTGCTATAGTACTATCATTCATTGCATTTTTCTGATTGGCTTGTAAGATGTAGCATTTTGTGAAATGCATGGGTCGATGTCATGCAGATCTGCAACACTGCTCTTTTAGTATTCCTTTCAAGCCAATCTAGTCCACTAAACAAAGCCTTTACAACTTTAAACGGCTGCAGTATTGACATCAATAAATGGGTCGGCAAACTTTGGCTCCAGGCCTGTCAGGGTCAGCCACTGGTGGGACGTTTTGTTTACTTGGA
Source organism: Terrapene triunguis (assembly GCF_002925995.2). Taxonomy (NCBI): domain Eukaryota; kingdom Metazoa; phylum Chordata; order Testudines; family Emydidae; genus Terrapene; species Terrapene triunguis. The sequence goes on from NW_020664589.1 coordinate 18,688,600, forward strand.
GCTTCTGCAGGCATAGAGCCCCTCAGCTCCCTGTGGCTGCGGTTCGCCGTTCCCAGCCAATGGGAGCTGCGGGAAGTGGCGCGCCATGCCTGCAGACGCTCCAGGTAAACAAAACGACAATGTATTAGATATTCAATTCAATGATTCCATAGAGTTTTTAAAATCATCAAATTTTGGTGTAGACCCTTTTATAAGCCGACCTTCGCTCTTTGATGCATCATTTTTTTACCAAAAATACTCGGCTTATTAACGAGTATATATGGTATCTTAAAAAGGAGGTTTGCAATTGGAATACTGACCTAACTTTGATTACCGCTCTTGCTGCTTGTTCAATACTTAGTACTTGTGCATGCTGACCCCATGTTATTTCCCAGTACCAGACCTAATGGTACATTTGTTCTTTAGTGAATATAGTATTGGTACTAGACTGAAGAACAAGGACAAAACAGGTACAATGTAGGCAGCAGCAAACTTCCCCATATATTTCTCTCCTACTAATGTGCCATATATGACTTGGAGGAGTTACTTTTAGTGGTAAAGGGAAAATTTATTCTCCATCTCAATTCAGTCTTTGGCCTCTCTTCTTAAGACTTCCAACCAGGGTAGCAAGTGGTAACAAACTCATTTTACATAGGCTGCTCAGCAGGACATCAGCAGGTTATATGTATGTGCTATCACTTTCTGTCTCATTCTGGAAGCTTTAGTTAATGTTGAGTTGAGTTACGCACTTAAAGCAGGGATTTAGTATATTGGGAACAGAAGAAATCCTAACAAAGGTATAGGCTCATTACTTGATGGAGATTGTAGAATTCTAATAATACTACAGAAAAAGGTGGAAGTGTTCAATAAATATTTCTGTTTTATGTTTGGAAAGAAGCAGAATGATGTCCTTGTATCACGAGTGTGATCTGCTGTCCAGTACGAGGTGTCAAGTATTGATAATAGGGCAGTCATATAGAGTAATCTGGATTTCCTGATAAACGAGGCCCACTCAAACAAAATGTGTTTTAAGATAGCCAAAAGCAAGGTCATCCATCTATGAACAAAGAATGCAGGCTGTACCTACAGAATGGGGGGACTATATTCTGGAAAGCAGTGACTCTGAAAAGGATTTTAGGGGTCATAGTGGACAAGCAACTGAACGCTAGCTCCCAGTGCAATGCTATGGCAAAAAGAACTAATGTGATATAAATGGAATTGAGGAATAGGAGTAGGGAAGTGATTTTTATCTCTGTATACAGTGTTGAGGAGACTGATACTGGACTACTGTGTCCAGTTCTGGTGTCCACATTTTAAGAAGGATGTTGAACTATTGGATAGAGTGCAGAAAAGAGCCATAAAAATTCTTTGAGGGCTAGAGAAAATGCCATATAGTGAAACACTGAAAGAGCTCAATCTGTCTAATTTATCAGAAAGAAGATTGAGAGGTGACTTGATTATGATGTATAAATATCTTCATAGGGAGAAATTACTGGATACTAAAGGGCTCTTTACTCTAGCAGAAGAAGGCATAACAAGTATCAATAGCTGAAAATTGAGACCAGACAAATTCAAATTAGAAATAAGGCACAGCTGTTTAACAGTGAGAGTAATTAATCATTAGAACAACTAGCAAGGGAGGTGGTTGATCCTCCATCTCAGTATCTTCAAATCTAGACCAGTACCCTTTCTGGAAGATATGCTTTAGTCAAACTTAAGTAATTGGTCTCAATACTGGGATAACTGGATGAAATTCTATGGCCTGTGTTATATAGGAAGTCAGACTAGATTATTTAATTTTCCCTTCTGGCTTTAAAATTATGAAGAATACAGTGTACCCTCTCCAAATTTATATCACTTACTCTCTGAGTACAGAATACATTTTTCTCAGAATTAACATATAGAGTTGTTATTTATTTTAGGAATTACAGTTAATTAAAATGGGTCCTATAAGGAATTTAGTACCCAGTGCTACAACTTTATTTTTGCCCCTAAGTATGTCAGTTACAGAATAACAGACTTCATATTTTCCACATAGTTAATATGCATCAAAGTCACGTACAAGTGTTAGTTTGTTTAGAATTAGATAAAACTGATTTTTAAAGACACATTATCTCCCCCCCCCCCTTTTCGTTCATGGTGCCACTAAAGGGCAGAGTTAAGGTTGGTTGCTTTAACTGTGCATTTCTTACCTTAATATGTTTGGATTTCTGTTAGGTTTAAGTTTAACCTTAACTTAATTTCCTGGGTTTATACCAATGGGGTTTGGGATAATTACAACATCTCTGTAATGTTGTTTACCCTAAATTACTGCAATGTACTGTCCACCTTAATTCCACATTAACATAGTTGTTGAATGTGTATGTGTGTGTGTAACTGGAAAGAAAAATTAAAACTTTACTTGAAGTTTTAAATGAGCACAGTCTAAGCAAGTAAAATAATATTCACAACCACACTCTGTAAGATATTAAATGGATTTAGTCTTTTCCATGTTTAAAACCACTATTTTAAACTATTTTTAAAACTTTGCAGTAGAATTTTTTTCTTTTCAGACAGATCTTCCAAGTTAGAAAAATCTTGAGATCAGCAAGACTGTGGTCTGGAGTGTTGGAAGCATTTAGCCGCAGATTGGTCTGGGAAATAATTGCAGTCTTGTTTGAAAATTTATGGGTACTGTGGTTGGTCATTGAATTTTCCAATGTTCATTGAAGGTGGTCTTTTCATACTGTGTACCTTAGGGAAGACAAAGGTGTGTATGTCTGCGTGTGTGTGGGGGGGGCTATTCTATTGTGTAGTATATGTTTCTCTTGTAGAGAAACTATTAAAGGGTCACCCCTCTTTTCTTTGGATATAACAATGGGTATAACAGCCCTGAGTGATGACAGAAGAATTTTATGGAAGGACTTCTTTGAAATGGACATTTAAGTACGAAAGTTAAAAATTGCTTTCTCCAGCAATTTGCATTAATAATAGGGAGATAACCTTTTTTCTGGACACTGTTGGTAATATTCAGCTGTGCAGCTCCTAGCATGCTGAGAATGTGTCAGGGTAGCCTTGCTTATCCTACTGTGAGAAAGATACAATATGGTCTTTACCCATTTCTATTACTTGGCTTGGAGTGTATCAATTTTGTGTATCCCTTGTGGCAATCTGTTTATTAGGGGGTGGTGCCCAAAACAAAATCTATTTTGCTTTTTCATTAAACTCAACTTGGTTGATTTTATTTTATTTGTAGGGCTTAGAGGTAAACCTCTACAGTATTGTGTCTTGTGGTGTGTGTACAATATCTTTGATTATTAAATCTTGAATCATTTCACATACTGGAAACAGTGGAGCAGAAGTGATTGTGTCCCTTTGGCAATATTGAAAGGACAGCACTGGGCTGTGACAGGGGTATTTGCTTCTTACGTATATATTCTACCCTTAGGTTCTCAAATACAACTCCCGTTGAAGTCAGTGGGAGCAGTGCCTGAATTAGGGGAACTGAACTTGACTCTAAGCATTAGTGTTTTAGTTATCTGGAAGGGACAATTCAGAAATAAGAGAGACAAGGTGGGAGAGGTAATATCTTTTATTGGACCAATTTCTGTTGGTGAGAGAGAGACAAGCTTTTGAGTGTATTATTTTATTTCTTGTGACTTTTAGTGAGGGCAAACAGCAAATCCAACATCTGAAAGCACAAAGTGAATTAAAAAAAATACCAGAATGTACAGTCTATCTTTGTATAGGGGTCGAGTGGCACCATGTCATAGTCAAGAAGCAAACAAAGCAATAAGGAGAGCTGAAAATAAATTAGGAGTATTAACGTCAAAGGAAATGTGCATATTTCGGGGTCCTTCTCTGCCTGTAATTTCTATCTCTAGGACGAGAGAGGAGAAATACTTCTTTATTCATATTAAAAATGATGAGGTTCAATTTTAGCTGAATATAGCATAATATTTGTGGTTTTGGGAAGCAAGTATTTGAGGAGGTTTATTCCGAAACCTTTTCCAAAACCTATAAAAGGTTTTCTTTCCTTTACTGATCATTTGCGTCAGTTATATATTCCCAATTATGGGGTTTTTTTATATTACTTTTAAAAATCTTCATGGAATACTGTCTTGTTAACCCTTATTGTGGATTATTTCAGGGAACACTATATATACTTAACACTAAAAAAATTATTAACATGAAGTGCATCTAAATACATCCTGAAACTAATAAATTTGTTTAATACTTACCTTGTACAGACTTTCTAAGCCCCTAAGTTTTCACAAAATCTTGAGTCAAGCCTCAAAAAGCCATGCAATTTGCCGGAAATTCCGTAAGATTTTTTTTTTAAATAATAAATTGGAGTTCATTTTGGTTTTTGGTTTCTTCACCTTTAGCTTATACTCTGGTCACATGTTTGAAGCTTTTCTACACAGTTTTGAGGGCTAGAAGAAAGGAATGAAAGAGGTGCAATAAAAAATCATGTAATTTGATTTTAGGTTAGGGGCATTTCATGTTGGTTTCAGGTTTATAATATACATAGACATTATATACAAAAAGCTGCAATAAAAGAAAGTTAAAGTTGCAAAGGCAAGCTTCTAAAAGTTAGGAAATGCCAGAATTAAGGTTGCCTGTGCAACCTTTATTTACCCTCCTTGTGTGTATGCATTATGATACAATCTTTAATTACATGATCACATACTATTTTTCCACAGGATCCCTGCCTCATTCAGAGTACAGAATAGACTATGCTGGGGGGATTAATTAGGGTTCTATAGTGAATGAGGCTGTTGTGTGTAGGACCTGTTCCTCATTTTTTGCAGATGTTGAAAGGGTGTAAGTGAACGAGGCAGGGGACTGCAGGAAGAAAAAGGATGTCTTATGGATAAGGCAGTTGAAATTGCACTCTGGAGAATTTAGTTTTATCCCTGCCTCTGATACAGAGTTCCTATGCGCTGCTGAAAAAGTCAAAACTTTTCATTCATTGTGTTTTCTTCATTTTCTAGGTGCTCAACGTGAGCAGCCTGGGATCGGGTTTCCAGCAGTGCTGAGCACTCATAACTGCAACTGAAATGCCTGCTCAATAGGTGGAAAACTTGATGGGGCCAATAGTGATAAGGACAGCCCCAACAGAAAGGGGAAGAATGTAAGCTGAGGGACACAGCAGTGGCTCCTGCCCCTCCAGAGTCTTTAATCACTCATTGGCCTGCTGGGGCAGGAGAGGAGCTGACTGGTCCCTCACTCTTCCCTTTCATTAATTTAAACTGTAGTCTGGGCTGGATGGAGCCTTTTTTTGCTCCATTTCAGCAGCCTCACTCTGGTAGCTTTGGAGCTATGTATGGCTGCTGCAGGTCTGACTCATTGCCTGTTTTGAGGTCAGGAAGGAATTTTTTGTTCCTGTAGGGGCCAAATTGGTGTGGGCCTGGTGGGTTTTTTCACCTTCCTCACAGCATCTTGGAGAGACAGTTACACAAAAAATAGGAGTAGGATTTAGTAATTAGTTGTAGTACTTAGTAGGAATGTTAGTTCATCACAACTTGCAGCCAGTTTCCAGTGTGGTTAAAAGGATAAAAGGAACAGTTCCCTGAAGTAAAAGACCTGGGATTTTGCTGATGGGTATTGTGTTCATGAGATAAAGGAGCCCTTTTGGCCTTGACAGGCTGAAATACCCCCCCTTTACTATCCTCTGTCCCCTTTGCAGGGGTTTGTGGGGCAAGTGGTAGAAATCAGATGAGTGAGCGAAGTCCTAGCTGTAGGCTGAGGAAAATCTACCCTGAGTTATGGTTTATATGGTAGGAACCCAGTAACCCCTGCACTGGAACCCACTTAAATTGCCTGGTATGTGAGAGCATGTGTGACAGTTGAATAAGGTTGCGGCCTGCCACTTAAAATACATCCCTGTGTTTGTCCTCATTCACTGCCATGTCCAGATCAATCAGTGGAAGTTGTGCATTGAACATAGAACATGCTATAAAAATGCTAACTACTCTGAAAAATCAGGCCATAGGTGTCTCAAGTTAGGCAACCAAAATTAGTGGACACTAGACAATTTTGTACATATTTTCCTCTGTGCCTCAGTTCCTCATCTGTAAAATGGAGATAAGACCATCAGTCCATTTCACTTGTTGTAATGAGCACCATAGAAAGGCCTGTGAGGAAATTAATAAGTCATTATTCCAGACAGGATTTGGATAGTGTGTACTAAATAAGGCATGGGGTTACATGTTGAGTGATGAAAATAACAAGTAATATTAAATACGTACCCATGCAGGATGTCATTTGACTGCCTTATCTTATGCTTAGCTTGTAAGTTTGTTGGGGCAGAAACTGTCTTTTTGTTCTGTGTTTGTACAGCGCCTAGCAAAATGGGGCCCTGGTCCATCATCGTGGTGCCTAAGAGCATTTGGGCTCTTAGGCACCACGATAATACAAATAAATAATAAAAATAATAAACCATAAAACCATCTGTTTCCTTCATGCAGTTCCCTGTCTTATTCACTACACATCTTTCAAGTTCTGTAATAAGTGAACTTAACAGAAAGCAGCCTCATTCACTGCACAACCATGACTCACTTCCTGAGCACATTTCATTCAATACACAGAATAAGACAGGGATCCTCTGAAAAAATAGCATGTGTTCATGTAATGAAAAACTGTATTATAATGCATATACAAGAGGGTTGAAGTTTGGATTAATTTTACAGGATTAATTTTACAGTCTTATATAATTTCTGTATTTCAATCATTAAATGTTTTTTATTCCTCTTAAGGGAGATTGCCTTTACTGCCATTTCCAAAATTACTTTTAACTAATCTTTATATTATTTTCTGCATGTGAAATAACCTGAAATATTGCAATCTGAAAAGTGTGTCACTGAGCCGTTGCCTCTAAGTTACCGATATTCAAACTCCCAGTTGATGGAGAATATGCAAGAGTCCATATTTGTTTTTGGTTTTTAAAAAGGACTATAGGGAGTTATTGTGTTTCCAGTCAACAGATTTGTTCCCCATAAATGAGAGGTTCCAACCCTGAAAGAAATAGTAAGTTGTGTAACTTGTAAGAATAACCTCATCAGAAAAATATTTGATGGAATTTAGGGAGAAACTATGTATTATTCCTCTTAAAAAATAAGTTATTGTTCGTAATTCCCTGAGTCAAAAGCCTCACACAGGAAGAGAGGAAAAGGAGAGACCTCCTTCTGTCTCTTAACTCATTGACTGGTATAACTGGTTAAGGAGTCTTATGGGGTTCTGTAAGGAGTCATACTCAGTCGTCCAAGAACAAAAGGATTGTAGCTTTGGCAGAGGCCATTGGGGGTTGATTGGAGTCTAGAGAGTCTATTAGTAACGGAAGATAGCATGCGGACATGCAATAGCTGTAATAACAGCTTTTTGTGAGATGATGAGTGGAAATTGTTTGCTTCACTTTATAAGACTCCATACCATCCCCATGCCGTGTATGTTAGGATAGTAACTGGCAAACATACGTTTATCCCAAAGTGCCAGACCCATTTAGCAAATTAAGTGGTTTAATCTGAATATTTGTCCCTCGCTAATTGGTCATTAAAAAGAAAGAATAGATTGCCTTTGTTGAAAGGGAGCCGATTAGATATTGCTGTATTGAGCACAAGAGTGCGGGAACATAATAATTAGGACTGTCAATTAATCGCAGTTAAATCACGTAATTAAGTAAAAAAAAAATTAATCGCACATATAACAATAGAATACTAATTGAAATTTATTAAATATTTTTGGATGTTTTTCTACATTTTCAATATTGATTTCAATTACAACACAGAATACAAAGTCTTACTTTATATTATTTTTTATTACAAATATATGCACTGTAAAAATGATAAACAAAAGAAATAGTATTTTTCAATTCACCTCATACAAGTACTGAAGTGCAGTCTCTTTATCGTGAAAGTGTAACTGACAAATGCAGATTCTACATTTGTAAGTTCAACTTTCACGATAAAGAGATTACACTACAGTACTTGTATGAGGTGAATTGAAAAATACATATTTTTGTTTTTTACAGTGCATTTATAATCAAAAATAAATATAAAGTGAGCACTGTACACTTTGTATTCTGTGTTTGAAAATGTAGTAAACATCCCAAACTACTTTAAATGGTATTCTATTCTTGTTTAACAGCGCGATTAATCACGATTAATTTTTTTAATCGCTTGACAGCCCTAATAATAATCAACAGGTCCACAAAGTTCTGATCTTGAGCCCAGTTTGAAGGCACCATTTTGAAGAAGCAGGTAAGTAGTCAAGAGAGTAACATCTGCTACAAGCAGCGCCTGATTGGAAAGCAGTTGATTGGCTGGCACAGGTGCAGCTGCTATATATATATATTGGCTGTAACAGCTGAAGAGGGGCAGGCTAGTCCTGTGGGTGAAGAGGTAATCTATGTCTGGGGAGAAGTGAAAGAAACATACTGAAGGGAGGAGCTGTAGAGCCGGCTCTCTGAGATAAGAACATAGGAACAGGCCATACTGGGTCAGACCAAAGGCCCATCTAGCCCAGTATCCTGTCTTCCGACAGTGGCCAATACCAGGTGCCCCAGAGGGAATGAACAGATAATCATCAAGTGATTCATTTCCTGTCGCTCATTCCCAGCTTCTGGCAAACAGAGACTAGGGACACCATCCCTACCCATCCTGGCTAATAGTCATTGATGGGCCTATCCTCCATGAATTTATCTAGTGTTTTTTTTTTAACCCTGTTATAGTCTTGGCCTTCACAACATCCTCTGGCAAAGAGTTCCACAGGTTGACTGTGTGTTGTGTGAAGAAATACTTCCTTTTGTTTGTTTTAAACTTGCTGCCTATTAATTTAATTTGGTGACCCCTAGTTCTTGTGTTATGAAAAGGAGTAAATAACACTTCCTTATTTACTTTCTCCACACCAGTCATGATTTTATAGATCTCAATCATATCCCCCCTTAGTCGTCTCTTTCCCAAGCTGAAAAGTCCCAGTCTTATTAATCTCTACTCATACGGAAGCCGTTCCAGATCCCTAATAATTTTTGTTGCCTTTTTCTGAACCTTTTCCAATTCCAATATATCTTTTTTGAGATGGGGTGACCACATCTTCACACAGTATTCAAGATGTGGGTATACCATGGATTTATATAAAGGCAATATGATCTGTCTTATCTATCCCTTAATGATGCCCAACATTCTGTTAGCTTTTTTGACTGCCACTGCACATTGAGTGGATGTTTTCAGAGAACTATCCACAATGACTCCAAGATCTCTTTCTTGAGTGGTAACAGCTAATTTAGACCCCATCATTTTATATGTATAGTTGGGATTATGTTTTCCAATGTGCATTACTTTGCATTTATCAACATTGAATTTCATCTTCCATTTTGTTGCCCAGTCACCTAGTTTTGTGAGATTCTTTTGTAGCTCTTTGCAGTCTGCCTGGGACTTAACTATCTTGAGTAGTTTTGTATCATCTGCAAAATTTTCCACCTCACTGTTTACCCCTTTTTCCAGATCTTTTATAAATACGTTGAATAGGACTGGTCCCAGTACAGACCCCTCAGGGACACCACTATTTACCTCTCTCCATTCTGAAAACTGGCCGTTTATTCCTACCCTTTGTTTCCTATCTTTTCCAGTTACCAATCCATGAGAGGACCTTCCCTCTTATTCCATGACAGCTTACTTTGCTTAAGAGCCTTTGGTGAGGGACCTTATCACAGGCTTTCTGAAAATCTAAGTACACTCTATCCACTGGATCCCCCTTGTCCACATGCTTGTTGACCCCCTCAAGAATTCTAGTAGATTGGTGAGGCATGATTTCCCTTTATAAAAACCATGTTGACTCTTCCAAAACAAATTATGTTCATCTGTGTGTCTGACAATTTTGTTCTTTACTATAGTCTCAACCAGTTTGCCCGTCTTATTATTTAGACTTCTAGCATTGGTATATAAGCACTTTAAAAACTTGTCACTTTTTAGCTGTCTGCCATTACATGATGTAATTGAATGGGACTTTTTTCAATTTGACTGTTTCTCATCACATCCTAGCAGTATTTATCATCTTCCATCCTCTCTTCCTTATTAGGACATAGAGAATCTCCATTAATGGATCCTCCCCTAAGGGATGTCTCTGTCCGAACCATGTGCTCCTCTGCACCTGTCAGCTTTTCCCCAGCCCTTAGTTTAAAAACTGTTCTACAACCTTTTTATTTTTAAGTGCAAGCAATCTGGTACCATTTGGTTTAGGTGGAGGCTCTCCCTTTCCCAAAAGTTTCCGTAGTTCCTAATAAATCTAAACCCCTCCTCCCTACACCATTGTCTCATCTGCACATTGAGACCCTGCAGGTCTGCCTGTCTAACTGGCCCTGCATGTGGAACTGGAAGCACTTCAGAGAATGCTACCATGGAGGTCCTGGACTTCAATCTCTTACCTAGAAGCCTAAATTTGGCCTCCAGGACCTCTCTCCTATCCTTCCCTACATCATTGGTACCTACATGTACCACAAGCACTGGCTCCTCCCCAGCACTACAGATAAATCTATCTAGATGTCTCGAGAGATCCGCAACCTTCGCACCAGGCAGGCAAGTCACCATGCGGTTCTCCCAGTCATCTCAAACCCAGCTATCTATGTTTCTAATGATCGAATCCCCCATAACTATTACCTGTCACTTCCTAATAACTGGCGTTCCCTCCCCTGGAGAGGTAACCTCAGTGCAAGAGGACACCACAACATAATTTGGAAGGAGGATCCCAACTATGGAATCATTTCCCTCTGCTCCAGTTGCATGTTCTCCAACCCTGAGACTTTCCTCCTCCTCAACAGTACAGAGGCTGTCAGGCTGGGGGTGGGATCGTTCTACTGTGTCCCGGAAAGTCTCATCTATGTACCTCGCTTAGCTCCTCCAGTTCAGCCACTCCAGTCTCCAAAGCCCATACACGGTCTCTGAGGGCCAGGAGCTCCTTGCAGTGAATGCACATATATGCCACCTGCCCATAGGACACGTAATCATACATGCTGCATTGGGTGCAATAAACTGGATAGCTCCCACTCTGTTGTTGGACTTCTGCCTGCATTCTCTTTTTACTCCTGAAGCTCGTTCCTTTGTTGTTGTTTTTATCAGGAGTTGTTTTGGGCTTTATGTTTAAAGAATGTTACCTAGGCCCCCCTCACGCTGCACTTGTAAACTCCCTCGCAGAACTCCCCGGTTCGCTAGCTCCTCTGGTCACTTAGGAACGGGCTTTTTAAAGTCCTGGTCTTCCTGAGTAGCCCTGCCCCCTGGTTAAGAGTTGATAGGTGCTAAAGGTTCTTAGGGATCAAAGCCTCGTTAAGAAGCTCAGCACACACACGGTCAGCACACAGTCTCCCAAACAAACGGACTACACGGTATATTTCAATCAAGCAGCAAGCGTACCACAAACACTGCAGACAACACACTTACCCCAAGGATCACATAATTGCTCCTCCTTCATCTGGAGAACTCCCTCACAAAACTCTCATGTTAGCCCTGCCTATTCTGCTAATCCCCTTGATGGCTGGGCACAGTAAATGTCTCTTCTGTTGGGATAATCTCAGATTGTGAGCAGATGCTCAGAAAGCTTGTCTTTCTCTTTGAAAATGTGCAAGTTACAAGATGCAAGGCTGAATCTTCTCCTTCTGGAACAATCCATGAAGGTCTCTTCAGGCCTTGAGGAAACAAGTTCCAGAGACCTACAAGTGGACAAATCATCATCATTGAGCACCTTGTCAAGTAGACTGATGATGCCTAAGGCTATTGGGGAGAATACGGCACCAAAGTCAACCTTAACATCAGCATCAAAGCTGACACCAACACCTCCAGGATCAAACTTGGGGACTGAAAGGGTCCACTCCAAGTGCTGACGCAGAAGCTTAAGAAGGAGCTCAGTGTTCTCCCACTAGGACAGGCATAACAAGGCCACCAGACAGAAGTCCTCTAAGCCACCCATGGCATTGAGGGCTGGAGAGAAGGAGCAGCCTGCAACACAGTAGACTCTGCTAGCACTGATGCTGGCTCCGATGCTTCCTGCTGCATTGACTCGAGCCTTAGGGCAGGCCCAGATCCACCGAGATACCTACTGGAACCACTACAGACCTGAGGACACCTTACACGTTGGCACTGCCTCTAGTGGAGACCTGTTCCTCTTCACAGTCAGCAGGACATATGTTCTCCCTGTTATTGAACACAGAACCTTTCCCCCTAAAATCTGCAGTTGATGCTGCCCAGAGACCTACGCATTTCTCCTACAGGTCTTAGCTGCCATCAGCCCTCCAAGAATGGCATTGGTCAAGTCAGCATCCAGCAAGTTAGGTGTACTCCAGTGGTATGCCACTGTAGCTTTATTGGGGCATGCCATCACAGGCATTGAGAAGCCAGTCTCCATCACTGAGGTAGAGATCTCTCTCGTCACCAGCATCCCTGAACAGGGGAGGAGCCAGATTGATGGGCAGAGCAACATAATGCCTCATCTCACCACCAAAGGATCTCTTTATTTCATCACTGGACAGAGTGATATCCTTTGCATTGCTACTGGCACTGGATGACTATAAAGCGTTTCAGGAGCTGCTTGTGAGGAGTGCCAAGACATTAGAGATCAAAACAGTGATCACCACAGAGAAGTCCCACAGGCTGCGGGACATCCTGTCCACTTCTGGTCCATGCTCTTCAGCTTCATTGCAAATATATGTGGCTAATTGCCAGTCCTTACTGGCTAAGCATGACTTTCTCAATTAGGATAGAGTGCCTCTGTCATGGACTGCCCGATTGTGCCATCTTCTGGTTAAACATGGTGCAGCAGGCAATCCCTGCCTCAGTTTTCTTCTCTGGTGGCTCCCCTTTCCTGCACAGCTCAGAGTTGGTGATGTGGCTTGGCCCTCCAGCCAAGTCCATTAAGCAAATTTAACTCCTGGGAAAACAAAAGTCCAACTGAAAGTCCAAACAAAAGGTTCTTCCACCCTCTTTGGGCTACTCTCCAGCCTGCCTCCTGGGCTAATTTTTCAGTTCTTTCCTTGCTCCATTGTAGAGCACTGACTCCCATGCTGCTTTCCCTGGAATCCCTCTGACAGGAGTTTCCTGATTTCTGCAGACCCTGCCTCAGGGCCTTCCACATGAGCCCAACCTGCTCCCAGTAATTCCTCTCTCTGAGTTTCATCAACCTTTTTTATGATCATTAGGTGATCACCTGATTCCATCCTCTCAGGCTAGGAGTCAGCTAATTATGGCACAGGCAGGGCTGAGATTTTTGTTTTTAAAGAAACCTGCACAGGTAGACTGGGCCCTGATTCCCCTTAAAGGGGACAGCCACTCTGATAGACTCCCTTCCTAGCAGAGCTCCCTCATGACAAGAGAGAGCAGCCTAAAGACATAATTAAGGCAGACCAACTACTGGTCAAGACAGGCTTACAGTGTCAATGGATGTCTCAGACACCATGGCCAGATGTATGGCCACCATCATGACCATGCAGCAGGTATCATGGCTCCAAGCATCAGGCATCCCAGGAGAAGTACCGGCCACTATCAAGGACTTCCCTTAGAAGACTAGAACTGTTCACAAAGTGGACTGACTAACAGCACTCTTCACTTGCTGAAGGACTCAGAAGCTATTCTACTCGCCTTGGGGATTTACATCTCTACACCATACCTCCAGTACTACTGTCCTCAGTCACAGCAGGGACCATGCACTCCATCCTACCCTCCCAGACACACTGAGTATCATGCCAAGAAGTGTGTGAGATACAACAGGCGACATCAGCCTTTCTTCTCATCAGCAACCCATCTCGCTCCTAGGACTCATCAGCAGATTTGACAGGATGGTCAAGGGGCACATTGGACTCTGTCTCTAGAGCACCATCTTTGGTGCTCCCGATTCCCAGGAGAGGTCCATCTTGCAGCAATATCAGTGTATCATGACTGGATGCAGTCACACACTCTCTTTTCACATCTAATGGTATTGAAATTCCTTAAGGGCCTCCTTCACACCCTGGAGGTAGAGACCCAGCTTCCTCAGGGGATGTTAATGTTGTCCTCAGGAAGTTCATGGAGCCTCTCGTTGAGCCACTACCAGAATGTTTCATACACCACCTCACCATCAAGACTATCGTTCTGATGGCCATTGTGTCAGCTCAGAGTCAGCAAGCTCTAGGGTCTCATGGTTGGACCACCTTTGGACATAGAGAAAAGGTAGTGTTGAGACTACACCCCAAGTTCAAGACAACCTCAGAGACAGACTTTCACTTGAACCTTGCCAGTCTTCTTCCTGAAGCCATACTTGATACCCAGAGAGAAGAAACTGCCTATCCTGACTTATCCAGAGGTTTGCTGTATTATCTTAATAGGACCAAGCCATTTCAGTGGTCTCCTCCTCACCCCTTTGTAGCAACTTCTGGTCCAACCAAAGGCCAAGCCATCTCTTTGCAGAGATTCTCCCAAGTGAATCACACAGTACATTTCAATCTGCCATCAGCTGGCTGGTTAACCTATCCCTTCGAATATCAAGGCACATTGTTCCAGAACACAGGCTGCATCTATTGCCTGCTTCAGAAACATTCCAGTCTCTGAGCTCTGCAAGGTTGCAACGTGGAGTAACCCACTGACTTTTGTGAAACATTATGCCCATGACGTGGCTGCCAAATTAGGTGCCAAGTTCAGGTGAGCAGTACGTCAATCATTGTTTGAATGATTCAGCTGATATTCCTCACTCCCACCATCCAGGGAGGACTCTGCTTGCCAGTCACCTACAGTGGGATCCATATTGACACATATTCTTAAGAAGAACCACAGTTACTGTAAGGTAAGTAACTGTTCTTTAGAATACACACTTCAGGGTGAAAATGCTGTGAATTGTTTTCCAGCTGAATAGGAACAAGAGTTTTTATAGAAATACAACTTTTGGTTTTGTCATGGTTTCAATCCCTTAGGGATAACCAATGTCCAGAAACTGGAGCAGATAGAAACAATTAACAAAGTCCCTGTTTAGGAATTAACTAATTAACCAGGTTCCCCCATCTGGTAGCTGGACTAGTTGAGTATGCATCTTGAGCACTACTGCAACTAAGACATGAATCATGAGCCTTGTGGACCATAGGAAGTAGCCCCACCAGCTGATCCAAAAGATATTCTCCCCTTTGACTGAGATGGTAAGAGGTGTTCAGTACTTGTCTCAGCAGGAAGCTGCTGTTGGTAGATCTTGAAATGTGTAGACAATTCATTTAATGGAAAAAGCAAATCATTAATGGTGTAGAGTTAGAAGTCAGAATTGATTTGATTTAAATTAACAATGGTAGACTTGTGTGGCGTTAAATCATTTCCTGTACTTTGAATGTTAGCCTGAACTGAAACACCAGAATGAATCTAAATACATCAAAATAGCATTTGTTGCTTTATTACCAATTTGCAATATTACAAGGATAATCCAATAATATATTAAAAACCCTACTTTCATTTATATACAACACATGCTACATCAGGCATCATCAGTTTTTAATGCACATCATACATTTGTAAAGAAACAATGAGGTAATAAGGGAAGAGAGCAAGAGCTTTTTTTGTTTTTCTCAGACATTCTTTCACTAAATTTTATGGTTTTCACTGTAGTTTCTAATTTGCAACAATTATCTATTCTACATATCTACCTCAGCAGAATTCTAAAATTCTCCAAGTTTCCACAATTGATTTTATTTATAAATATGAGTGAGTAATTCTCTTTAATATGTTGACACACAATATACTCATTAATAATTGTGAAATATGGTAAATATAATTGTTCTTGGTTACAAATATTTTCTTCCAAGAATCTTAATCTTGTGGCTAAGGACATTAAACAGAATATAGATCGGTATCCATCATTTGCCTGCAAAGTTGGATAGCCCCTTTAATTTGTAGCCATTTTCTGATTACAGTGGCTACACAGCAGGTAATGACGTAGCTCAGGTATAAAATAATGTTAAATATTTAGGCTATTATTTTATATGAACATTAACATTATTCATGTTGGCTATATAATATGCAATAGCCATTATAAGTTTGGATTACTTTATAAATACATGTAGGCAGTTCAATTTAAAAACACTCATTTTCCTTCCTTGATCAAAAATGTTTGTATCAGAGGTCAGTTTTGAGAATGATGGCATGTATATTAAGAGAAAAGTGAGAGTGAAGGACTGGATTAATCATTATGGTAACTATTTGGGTGTCTGCCCACAAACTGAAATGATTTAGTGATTTGTTTTATCTGACAATTAACAAAAATTAAATTAGGAATAATCCCACTAATACCCTACAGTACATATACAAGCTACATAGTTTCAAAGGATGTGATTTCCTGTGTCAAATGATCCCTACTAATAAGAATAAAACTCTTGCTGTACAGATTGTATTGTATTTGAGAATATTTATACATAATACAACATACAAAATATTTAGATGCTGTAGCAATATTTTTAGCATCTAGACTTAATTTACAGGGAATAAAACCCAGAAGTGTTATCTACAGTCCATCTTAACTCCCAGTTCTAGAAACAGGAACCTTAATTATTTTTGGTACAAAGAAAGATGATCTGAAAGTTTATTATATCACTTAAATTGTATGTTTTTGCTGGAATGAATGTTGAAAATACAATATACAAGTCCTCACATTTTAGCAATAAATGTACAATATCTTACATTCCTTTCTGCTATAAAGACCTATTCCGGATAGCACATGGAGCTATTACTGCCATTTCATCATTCTGTTTTAAATAGCAAATTAAAAGAGGAAAAAATTCTTTCAGTGGAATGTGTTGGGGTTAGGCCTGATCATCATAACAACTTTCTTTAGTGAATATGATCCGCCGCGGAACTCAGCCCAGTAAACACCATCCTGATATCGACTACGATAGTGTCCTCCCCGATACCAGACTCCATTGAGGTTTGAGTGAGCACAGGCATTGTACCACCATCCTCCTTTCTGGTAGTGAGCACAGTTACCTATAATGAAAAGCAGACTGTTATTGAGTATAGAAAATGAAAATCTTGCAATGAGCAGACTAGCAAAACTTTCATAAAACAGTTTTAATGTCTGTATATTTTTAAATCTATCAATCTGATGATGTAAGCAGCAAGGCACACAAAACCTTCCTTTTACTGTCCTCAATCCTGCAATCAAAACCATGCAAGTGGACTCTTCAGTGGAGCTCCACTTTAGTACAAGATTCACCTGCAAGGATCCAGTTTCAGGATCTGGGCCTTAATTTTTAAAATAACATCAAATATTTAAACTAAAAAGTTTCTTTTGTCATCTGTCAATGAAAATCATTAGATTACCGGATTAATTTGTGTATCATCAGAGTGGTTTGTTTTTCGCTTTTGTAAATGTTTTTAATTATATGTTTAAATGTAATTTTCTATCATTTCGTTCTGTGACTTGCCATTTTCCTTAGTTTTTTTTTCTTTTTAAACACTTCATACCTGTGTATACATCATGGTCTCTATCCAGTGTGGTGAACTGCTTCCCGTTGTGCCAAGTGAAAGAATCCCCAGCATTGCCATTGTAACGACCCAGTCTCAACTTGTAATATTCACTCTCTGGCTCCAGTCTGAAACTGGCATATTCAGCAAATACTTTTCGACCTGACCAGTCTTCCATTGTTACAAGCAGTTTGTAGTTGCCTTGATTTGTTAGCCAATAAATATTTTCTAAACCCAGCCAGTACTCTCCATCTATGTTACCAAATCCTTGCTGTGAAGAAATAGTGACAAATAGATTACTGTTGCAGACCGTTTTACTTTTAAATCTGAATGCATCCTTAACCATGGCACCTTGATAATGACTACATGGGCATATTTTGAAATTCCAGTGCAACTTCACCTTGGCCCTAAGTATGTTTCAGCACTTGACACCACTACAAAATTTTTCAGAGGAAGGTACAAGAGATCATGTAGTGAACACTCATGGAATAATCTGTCTATTGGGAAGTTTCTTGCCAACCTATCAGTTAGTGGTTGGTTTATAACCTGAAGCATAAGTGTATACTCCTTATAAAAGTAGTTATATCCTATCTACCATAGCGGTGGATGGTCTCATTATTCACATATGTCTAGTTATTTTTTCAGTCCTACTAAGCTCTTAACTCTAAGGGCTGGTCTACACTGGGGCGGGGGGGAGAATCGATCCAAGATACGCAACTTCAGCAACGCGAATAGCGTAGCTGAAGTCGAAGTATCTTGGATCGAATTACCTGGGGTCCACACGGCGTGGGATCGACGGCCGCGGCTCCCCCGTCGACTGCACTACCGCTGCTCGCTCTGGTGGAGTTCCGGAATCGACGGTGAGCGCATTCGAGGATCGATATATCGCGTCTTAACGAGACGTGATATATCGATCCCGGATAAATCGATTGCTACCCGCCGATACGGCGGGTAGTGAAGACGTACCCTAAATCTCCCATTAAGACAGGAAGAGAAAACAAGCTTCATTTGTCCTAACCTTGTAAGTATCCCAGTTCCTGAAAAAGTTGACTGATCCATCGAGTCGTCTCTGAATGACGGTCCAGCCACCAGGGTCATGTCGTTGGTCACACCAGACCTGCATAAGTCGATTTGTATTTTCAGGTTTCACAAGATAGATGGAACTGGTGTCATGGCCATCTTCTAATGCCTGTAGACAGTCTTTCCACGGTCCTGTTTTAAAATAGAAACACTATGCATTCAGAAAATAATTGTGCTTGTTGACTTTGTCTTCTGGAAATATTTGAATGTGGAACATTTTTTTCCTGGCATGTACTAGACATGCTTCTGCCAAGTATTATGCATAACTGTTTTCCTAAAAAACACATATTTTCACCTTTGCATATGGAAGGTATAATGTCCAGTAGTGAGCTTGCACAGACCTGGGCTTCATTTGGTTTCACGAGGTTCTTGAGCCCTTTTACTTAATTTATTCCTTGGCAAACCATATTGTGTGTGTTGTTTACACAGTGTATTAATTTATTGACCTTGGCTGCCTGCATGTTTTCATTATGCAGTATACAAAACATGGCAGATTACACAATCTATTTTTTAAATCATAACCATACTTTTTAGTCTTATTCAGCATAAAGGATACTTGGAATTGCGGAAGACTAAATAGTAGTAGAAGTGCAATTATAAAGGAAGAAAATACTTCTAGTATGTTCAGACTTGCATGCACGCTGGTGATTTGGATTTAATAGTGTGATGAAGGGATGCATAGTGTAAAGTATGGAGTGTAGGTTTAAAGTATGGAGCATGACATTGTTCTACCACCTGGCAAAAAGAATTCACAGTATCCAAGTAAGGTAGGAGAAAGATATTCATTACAAATGCAGATGCAGTCATATTTAGGGGGATAGTTCAGGGAAGGCAGAGTAGCAGGTAAGATCACTTGGAAGCACATGGGAAAGTCCCTTGCTCTTAAGCATAGGATTTGTGTGGTCAGGGAGACTGAGTCCCGTTAAGCATGTTCTTGTTTGAAGACTCCCCTCTGGATTGTGTCTTGTGGTGAAGTGTCTCTCTGAGATGTGACAGGTCAGAAATTTAGGAGTTAGCTGCTTTATGGTGTGTAAGCTAGTGGGCAAACTCAGTGGCTGGGTAAGGTAGAATAAAGTTCCCAACAACCATGTAGTCCAAGACCCTTTCTTCAAGGCTGAGTTTAGTTCAAACAAAAGCAAATTAATTCATAATACTGTGTACCATCCAGCCAGCTGGGAAGGGAGAGCGTATACCCCTTCCTGTTAGTAGCTGGGAACAGTGCTTAATTTTTGCTAGGGCTCTAGGCTTGGCAGTTCATAGCCCCAGCACCTCTGACAGTTATGAAAGTTAAAAAATTGCATGAGCCCTGGCACCTCTTTCATTACAAATTAAGTTCTGGTCTGGAAGGACTACTAATGGAGACACACACCCCTAGGACTTCCCTGACTCAGGGTTCTTCCTGTCTGCTGCCCTAGCCCTAGAGGAAAGAAGCCTTAAACCTGGTTTCTTATAGGTTACATGCTTGTATTAGCCATTTGCCTGCAGCTACAGCTCCCTCTTTTAAATGTCCAAAGAGTTGTAACAGGCACACTGGGATGCATGCATACACCCCAAAGCCTGGTGCCCTTTATACAGGCTAGAATTTTCAAAATCATCTAAGAAGTGACATAAGAGCACAGCTCCATTTGTTTCTGTGTCACTTAGGGCTGGTCCACACTAACCCCCCACTTCGAACTAAGATACGCAACTTCAGCTACGTTATTCACGTAGCTGAAGTCGAACTATCTTAGTTCGAACTTACCGCGAGTCCACACACGGCAGGCAGGCTCCCCCGTCGACTCCGCGTACTCCTCTCGCGGAGCAGGAGTACCGGCGTCGACGGCGAGCAGAAGATCGATTGCTTACCGCCGGACCCGGAGGTAAGTATAGACGTACCCTTAGACACTTTTGAAAATTGCAACTATAGGTTTTAAAAAACAAAATAAGGGAAAATAGCTGTTAAATACAGGAAAAAACTTTACTTGTACTTTTTAAATTAACTTTTTACTATATAGATTTTGTCTTTAAAACATTTGAGAGAAATCTCAGGATAATGAATGTCTGGAAATATATAACAGACTGTAAAGTAAAACAAAAATAGATTTAAAAAACATCCTGTGTGGAAAGACTGTCATTCCTTTAAAATATTATCTGATTTCCTAAGGGGGCACCATCTGAGTGCCCAGGAAGGAAAAAAATTGATTGGTAAAAAGTGCCCAGTAGAATTCTGGATTTTTTTGTTGATCCTTTTGCAAAAATTTAGTGTGAGCTAACTATGCCCATCTGAACACCTAGGTATGTTGCAAAAAGAAAATCAGAAACATTCATGAATCCAGGATCCACTTGCTTAGTAACTATATTTTGAATGTTAATATTTTGGTGCCTGCATAACATAATGGTGGAGATATTAGAAATGGCTGCATGGACAGCTTTGTTCAGTTGCTATGGTTATAGTGAGTGAGCTGATAGAAGGAAATGATAAAACTGTTATCAGTAAGTAACTGGTCCGGATCAATTTTAAGGGAACTGAGGAAGTATTATAGTACAAGAATGTTTGATCAACATTTGTAAAGAGGCCAGAACTGAGCTATGTAGTAGACAGACAGATCTTTTTCCTTTTAGTAATAAAACAGTCAAGTTGACTTCGGCTTCTATTCTGGATGGGGGATTTTCCAGCTGAGCTGCCCCCAAAAACATTGGCATGAAGATCAACAGTAGACTCAGCAATATAATATACCATTATAGATCATTAGCATTGCCACACTGATATCTGAAGGCAAGCAAAAAACAATTAATGGATCAAAAATGTGGTGTGATATACTCCATACACAGAGGAGAAAGAAAGCTACCCCATTTGCTGAGTGCAACACGTTGGTTTCAGGTATGGAGGCCATAAAGCAGCTATTTGTAAGAGATTAGACTTTTTTTTAAAGTTTCTAGCTCAAAGAAAATGTTTTCAGTGTGAAGGTACTCAGATTCCTCACTAATTGGTCTGGTATAAGAACCTAGATAGAATTTGTACAGCATTGTTTTCAGAAATCTTTAGATAGACAGCTCTAGTAGCTTTGCTACTGTGCTCATATTTTTGCCAAAAAAACAGAAAAGTTAAATTAACAAGACTCACGAGTCAGTGATCCCTTCAGAGTCCAGACTGAGAGAGAAAAGAGAGGATTTAGTAAGTATTCCTCTTTGGAATGATACTAAATTGTATGTTGCTATTATAATTAAACATAGTTTTAAGTTTATACAGAATAAATACTTCTGTTATAAAGACTTGCCATTGTTTTGCATGCATGTAAATAAGAAGATTATAACGAGTTAGCTTAGTTCACATTGTATCCCCTGTATTAACTCACTGCAAGTAGACTAGCAGTGGATAGTCTGTGCCACTTGTTCAATAAATTGTAGCTTAGTTTAGGTGAACTTTGTGATATTTTAAAAAACCTTTTGTAAATACTCAAGAATCCAATCTAAAGTGAGTGTTTGGGTTTTTTGGCCTGTGTCCAAGTTACTTGGTTTTTGTATTTCCCTTTGTCCTCAGCAGCATAGTCCTGTGAATAGAATGCTGCTTCTGAGCCCAATTTCCTTTGTTGCTGCAGATACAAGTACATGTTCTTGGCTGCTTAAATGAAGATGCAGCACTCTGTTTTAATATCTGTGTGTTATTGTGTTAAAATGCAGGAGACAGACGACATTGTATTTCTTTCCAATATCTGGTTCAACAAATTTAACTTGACTGTGTTTATTTTATTTCAACTTAAATACAGTGAGGTTTATAAGAAAGAAAAATACATGAGTTCTGAGCTGTTGTGGAACAAACTTCTGCAGGAACTGAGGACCATCACAAATTTTTGACCTTGCCTT
Organism: Terrapene triunguis; assembly: GCF_002925995.2. Lineage (NCBI taxonomy): Eukaryota > Metazoa > Chordata > Testudines > Emydidae > Terrapene > Terrapene triunguis. The sequence continues at coordinate 18,710,934 of NW_020664589.1, forward strand.
CTTTCACAAACACATAGTATCATGACACTTAAAACAAACAACCCCTCCCCAACTAAACAAAAAAACAACAAACACAACTCTGCACACATAGTACTTCTCTAGGGAAGAGGATGAGAGAGAGATTAATCACATCACTGTAAAGAGCTCAGATACTAAGGTGATGAGAAAGGTATGAGAACCTGAATAGAATAGAATAATGCTTCCTCTCTCACTGTTACCAGTTAATCTTCAAAAATAGCTTGAGCTCCTGCGTCAAAGAGAGTGTTATGGTTTCAGACTAAGGGTACGTCTACACTACGGGATTAATCCGAATTTAGATAATTCGAATTTGGGAAACAGGTTGTATAAATTCGATTGTGCGCGGCCACACTAAGCACATTAATTCGGTTTTTAACCACATTAATTCGGTGGTGTGCGGCCACACTACCCCATTAATTTAACCACAGTAATTCGGTGGTGTGCGGCCACACTAACCCTAATTCGAATTAACAAAATCGATTTAGGCGCTACTCCGCTCGTCGAGGTGGAGTACAGAAATCGATTTTAAGTGCCCTTTAATTCGAATTAACTGGCTCTGTAGTGTGGACGGGTGAAGGGTTAATTCGGATTAACGCAGCTAAATCCGAATTAAAGTCGTAGTGTAGACCAGGCCAAGAAGGAAGGCAATTTAAAAAAACTCACTAAACAAGCTGTGTTTGGTCTCACTAATTTAAGTTTGCAGACTTGGGATTTTATAATCATGCAAATATGTACTTTCAAATAGATGTAAAAATCTATGTGTCAACAAAACATCTGCCAGTGCTGAGGTCTCTAGTATGATTCCTTTTAATTACTACTATTTAATTATTCTAATATAACAGATTTTTGGTTTGATATGGGAAATGCAGTGGTTTTGAACTATTTTTGCTTTTCTGCTATCATCCTACTGAAATCAGTGAAATGTAGGGATATGCCTGAAGTGATGGACATGACAACAGATATGTTCTACCTAGTGCTGTAAAATACTAAATGGTTAAACAGTAAGCATTAGTCTTACCAGTTAACTGACCCTAACTATTAACCCCCAGCCCTGGGCCGGCCGGCCAACCCCAGCCCCAGGCCACCCGACTGTCCGGCTGACCGCAGCCCCACGCTGGCCGGCCGACCCGCCAACTCCAGCCCCGCACTGGCCCGCCGACGCCAGCCCTGTGCCAAGCTGGCCGATGCCAGCCAACCCCAGCCCCGCGCGCCGGCCAGCCAGAGCAGCCCCAGCCATGCCGACCCTGCGCACTCGCCAGCTGGAGCGGCCCCAGCTGCGCCAGCCAGCTGGAGCAACCCCAGTCACAGAGGCCCTAACCCCTCTCCCTTTAGTCGGTTAACTGTTTAAACGACATAATTTTAGTAGTTTAAACAGTTAACTTTTTAAACAGATATTTACATCTCTAGTTCTACCTAAATGAACCTCTAATGTTTAGTAGCAGTTAGTGGATTAAAGGATAATCTCGGATCACTGCTTTTAGGAATGTTCTAAGATTAATTTATATATTATGAAATATATGAAATATGGTCTAGATGAAATTACTATAAGGTCGGTGCACACCTGATTGAAAGACTTACTCAAGGAGTAAGTTCATTGTCAAACTGGGAGGACATATCATGCTGGGAGTGGAGAGTATGCTTACAAAATGTATGGATGTCACCAAGCCGGGAGGGGTTGCAAGCACTTTGGAGTACAGGGTTAGAGTTCAAAGTGATATTAATAAATTGGAGAATTGGTCTGAAATCAGTCAGATGAAATTCAATAAAGAGAAGTGAAAAGTTTTGCATTTAGGAAGGAAAAATCAAATACACAAATGCAGAATGGGGAATAATTGGCTAGGCAGCAGTAGTGCCGAAAGGGATTTGTGACTAATAGTAGATCACAAATTGAATATGAATCAAGAGTGTAATGCTGTTGAGATAAAGGTGAAAGGCATTGTGGGATGTATTCACAAGAGTGCCATATATAAGGCATGGGGGATAATTGTTCCACTCTATTTGGCACTGGTGAGGCCTCATCTGGAGTTTTGTGTCCAGTTCTGGGCTCCATACTTTAAGAAAGAGGTAAACAAATTGGAGAGAACCCAGAGAAGAGCTACAAAAATGATAAGAGGTTTGGAAAATATAATCTATGAGGAAAGGTTGAGAGAACAGAACACGTTTAGTCTAGAGAAGGTTGCGGAGGACATAAGTCTTCAAATATGTAAAAGGTTATTATCAAGAGGATGATGAACACTTGTTCTCCATGCCCACTGAAGGTAGGATGAGAAGTAATGGGCTTAATCTGCCCCAAGGAAGATTTAGATTAGATATTAGGGAAAACTTTCTAACTATAAGGATAGGTAGGCACAGGAACTGGGTATCTAGGGAGATTGTGAAATCTCCAACTTGGGAGGTTTTTAAGAATAGGTTAGACAAACTTCTATCAGGAATGGTCTAGATATAGTTAATCGTTCCTCAGCATAGAGGCGTGGGCTAGATGACCTCTTGAGGGCCCTTCTAGCCCTACATTTCTATGATTCTGTTGTTATACAAGAGCAATGGTCCCAACCTCTATAATTAATTTTGTGTAACAGTTTCCACGATAACACTCGTAACTTTCAGACACACGTAACTTTCTGAAATGTTCACCTTTATATATAAACTAAGGGTCGAATCCTGAATTGTGGTTAGCATCTGCAGCTTCCACCTTTCAGGATATGACCCTAAGACAATAAAGATGTACTGGACCATTAGGACAAAAATATCAGTTTAAATATATGAAAATGGCAAGCAACTCACAAGTTATTACAATGCACTTGATGATTTCCTGTTCTGTTCATTCCCTCTGGGGCACCTGGCATTGGCCACTGTCGGAAGACAGGATATTAGATTGACTAGATGGACCATTGGTCTGACCCAGTATGGCCATTCTTATGTTTTTATGGGTATATTTAAGTATGTATAAAAATATGATACATTGTCTTTTTAAAAAAATCATTTGTGACCATATGATTATAGCATACATGGTCATAATTAAGACTGTGTATGCAAACTTTAACATTTCCTAACTTTTGATTGTTTAGCCATGCAGCCTTAATGTTCCCTTAATGTAGTTTCTTTTATGGAATTACTTTGTTGATCAGCAGCTTTTATCATTAAAAATATAGTAAACTGTTTTATGTATGCATTTTAAGAAGTAATTTCTTGTTTCATAACTGTGAAAGAAACACATGCAAACCACAATCCACATTTTCCTTATAAAATAGAAGAATATTTATTTAAGTAGGAATCTGAATTTCCCACGAAAATCATTATGTCCTGTGCCAAGAAATTTTAGTTTCATAATTGTTGTAAGTAGCTTGTGTGTGTGTGTGTGTGTGTGTGTGTGTGTGTGTAATTTAGTTTCCATTTTCATGAAGGTTCTAGCTATATTATGTGGAACAAATCCATTTAAGCATACATTGTCAAAAGAGACTAATAATTCTGGGTATATCCATTTCTGTGCATTGAACTTGAGATATTTTGAGGGTCTGATTTTCAGGAAGTGCTATGGATCTACCTACCAAAGTAGAAAGAAAATTCCATGAACTACAGTCATTCAGCATTTCATGAACAAAACTGGTTAGTGCATATTTGAGATCTGACAGCAATTCTAGTTGCCATAGTTTCTGCAGATAACTTTTGCCAAACGTAATCTTTTCCTCCCAAAAAATATAATGGAATTATTGAGTTACACGGGGCGACTTAATGAATGGAGATAATGAATGAAAGTGCTCTTGGCAATTGGAAGCCATGCAGAAAGTAAATGTTACAGATGATGCTAAAAATACCATAGGCTGGCAAAGTTTTCATTTGTCATGTGGTTAAGATTAGGGTCTCTTTCAAGTGGTGCACTGCAAAGCCTGCACAAGGCAGAATATTTTGGTAAAGTGTCCCTTTTATATGTCTCTATTACAGAGAGAATATATGACCATGCAGTTATTTTTCCCATGTACTGTGTAAAAAGTGGTACAAATGACCACCTGGAAGAGCCATTTTAGATTAAACCTGCTGGATTTTGATTGCTGTGTGTTCTACATTGTAGAGTGTGTCCCATTCAGTTTATGTAATGTAAAGATATCTATTTTGTAATTCTGGTCAATTTACATAAACATGGACTGCATATTACAGCTGATTAAGAATCCAAGAAACTGTTGTTTTGTGTTATTCTACCTATTGGGAAGGAATGAAGGAGTTCTGGTCAACATTTCAGACTGTGTGGTAAATTGTTGTTTCAGATTTGCCTGAGTCAGAGTTACATCATTTTCTGTCTCCATCTGATCTTGGTTTGTATCAGTGAGGCCTCTGCTGCTGTTCATACTGGCAGGCTGACCTAAAACCTTTTTGATAGCTGTTATTAGTCTTATAAAGTAGTGGTAGAGAATTTAGTAGATTTCCTTTTCACTTTCTTGTACAGTTCATTAACATAATGAGTTTTATTTTATTTGAATTCATTTGTTTGTAGAGGTGACATCTGTTATTGTTGAAAACTTCTACTAAACTAAACAGTTTCTGACCAATTAATATTGGGACTAGCAAGCAACATTGCTGTATTGACAATTGCTCTTTTTACTGGTGATCACTATGTGAATACAGGATAGAAGTTTTTATGGTTAGTGAAGGCAAGCATCTCTTCCTCGTACAATAAACCCCAGCCAGAATACATTCTATGGCAGGGGTGGGCAAACTTTTTGGCCGGAGGGCCACATCTGGGTGGGGAAATTGTAGGGTTGGGGCAGGGGGTTGGGGTGTGGGAGGGAGTGTGGGGTGTGGGAGGGGCTCCGGTGTGCAGGAAGGGGCTCAGGGCAAGTGGTTGGGGTGCAGGAGGGGGCTCAGGGTAGAGGGTTGGGGTGCAGGAGGGAGTGTGGAGTGCGGGAGGGGGCTCAGGGTAGGGGGTTGGGGTGCAGGAGGGGTGCGGCAGGAGGTTGGGGGCTCAGGGCAGGGGATTGGGGTGCAGGAGGGGCTCGGAGGCCAGATTGAAAGCCCTGACGGTCCGGATCCAGCTCGCAGGCTGTAGTTTGCTCTCCCCTGTTCTATGGTGATTGTATCTCAGGATTTTAACTAATTTAAACAGGAGCAGGAGAGAAGTTTTCAACATACTGTCATTCGGGGATGTCTTGAGCCCTTACTTAGAATTACCCACTGGACAGAATATGTAATAGTTATGATTATTTTAGATAGTGTGAGGATATTTGTGACACTAAGATGTTCCTGTTTGCAGATTTCTTACACAGAATTGTAACAGATACTAAGAGTTGAGCCCTTTCATTGATTTACTGTATTTGAATGTTCAGGTACTTTCACTATGGATTCATGGTATGCCCAGGAGAGAAACTCTGGAAACTTCTGTTAGCATCTAGACACTTCGGCTCAGATTTTTAAAGGTATTGAGGCATAGTGATGCTCACCATTACAATTCCTAACAAATTTAGGAGCCTAAATCTCATTTTCAAAAGAGATTTAGGCATTTGGGATATGTCTACACTGCTATTAAACACCCGGGGCTGGCCCATGTCACCTTCCTTAGATTTGTGGGGCTTGGGATTAAGGGGTTGTTTAATTGCAGTGTAGACATTCAGGCTCAGGCTGGAGTCCAGGTTCTAGGCCTGGTCTACACTGGGGAGGAGATTGATCTAAGTTACGCAACTTCAGCTATGTGAATAACGTAGCTGAAGTCGACGTACTTAGATCAACTTACTGTGGTGTCTTCACCGTGGTGAGTCAACTGCTGCTGCTGCTCCCCCCTTGACTCCGCCTGCGCCTCTCACAGCGGTGGAGTACAGGAGTTGATGGGAGAGCGCTCAGGGGTCCGCCGATCCGGCGAGTAGTGTAGACATACCCATAGGATCCTGCAAAGGGGGCAGATCCCAGAACTTGGGCTCCAGCCCAAGGCTGAACGTTTACACTACAATTAAATAGCCCATGAGCCCAGTTCAGCTGACATGGGGCAGCCGTGGGTGTTTAATTGCAGTGTAGACAAAACCATAGGAGCCAAAATCCCATTGACAGTAAATAGGATTGTAGTTCCTATGTGCCTGAAAATGAGACTTAGGCTCCTAATTCAATTAGGAATTACAGCCCTGAGCATCAGAATGCCTAGATACTTGCATTTTTATATAAATGAGCAGTAAATTTAAAATGATGTTATAATATTTGGCTTAGTCATTGTGCGGCATGGTACCATCTGGTTCATTGACTGCTGTCTTGTTTGCTGTATAATTTCCCATTGTTGTCTATTTGCTGCATATGCTGTGGATGGAGAAAACTGGTCCTATTCAGCTGCTGACATTTATGACTGTGAATGGAAAACAAGTACAGATGGTAACTTTGTTTCATTTATTTATTATTTATTATAATTTATTTATTATTATTTATGAATTTTATACTTACAATGACAAATCACTCTTTCGGGAATTAAAACAGAATATGTCAATGATTTTAATTTTATTTTCAAATCGAACCAGACAGCAAAATCTTCAGGGGCAACTTTCAACAAAATGCTTTATAATAAAGTAACACATTTTGGCAAATGCGTGAATGAAAGCATGTGACCCTAATCCTATCCACACAAATTAATTTGTTCAAGATAAAACTCATGTCTTTCAAATTATAGCACTCCAGAGATGTTTGTACATTTTTAGACTGGGATTTGTGAGCATTCTTTCTCTAGAAGTGCTTCATTGTATGATACAGCAATATCTTCATGTTGTTTTTGTGATACATTCTGCCAGTGCTGTTCATTATGCATGCATTGATTTTTATCCTCTCTTGGGATTTCTTAGGCACTAAAAACAGACCATGATGTATCTGTTGAAATACAACTCAGAACTTCAAATGTTCCTATTATATTTATGACATAGTACTGAAACCAAAAAGGGGTAATGCCTCTATATCTGTTTTAAATCTGACAGGTTTTTTTATAGAAACCACATTTCTCAGTTATATGAATATAGAAAAATGCTCATCTTACATTTTTAATCTCATTTTGCCATAGTAAAGCCATGTTTCTGAAGAGCTTTTAAAATATTATTAACAATACATTTTAAAATAGTGATTGCTTTATTATGTCACAGTCAGAGTAATATTATTATTATTTATTTGTAACATAGTCAGGGAGCAGGGTCTGGTTGTGCTAGGCGCTGTACAAACAGAACAAAAAGACAGTCCCTGCCCTAGAGATCTGACACTCTCTCCTGCACATAGTAATTATGTATGCATGATAGATAGAATCAAGAGATGATTGGTGGGATTTTCCTGACACTCATAAGCCTCTCCAGTTCACATGCCTGGGTATATTAATTTTGAATGGGACAGATGTGGATACACATCAATCATAATAAAGTTTCATGTGGAGCAAAGGAAACACTTTCTGTGTGTGGTCTGTACTGCCTTGCTTGTTTGTGGCTTGTGGAAGCTGGACATATTTTTGATTCAGCCCAGGAGTTGTGTAATTATTCAGATTTTTTTAAACAATTAAATTTTATACTAATGAAAATTACTGGATTAACCACCATGCAGATTGAGGTCTACTGTTTATCCACAGTACAGGTAGAGCATGGCAACAGTAGCATAAGCTTCCCCAGCACTTAGGAGGAGGGGACTACTGCTAAGGTTAAAAGACAGATCAATATCCACAGCATCTAGTCATCGGTCCATTTGTTAATATATAATATGCCTATACTTATCTCTTATACAGCACTTTTTGTCCAGAGATCTCAGCATGCTATACAAATGGAGGGTATCATTATTCCTCTTTTTCAGAAGGGTATACTGAGGTGCAGAGAGGTGTAAAGCGACTTGACTAAAGTCACATAGCAAGTCAGCAACAGATCTAGGAAGAGAGCCAGGGTCTCCTGACTCCCAGCCTAGTTGACCTGTTTACTCAGTTGATAACATTGCCTCACACAGGTTGCCTGGAAAGGCACTTCTCGTGGTGGATTTATGTGATGTAGACTCCTCAGTCTAATTCCTAGTGAACAAACTATCAATTTATGTTTCATAGAGACCATTGAACAGCTACTAAACAATGACCACTTTTGATCACTGGTAATTTGAGGCCCACTGAGGTCCTTAAGAGTTACTCATATACTGAAGGGGAAAATTGGGTCCCTGGCCTAAATTGAAGGAGGTGTGGTAGAGATGAAAAATTATGTCTCTGTTACCAATTCCCCAAACCATGTAATTTTTAGAAACTGAGTTTATTTGTATTTTACCATTTTGGAAACATTTAAAGGTTATGCTAATTATTCAAAGATTAAGATTTTGCTGGGTCATTTGGCAAGAAACAGTCACTGAATATCCTAAACCAGGGAGCCTTGAGAACTAACAGAAAATGTTTGGATTTTTGTTTTTAAGAATACAGTACTTTTTAAAAAGGAGCCTATATTAATAGAATTTAGACACCCCATATTATCGTGAGTGATTTAATATTATCTCACTGTAGCGGGCTGCTTACCCCGCTCCTGCCCTGAAGGGCTTAAAACAGCCAGGGAGCAGGGCTGGGGCAAAGGAAAAGCTACAAGGCTGATTGGGGAAGCAGCCGCAGCTGGGCCATGCCCCAATCAGGCCCCAGCTGGCCTGTATAAGAAGGCTGGGAGCCAGGAGCTCAGAGTCTGTCTCTCTGAGTGCAGAGAGAGAGAGAAGGGTCTGGCTGCAGCAAGCTCGGGATAGCGTACCTGAGTGGAGCAGGGCTGGGGAGCTCCAGCCTGGAAAGCCCCAGGCTGCGGCCTAGTATTAGGCCAAGGGGTACTGGGGGTTGCAGAGGGCAGCCCAGGGCTAGGCCAAGGCAGCAGGTCCAAACCCCCCTTGCCAGTGATGAGTGGCCTATACTGCAGTCTGCCCCAGGGCGCGGGGGCTAGATGGTGACTGGCAGTGGCCTAGTGCTGAGGCAAGGTGGGGATAGTGGATGGGGGTTCCCCTGGGAGGGGAGACCTAGTGTGTGGGTATTGCCAGGGGGCAGCACCCAGAGCAAGGGGCACTGGGGTCCTGGGAGGGACACGGGGGCCAGTGCAGAGGACAAGGCGGATCACCGGCCTGCAGAGGACGCTCCAGAGGCTGGGGAGCTAATTCCCTGGACGACCAGCAGGAGGCGCCGCAGGGGTGAGTCTGCTCCTCTTACACTCACCTATAGGGTATCAATATCATATCCTACAGAGCATACTTGGAAAGAAATTAAACAGACAGACTTTATGTCACATTAGTTAATTATTTCAGAAAAATGTAATTTAATTAAGGTTGAAGTATGTATTAATAATACAGAGCATAAGTTAATATGGTTAGCTATTGTGTTCCAGTTTGAATTCTGAGGTAACGTTGAAAGGATGCTTCAGGGGGTGGAATCTAGGTTCTGGGCTGGGAAGGCATGTTATATAAAGTGGATAGAAGAGTTCCTCTAGTCTTATTTCACTTCCAGAATTCAACTTGGAAATCTAAGTTGTGCCAATCAGAAAGCTCACTTCCCTGGGAAAGATTTATTTGTCTAGCATGTAAAAACTGAAGGGAAGGAATAGGGAGCTGTCTAACTATACTGTACCATTTCTTCTAAATCTTCCTAGCTCATACTGGCAACTTTCTTTCCCTTTAGAACTGACAACCCCTGCCAATTCATTTGGACAGAGCTCAGAAGATTTTAATTCATTGAGACTTTAATTGTATGCCCTAATTTATTTTAACTCTAGCCAAGACTTGGCCACTGATTTGTGTTTTACACAGTGTGATGAATCCTTTGCTGCCCCCCGGCTCCCCTTTCTTTTGCTGATAAAAGAGAGGATCTCTGAAATCTGAAAATGTATATTATAGAATTTGTAGCTTTCCCTTTGCCAGCACTATTAAGAACAGTTTCCATTGAACAAGGGCACTTTAGTCTTACAACTTTTAACTAAGAAAAGTAATCATATGATATATATCTATTTCTACTTTGTAGTCTTCTGCCCTGTTGTCACATAACACAAGACTTGATGCATACTGGTCTGTATCTTGTCTGTCTTTAACAATGTCCAGTAATCTCTTGGGAGAATTGGAAGCTAGGATTGAGAATGTTCTGTGCATCAACAATGCGCTTGTTCCTTGAGCCAAGTGGAAATATAGGCAAGTGAACTGCAGAAATTTCTAGAAGGTAGTTGTATCTGAGTGTAAGTCTTAGCTGGAATTCCTTAATCAATAACTCCTTTCATAAGTAGGAGTTTTTGAATTGATATGTTATTTTTATCCTGTCTATAGTCATTTGTCATGGTCTCTGGGGAGTGTATTTATTAGTTAAGCTTTCCCTTTTTTTTGTACATCATTTTAGTACCTGAAACTCTATTACAGGTTTCCCTGGTTTAATGTTAGTACAGTGCACCATTTCTGTAGTGAATATGCTTGCATCAGACATCCCACTCAGTAATTCAGTAATCTAGGGAGGCATCTACACAGATGTGCATTTTCTCCAGCTCGGTTTATTGTGCCTGACACTCAAGAATCATACTTGAATTTTGTGAAAGATAGTATCCTTTTCCAGGTCTGCTATGTTGCCTGTTACTATTCTAGTTCATGTCTGATTCAACACATTATCATTCTCACTTGCAAATAGAAGGCAACGGCTGGATAGAGGTTAATGATATAATTGTAAGAGATGAGACAAAGTTAGCCAATTTAAGAGTTATACATCTTTTCCTAAGCAAATCATTGTGGATTACTGAATGCCAGAATTCACAATGACCTGAGATCTTGATTTTGAATTTTTTTCAGTGTGGAGTGCATCATCTTCATAGATAGAGAACACACTAGTGCAGCAGGAAGGATGTAAATACTAGCTGGCTATATATATAGCACTGCTGGTCATTAAGTTTTTGTACTAATATGGATATCAGATCTGGTGTTCACACTCCCTTGTGCTGAACAGTTTTTTCTAATTTCCTGGAGAAATGGGACTATATGGCCTTTCCCTGCTATACTGTTTCCTATGGCTATGTGTCCGCTGCACACCACTTGTGGCACTGTGTAGGGTATGTGTACAGTGAAAGGCAGACTGTGCAACATTGCAGTGTGTAGCTGCATGTGTCAGTGAGAGGCTCTAGTGGCGGCAGGCAACAGGAAAAGGCTTGGCAGTGAGGAGCTGTCAGAGCCTTTCCCCGCTGCCATAGTCTTTCCCTGCAGGAGCAAAAGAATCCAGCAGCTCCCTGTTGCGGGGGGAAAAGGTCTGGTAGCGCGGAGCTGCTGAAGACTTTCCTTGCTGCAGGAGTCTTCCCCTGTGGTGTGCGATATTTTGAGGTCTAAATGCCAGACTCACTCTTTAATAAGACTGTCCCCAAGTAGTTGCACAAAAAGATAAATGGGTAATGAACCAATACTGATTTTCCCATAGAATTTTAGAGTGATATTTTTCTGGTGAAGTGTATACTAGCTGTGAGACAAGGTGGATGAGGTAATACGTTTTATTGAACCAACTTCCTTTGCTGACGGAGAAAAGCTTGGCCAATAAAAGATATTACCTCAACCACCTTGTGTCTCTAATATCCTGGGACCAACACAGCTACAACTACGCTTCATAGCTATTAGCGTCATTCACCTTTGAGCACACTTCAAGAATATCTGATGTGTAGTAAAATGACTCTTTGCCTTATTCGGACCAATTATTTCCTAAAATAAATAAAAGTCAGTTTAATCTGGAGAGTACCTGATAATCTGAGAGGTTTGACAAGACCATCCAGCAAATGTTGGAAAGATTTATGGAATGGGTATAATATGCACCTACCGTTATTACTTATGCCTCAGTTTTTGGCTACCCAACTTTAGACACTTAAGAGGGGAGGGGGCCTCACTTTTTTAAAGAAAGTGCTGAGCACCCATGCTTTGAAGATCAAGCCCCTTTTATGTCTCAGCTTGAGTGACCAAAAACCAAGGCACCCAAAATCAATAATAACTTATGAAAATGTAAATGTCTGGAGGCTTTCAATTGACTCAAGGATTTATGACTGGAGCAAGAGGAGAACAAAGGTCTCTTACTTACTGGGTACCAGACTTTAAGTCAGAATCTAGTTACTGGTCTCCACCTGAGGTAGCAGAGCTGTGTGCTACCTCTTGCTCAGGGCTTATGAAAAAGCCACAGTTTAGCCCTGAATATGTAGCAGTGTCATTGGCAAGTGTTAGAGAGTTAGATGTCATAAAAGGAGCATACTGTTCCCACTCAATTGTCTAGGCACTGTGCAGGGATTACAGAGAAACAAAGAGATCTGTCCTTGAGGGACAGTAAAAATTCAGATGCATGAAGACTTTTGACAACATTTGGTATTGCTCCGGTTTATGCTTGTAAATTAAAAATGGCAAGGGGGAAACAGCTTTTGACCCATTAAGAGTTCAGGGGTTTAAACTGAGCTCCATGAAGTAGTGATCAAGAGGGAGATTTTCAAAAACACCTAGGGGATTTCAGAGCACAAACCCCATTGATAGCCAATGGGACTTGTGCTCCTAAATCCCGTAGGCACTTCTGAAATATCTTCCCTGCCCATAATCTTCATTTGTGACTTGTACAAAACCAGTTATGCTGTTGGTGTTTAGCAAAACATTACAAGGCCATCTCATAAACTATGCTTTTGGGGAAGTAAGCATTTGATAAGGGCTGGCTTTTGTAGGAGGTGTTAGGGTCTAGTTTATGTGTTCTTTAATTTGATTTTTGGTTTTGGTTAGTTATTTACTTATTTTTCTGGCTTTTGGGAAGGCTGCTGGGTTTTATTATATCGCTTGTATTTTAAAATTATGTCAAAGGTGCCTAGAATTCAAAATAATCACTTTTTTCTCTGTTAAATCTAAAATAAAGTAACAAATAATAAATAATTAGGTTAATAGAATTAACAATAATCTTGGTGCACTAAAATGAAAATCTTTCTAAGTAACTCTAATTTTGACCTAAAAGTAAATAATCTGGAAGTACAACAGTTAAAGTGGATATGTCGTCCTCAGCTTATTCTTACTCTTAGAAACTGAGATACATGGAACAATTTGAGAAACAGTATGAGGCCAAAGTTTCAGAAACTGACTTCCCTCCCGCTCCCACTACTATAATTTGAAAACAATGTTTTAGCTGTTCCTTTTTTTTTTTTCTTTCCATTTTTTGATTGCTCACAGGTTAATACCTTGTATGTCATGTTTTAGCCTAGAGCTGAGGTTTATGGCACAGTTATAAACTATGGAAATGAGGAGTTTATAATCGAAAAAATTGAAACCATAAAAACAGTATTTGAAGTGAAGTGACCTATTGCCACTTTATATTACTAGAGTGATAACATCATAGCAGCAGAAAAGCAAAGTTTGTGTTGAACAGGTATTTAACAGGCGAGATCCAAAGTCCATTTGATTCATTGGAAGTCTTTAATGAGCTTTGGATTCAGCCCCAACTGGTCAGTATATCCAGGACAGACACAGCATTTCACTGTTTGTTAATTGATGGATTTCAGTTTTTAAAATGTTCCCATCTTTTTCTTTGGGCATATGTACACATAATGTAACATTAGAGCAACATTGCAGACCAAGAACTAAGAAATATAATAACCCCCCCCAAATCACAATTCCTCAGAAAACTCTCCCACTCGTTCACACAACTATTCATCCTTTCCCCTTTTCCTCCTTGAAAAAAACTTGAGAGTACAAATGAGCTTTGCAACATGAACTGAAGGTCAGCAAATTCAAGCTGTGGCAGGCCAAAGTTGGAAGCAAATTCCTCAGTCTAGGACTTGTGAATATAAAGGCACTGCCAACAGCACCCCTGCAATAAAGGAGGTGTTAGCTTGGACACCTCACATTATCTCAACTACATTGATGTTGCATGGCAGATAGATGGTATCCGAGGTATCCTGGACCCAGCCTATTTAAGGTTTTTTGTATCATAGTAAATATATTAAAACAAACTGGGAGCCAGTGGAGCTCACAAAACACAAAGTACTGTGCTCCCTGTGAGAAACACCCTTAAAATTCAGCTGCTGAAGTAGCTGAAGTTTTTGAATGATCTTGTGTGGAGAGTATTGCAACAATCCAGTCTCAGGGGGACAAAATGTTGCTTACTGCCGCAGGATTTCTGCATTTGAAAGAAGAAGATGGAATCTCCTGGTCAGGCATAAATATTAAAGCACCATGGGGCACTGCTGCTACCTAAGATTTGCAAAACTACAAGTGTAGGCAGACTCCAGGGTTGGAAAGGCAGTAACAAAAAGCAGACAAATTCCCTTAATGGAAGGACTCATAGTACCTCTGCCAGTTCTCCTAGGAGGTGTACCCAGTCCAGCAACATAACCTCAGTCTCATCTGGGGTGAATCTGAACCAGTTCACCCTCAAACTTTTGCATTATCATTTGCTAAATATGTTACATGCTACTTACCTCTGTCTGCATCTTTGAGACCTAAGTATATCTCCACCTCTGGAAATTGTGCTATTAGTCACTGCATATTAACATATATGTCAAGTATCAGGGGATAGCCGTGTTAGTCTGTATCCACAAAAACAACAAGGAGTCCGGTGGCACCTTAAAGACTAACAGATTTATTTGGGCATAAGCTTTCATCACTTCTTCAGATGCACGAAAGCTTATGCCCAAATAAATCTGTTAGTCTTTAAGGTGCTACCGGACTCCTTGTTGGTTTTTTTGCATATTAACATAGATATCATTTAGACATGCCAATAAAATAACTTACCAGATGGTTTATCAGTTGAAGTTGGACTGCTAGTAACTGGTGGCATGGTTGGTAGATTAGGTGGTAGAACCTTTAAATTCTGATCACTTTGAATCTCATTGGTAGCTATTTGGTTAATAATGCGATTGTAAGTAGGAGGCTGATACATTCTGTTAGGTGGTTGGGGAGGTTGGGGTATTGGCTTAATGGATGGCATTCTTTGACAATGTTCTTCTAGCTGTGCAATAATTACAGACTGGTTATTGGCAATTGTCACCAAATGTTGATATTTGTACTCTAGGTCCTTGTATTTGTTTGCAAGTTGCAACATATCAGCAGTTTGGTTCAATATCTTATTTTCAAGCTGGGAAAGTTCTAATGCATTGTCCCGTTTTCGAATAATTTCATGTAGCAGCTGCATATAAAGTTGTGTGACACGAGAGTTCATATTCCGACTTTCTTTTCGTAAAAGTTTAACCTCATTAACAATCCCACCATCCACCTCCACCAGTTGCTGAAGAGTTTCTATTTGTCTCTTTTGCTTTAGAAGTTCATTGTTAAGCAGCTCTAATTCTTGTTTATTTACGCGGTTTTCAAGAAGAACCTCAGGCTCCTTTGAATTAACACAAATGGCACCTGTCACTTTCTGCTGAGGTACAATAAAGGTATAAGTGCACTTGTCCTGTGTGTCGCTGGACCGCTTATACCTGTTCATGTAAATGAATTCTTGCTCTGTGCCCTCGTCACTGCTTTCAAATTCCTGTGTCTTGCTAGCAGTCACTCCCATGACTGCAATTAGTAATAAACAAGTTAATCTTGCTGCCTTCATCATTCTTTATTTTTGGATACTTTTTCTTCTACAAATGAACTTCTAAAATCTGTTTAAAAATAAAAATAAAAAAGTTATTTAGTAATAGAAAATGAATGAATGTGAATAAGAAAATTAACAACTGCTGTATTCATTGGGAAGTCTTAACAAAATCTCTTCAAGTGGTAAGTGATGATATGAAAATATACATATTTTCATGCCGACAAATATGGTACACTTTTCATGTCTGGTAAGAGCTTCCACCAGATAAAGATAAAAAAAATGATTGAGAGGCTACTGAGCTTCATGGAGGCAAGTTATAACTTACTAGCATCCTGTTTCCAGATCCTTGGTTAATAAATTGTGAAACATTGCTATAATTTCTCACCACTCACCTTAAGGAACTGAATTAGTAAAAAGTAAGTCCATATTTCCAGGACAGTGCCATCAGTTTCTCAGAAATTCATTTAAATAAAAATTAAGTTTTCATCCCTTACACTTGCAAAAATAATCTTAAAATGTGAACAGAATGTAGCTGATCCTGTGCTGTTACCGTTTCTAAAATGCACTAGATTAGGGCTGTCAAACTGTTTAAAAAAAAAAAAAAATCGCAATTAATCCAAGATTTAAAAACATAGTCGTAATTAATCGCAGTTTTAATCACACTATTAAACAATAATGGAATACCAATTTAAATTCATTATAAATATTTTGGATATTTTTTTACATTTTCAAATATATTGATTTCAATTACAACACAGAATACAAAGTGTACAGTGCTCACTTTATATTATTATTATTTTTATTACAAATATTTTCTCTGTAAAAAAGATAAAAGAAATAGTATTTTCCAATGCACCTAATACAGGTACTGTAGTGCACTCTCTTTTTGTAAAAGTGCAACTTATAAATGTAGAATTATATTTTTTAGGTCTGTCGATTAATCGCAGTTAACTCATGCGATTAACTCAAAAAAATTAACTGCGATTAAAAAAATCATGATTAATCGCACTGTTAAAAAATAGAATACTAATTGAAATTTATTAAATATTTTTTGATGTTTTTCTACATTTTCAAATATACTGATTTCTATTACAACACAGAATTCTATCCCTGCTTCTGCCACAGATTTTCTGTGTGATGCTCAACAAATAACACACACATTTTCATTTGTGGCCACTAATTGTGTGTTCCCCATTTTCTGGGTACCCAACTTGAGACTCTGGGGCTGAACATTCAAAGCTGCAACTGAAGCCAATAGGAGCTGTGCTTTAAACATATCCAAGTGCTATAAAATGCTAAGCACTCTGAAAAATCAGGCTCTAGATGGCTCAAATTGGGCAGTCAAAATTAGTGGACATGGGCAACTTTAATTCTAGCATTTCCCAATTATTGCGTGTTTGACTTTACAACCTTAATGTTCTGTTAACACCCTTTTTGTATTTATGGTAATGCCTGTCACATGCTTTCCAAATGTTCAGGAAGGTCAGTTCCTACTCTGAGGAGCTCACAATCTATGGAGACTGGAACTTTTGCCACTGTGACAGCTAGATTTGCTCAGAGCATATTTAGATAACATGATAGTAAGAAGGCCTGTGCTCTGTATATGCCTGTCCCTCCACCCTGGGAGTTCCACTAGTGGAACTTGCACTGGTTCTTGATTAGCTGTAATAAAGTTGTTGAAAAATTTCCAGTGTAGGTACACCTCCCTAAGAACATATTAACCTGAAGGGGAGGGCAAGAAGAAGATGGGGGGGGGGGGGGAAACCTTACTGTACTGCTGTTAATGGCATTAGTATTATTTCTTCAGGAATCTCCTTGCTCTTTGCTTTTGTGGCCTTGTTATGAGGAAAGCAAACGAGAGAATGGAGTCCGTACATTTGTATAGTAAGGCCTTGCCATTCTAAGCAGGGAATATTGTAGTATTAATAATTTATTTATTTACTGAGTAAAATGAAATTAAATGGCAACTCTCTTTAACATAAAATTTTTACAGAGCATCATGCTAATAATTAATGTGCCTGTGTAGATAATTTTTACAGATAATTCACATACTCTGAGTAAAAATATAATTGAAAGTCATTGATAGTATTATGTTACTTGATACAAATTAAAGAGAGAGAATTGTAGTGAGGCTTGGTTAGTATGTTTCAGTAAATGATACAAGAAAACTCTATCAGCAATGATTTTTGTGGATCTTTTTGAAAATTGTTTATGCCCCATGTGTCTCAAATTTTAGTATAACTGGAATGAAACTCCTTTTCATTTTGTAAATAGAAAGGGATTGTGGCTTATGGAGTTTGGCAAGAATCTTGAGAACTTGTCAGATACAAGTTTTGGGTTCAGCATGTCCAAAGGTGCAAGGAACTGGCTGTTACAAACAAGTTCCATGTATTCTTTAAAGCAGAATCCTTTGAAAATTCTGGAAAAATAAAGAACATAAATTAAAATGACCCCAAATAGCTCTAACTTTCATAACCAGCATTTGCACAGCAGGTCACACTTGGTGACCCTGGCAGGTTGCCAGAGCTCATATTTCCACACAGATGAAACCATTCTTGTAAATGCCTGCAGCACAGTAGATGTAAAATGGCTTTGATTTCAGTATTTGAATTGCAGACCTTTTCTCTTTAAAACCTGTTTATTATGACCCATGGAAAGAAACTCTGCCCCCCCCCCCTCAGAGTTCAGACTAGACTGTGCTGAATCTTTTCTTCCTCTCATATCCCATTGTGACATGGAGGCCCATTGGTACCAACAGGCAAAGGCTTCCCTGTTTTTTACAAGCAACTCCTGTCTCAGGCCAGACAAACTCACTATGACTAATACACCATTTTCATAGTATTTATCCATGAAGGGTAGCATGAGTTCTCTACTGAAAGCTTGTAACTTATCAATACTCATAATCATTGAGAGATGTGTGTGGGTAATATTTAAGGAATAATGTAACTATGTTGAAAACTATGCCTTATGGTCTTGGAGTAAAGGTTAGCCACCAGGGAATCATGTCTCACTCACGTGATTAACTCAAAAAAGTATTCACGATTAAAATAATTAATCATGATTAATCACAGTTTTAATCGCACTGTTAAACAATAGAATGCCAATTGAAATTTATTAAATATTTTTGGATGTTTTTCTACATGGATGACTGGGCAACAAAATGGCAGATGAAATTTAATGTTGATTAATGCACATTGGAAAGCATAATCCCAACTATACATATAAAATGATGTGGTCTAAATTAGCTGTTACCACTCAAGAAAGAGATCTTGGAGTCATTGTGGATAGTTCTCTGAAAACATCCACTCAATGTGCAGTGGCAGTCAAAAAAGCAAACAGAATGTTGGGAATAATTAAGAAAGGGATAGATAATAGGACTGAAAATATCATGTTACCTCTATATAAATCCATGGTACACCCACATCTTGAATACTGTGTGCAGATGTGGTTGCCCCATCTCAAAAAAGAGATATTGGAATTGGAAAAGGTTCAGAAAAGGGCAAGAAATTAAAGAAATTATTGGGGTATGGAACGGCTTCTGTATGAGGAGAGATTAATAAGACTGGGACTTTTCAGCTTGGAAAAGAGACAGCTAAGGGGAGATACGATTGAGGTCTATAAAATCATGACTGGTGTAGAGAAAGTAGATAAGGAAGTGTTGTTTACTACTTCTCATAACACAAGAACTAGGGGTCACCAAATGAAATTAATAGACAGCAGGTTTAAAACAAATAAAAGGAAGTATTTCTTCACACTACACACAGTCAACCTGTGGAATGCCTTGCCAGAGGATGTTGTGAAGGCCAAGACCATAACAGGGTTCAAAAAAGAACTAGATAAATTCATGGAGGATAGGTCCATCAATAGCTATTAGCCAGGATGGGCGGGAATGGTGTCCCTAGCCTCTGTTTGCCAGAAGCTGGGAATGCATGACAGGGGATGGATCACTTGATGATTCCCTGCTCTGTTCATTCCCTCTGGGGCATCTGGCACTGGCCACTGTTGAAAGACAGGGTACTGGGCTAAATGGACCTTTGGTCTGACCCAGTAGGGCCATTCTTATGTTCTTATATTAATTTCAATTACAACACAGAATCCAAAGTGTACACTGCTCACTTTATATTATTATTTTATTAGAAATATTTGCACAGTAAAAATGATAAACAAAAGAAATAGTATTTTTCAGTTCACCTCATACAAGTACTGTAGTGCAATCTCTTTATCATGGAAGAGGAACTTACAGATGTAGAATTATCTACAAAAAATAACTGCATTCAAAAATAAAACAATGTAAATCTTTAGAGCCTATAAATCCATTGTCATATTTCTTGTTCAGCCAATCTCGCAGACAAACAAGTTTGTTTACATTTGGCTCTAAAGTTTTACATTGTTTTATTTTTGAATGCAGTTATTTTTTGCACATAATTCTACATTTGTAAGTTCCACTTCCATGATAAAGAGATTGCACTGCAGTACTTGTATTAGGTGAATTGAAAAATACTATTTCTTTTGTTTTTTACAGTGCAAATATTTGTAATCAAAAATAAATATAAAGTGAGCACTGTACATTTTGTATTCTGTGTTGTAATTGAAATCAATATATTTGAAAATTTAGAAAACACAAAATATTTAAATGGTATTCTATTATTGTTTAACATTGCAATTAATTGCGATTAATTGCAATTATATTTTTTAGTCGCTTGACAGCCCTAGTTGTAATCACTTGTTTCCATCACTCTCTCTCGTTTTGAGTGGAACCTCTATTCTTTCTTAAATAAATCTCCTTTTGTTTTATTATAAATGCTCATAAGTGCTGTGCACTATGCAGGAGCACTGATTTAAGGTAACACTGGGGTACACTGTTCCTTTGGGAGCAAAGGATCTGGAATTTCTCAGTAGCTGAATATCACCGGGGAATGTTTCAAGGGGATCTACCAGGCAAAGACAGCATAGCACGGAGGAGAGTGGTTTAGTGGCTGATAGGTTAGTAGTATTAGGGAGCTAAAACCCAGCTACCACAGGCAAGACTCCTTCTCACTAGAGGCAGGGGGATAACAAGGTGACTCTCAGTCCTGGCTACCTTGAGAACAGTCACACTCAGGTCTCTGCCTTTCACTTAGTTTAATAAGTTGCTTCTTTAAAGGAGAATGTGATGCAATATGTGCATTGTGCATTATTCCATTCGATATACAAATATTAACACGAACAAGAAGTCCCTGTTGAAATGCTCTCCTTGCTGCAGAGTCCAATTCATGTTCCTGTATTGTAGCTGTTATTCAGCAAAGCTGGATGTTGTCTAACAAGGTTATCACTTTTTTCTGTTTGCAATCTGTGCTTGAAAAAAACTTTACTTTTTCTGTATTGATATTTGTCTTTGTTCAATGAAAAATGTATATGAACAAATTATAGAAAATGGCTTATCTGCAGAATGAACACTGATTATTGGGTGTTGGGTACGTTTGTGCAAGTGGTCACCTAAGTCACATGATATTGTTTCTGTTCTCTGATTGGATGACTCGAATTTTATAAACAATATGCCTGCCTGTACAAATTGTTTGCTCATTGAATCTGTCAAGGAGAGGATGGTGTACTTGTGGGGAAAGTGGAGCGAAATAGATCATACACACAGACCTAGGGAAGTTTAAGCCACATTAAATAATTTTCTGTCCTCTTTTGTACAAGATAGCATTATATTTCTTTATTTAGAAGGCTCCCAGTTTTTAGAGTGGTAGCCGTGTTAGTCTGTATCAGCAAAAAGAACAAGTACTTTTGGCACCTTAGAGACTAACAAATTTATTTGAGCATAAGCTTTTATGGGCTAAAGCCCACTTCATCAGATGCATGCAGTGGAAAATACAGCAGGAAGATTATATATATATATATATATATAAAGAGACACATACGGGGGGGAAGCTGCCGTGGGGGGGCGCCTCGGGGGGGGGGGGGGGGGGGGGGGGGGGGGGGGGCGCCTGGGGGGGGGGGGGGGGAGGGCAGGGAGCTGCCGGGTCTCTAGCAGACTTTGCATTCAGTTTCCTTTTGTCACATTCATACTAAATAATTCCTATAGCTGTTGCCCCTATTTCTCCTTAACAGGGGTGCTGCTCTCTGGTGACCCCTTTTTTCTCCCTATTGGCACCCTCCTGTCTGTCAGTAGCTGTTCTCTGTCACAGTGGCCAGTACTTATTTGAGCAGGACCATGTTTGTAACCAGATGTGAAACTCCCACTTCAGTATCTGGCCACCCTACAAACACTATCTGTAATCTAGCCCTGTTATAAAAACAAAGTGTCTCTAAGCTAGGGACTCTTCTGCTTCTCAAACATCTTTCCTCCCACATTATCTTCCCTTCTCTCTCTCCCCAGGGCTCCTCAAACTGCAATTATTTTGCTTGAGAAAGCCAGTGACTTTAAAATGTTTTCCTAGTCTCTCCTTGTCTCCTAAACTCCTCAAACCAAAACACACAAGCCAGTTTACATAAATGTGGGAGTGCCAACAGTTTTGCTGTGAATTCCCGTAAATGCTCACAAACACACTAGGTCATACCGAATATCCACACTTACACAAATAAAAGCTCCTCTGCAAACATATATACTCACATAAACCAACTCTCTGAGTGGTCATGAAAAACCACACAAAGGACATAAATGTGGTTGGATTGAATAACGAATAGGATTCGATAAATATGTTTGGGAGCACATTTATCCAGTATTCACCGGTCTCTATTATTTGAACTGCAATCTGTGTCCTGATTGGTGTATATTTGCTCTGTCAATATTTTGTTTCCCTCGAGATACAATTAGAGGACATTCCTATCATCAGAGTGAAGGGAAAATAAATTTTCAGAAAAAGATATTCGGTATTTTTCCAGTCCCTGAAAAGGAAAAGCAAATAATTATTTTCTTTGGCTTTGTTAGTCACAAGTTAAGAAAAAGCGACTTTGGGAATTGCTTTTCCATATTGCAGTGTAAGGCATTTGAAGTCTGTAGGAATGTTCTTGCTTAATCAAAATATTGTTGATTATTATAAACGTGTTTAAAACTCACAAATGAGATTTCCACAAGACTCGAGTATTTTACCATCTGAAACTAAATAGGTATTTCACTTCATGTATTGTCATGACCTCATAAGAATGAGGCTGAAAATTTCTGTTTTATGAATAACTGTAGGACTATATACAAAAGTTAATTCCTCATTTTTATGAAAAATACATACATATGGTTGTATTAGATTACCTCTTTTAGATTTTCTAATGGTTATTACATTTGAAAGATTTTTTTTTTGTGCACATGAATACGAGGGTTTGAAACTCCATTAGCTGAAAAAATGTGACTTCTAGCAACTCACATTGTGTGTTCTGTAAAGCATCATTCAGATTCTATGAAAACTCCACCAAATAAACCCAAAATACTGCAGATTGCACTGTGTAAATGGAGCACTTCTTAGCTTGTAGCATTAATTAGTTGATATTTGTAATGCATTTTGAAGAAGAAAGATGTTATATAAGGCAAGATTTATTATTGTTACTGTATGTATAATGTCTGTAATCCTAAAGAATTTCTGCAGCAAAAAGTCTCTACTATGTGATGGGGGATTGGTTTTTCATGAGACATTTTTATGGCATCTGTAACCCTGGTTTTCCTACCACAGTTTAAATTTCATCATCTTGGAAAACAGCTTAGACCATAGGAAAGATGAATTGTGGCTAAACTTTGACTTCCATTATGCTTTTTATTGGGGGTAAGAATTGCTAATTATTTTAAATGCATGGTAGTTGGGAAACATTTTGAGAGTCAAAACAAAATAGCATTTATGCTACGAAATTCTGGAGAAATACAAAAGCAAAATAATATCAACAGACCTAATTATTGTCTGGATAACTCTAAGGCAATACTACTGCATGAAATTAATCAGCTGTAGATTTCATATCAAAAGACACAATTCATACCCTGTCTTCACTTGTATGTGATACTATTTTGAAAAGGGAATCTTAAATAATTTCAGGAGCTAGGACTAGTTGACTTACTTTCTGCTACTCTTGTTCTTCTATATATTGTGTATTGTTATTAAGCTAGAGGACAGTTGGTATGAAAGCCTCATGCACTGAAATACATAAGCTGGGTTTATGCAGAAGTGGTACATGTTATTGTATCCACCATGTGAGGCTGCTTTTCAGAGACAACAATTTTCCATGTTTAAGGCAAGATTTTACACAAGGAGATTTCCAGTGACTTTTAGTGACGATTTGCAGTGCTGTAATTGTACATCAGAGACAGCATAATTTATTGCAGCTTCACTAATTAACTACGTGATGCCAGGAGCTGGGAACTGAAATCCCAGAAATGGAGGTTCCAGCAATTGTTCTCAACAAAAGGTTATAATATTAAAAAAATGGTTTGCAAGTTGGCAGTGGTGCTAGAACAGTTTGTACAGTGGGGATGCTGAGAGCCATTGAACCAAACTGTAAAGTAAACCCTGTATATGATGGAAACTACTTCAAGCCAGGGGATGCCGCAGCACCCCGAGTTTCAGCACCTATGCAAATTGGGATTAGGGAATTGAGGGGGGCAGGTTTTCAGATGCACTTCAGGTTGGAGTATTGGTAATCCTCAGTAGAAAAGGAAGATCTTCCAAAGTGAGAAACAGGCTCTTCGCATGTGAACAAGAGTACTGAGCTGTCAGATGGAATAAGGTAGGATTTCTAATGTAAGTGGTTGGACCCTTATTTTGTTTTGCTAAACGTAGTACATTCTCGCATTAACAAGACAGCTGCAAATTTTCATTGTTCAGTCACTTCGCTTTTATTTCCTATGCCTCATCCTACATTTGTATAACTGGCTTTATTAAATAAATGTCATGTTTTTGTCCTCCTAACTTACAAATTAAATTTAATCAAGGGGGGACGGGGAGGAGGCCAGAGCCCATCCTTAAATGTGGTTCTCTGGCCTGAAATGCAAAGGTATTTTTTGCTGCATCTCTTAGTTGAGTGCATATAGTTTACTAATTAAAGTAGCACTCTAGATCCTCTTAGAAATACCCCATATAGATAGCTTAATCCAAAGATAATGTGACTGCATGAGATGTGATCTTATTGAACAACACATAACATTCTGGAACTGCATCTCTATAGCTTTTTGCTTCAAAAGAAAAATAAATGTAACACCAGATAGATACTAATGGATTAGTTTTTCAGCACATACTAAAGAAATCTGGAACTAAAGCCTAGTCAGCAGTTGAACCAATAATTTTGTGTAGGTTACACTTATTATAGTAGAGTTACTGGTAATTGTTAGGTTTGGGTGGGCTGTTTTCCTAAGATAACTCCAATGTTAAAAAACTGTATTATGAAGCCCTTTGCGCAACTTCCACCAGTAGGGTTATACACACAAATGAAGTCAAATTCATGAAAGGTCTACTGTTGGATCATATGGTAGTTCCCTGAAAAAATAAGTGACCATTTAAAACAAATATGAATATGTGTACATGTATTCATACACCAGATTGTGATAGACGCTTAATTTATTACATTACCCTTTTTTGAAGGAGAAAAGTTTAACAGAAATTGGGAACAAAGCAGCAATACGTGTTTATGTAAAATCCCCTAAGCTTCCCCCGTCCATCACACATAGGTGGCATTCTTTTAGATTACAGTAAACACACAATTCTATACATTAATTTGAATTAAAAGGCAAATAGAAATTTAAAATATTTTTTGAAGAAAATATTTACTTAAGAAAAATCGTCTTAATTCCTACTTCTGTAAAGTCATTTGGTAGGCAGTGATTGTAGGAGACCTTGCAACTAGCAGGCATCTTCAAAACATCAGTCAGTAATTTGATCTGGATTTCACAACACTAGTAAGATGAGAATTTTCTGAAGCTGTCTTTTTCTTCCTCAGTCCCCACTCCTTCTGTCAAAATCCTTCAAAAAACATACACTTTACATGCCCCATTTTCCAGTCATTCTATTATAGAATTATGGGCATTGTGTTAACAAACTCTTGTCCTTTAGCTCAGTCAGAGCTAGAAAGATTTTTCTGTGGTTTCCAATGGAAAGACATTAATTAATTTGTATTTTTTTGTCAAGTAAACTCATTTACTTTGTTTCTTGTTTGTGGAGAAAGGAGATTGCTATGTGTTAAAGAAAAAAATTTACTATAATTTTTTCTGGGTTGGTTTACTTGTTTTGTAACAGGAAATTGAACCTTACAGTGCAAATACTGTACAACAGTATGTATGTTTGGCAATTCAGGGAATAGCTCTACATTTTTACTTAAAGTTTAAAGTAAACAAATAGAGTCCAAGGGAAAAAATGGCAGGTACAGCATTTACTTTAAATATAGAAAAGGTGATGTGCTTACAAGTTGAAAATTCGTTTAACTCTGATTTTAGGATTTCCTGGGTGGGTAAGGGTATTTTGAATTCTTTGCCATTAGTTACTGGATTCCCATAAGTAGAACACTAAACTACTGGCTGAAATGAAATGAACTACTTCAGACAGATTCATTGCAATACTCTTTATATTCAGCTTGTTCTGCTTAGTTCAAATTGTGGGTAATACCCAATCCCAAAACACTGCTTCATTCTTAAAACTCTGAACAACTTTTTTTTGTTGAGTGAATGGATGGACTAATGAAATACGGCAGAGTGAGTTCTTAGTTAGTTCTTAGAGAACTTTTGTTTTGAAATGGTACCAGTTGCTGTAAGAAATGTCAAAGGATTACATCTCCTGTGCCTCCTATCTTTCTTTCGTACAGTTTCCGGCAAAAGAAAGTAGCTCTTTTAATTGCAAGAAGTACAGCTTTTCTTTCTGGATCGTCAAGAAGTTTAGCAGGCAGAATCCATTTAGTGGGTTGTTCTTTGTGCCTAAGTAAAGCTAGCTATCATGGATTTGGAATGTAGTTATTGAAAGCAAGCACTGCATTTGCTGTTACTTCCCTTAACAGTGGCCTCACTTTATTTTCACATAACCCAATCACTCTTGAAAAGAGTATAAAAAGCTAGCGCTTAGTCTTTCAGTGTGTTGTTAGTATGAGATAGCCCTGTAACACACACTTTCAATAATATTTACTTTTATTTTGCTTGTTCAAAAGATTGTATTTAACCAGTAAAGCTGGTGAATGCTGTGCTTGCAAAAAGATGCATCTAAATACTTCTTTGTTTTTAAAGTAAAGGGTTCATATAAACTTCCAAACAGCAGGATATTTTATAAAACCTGTAGGGATTTACAGAAACTTTCATATCTGGTTAATCTGATTTAATGTAGAAGAGATTGAAGGCAGGCTTCCTGGTTTTTAATACAATAGCTCTTTCAAAGAGCAGGCATGAAAGAAATGTAGAGCTTTTTGTCATGAAAAGTTTTGCTGAAAAGCATACAATTCTTTGTACACATGTACAGTCAGTAGGAGAAGAAACCTCCAACTATGTACAGAATAAAGTAAGAAAAAAATAACTTTTAAAGAACATGAAGATTAATTGCTCAGCAAGAAGTCTTTGATTCTCTGACACTGTAAAATGTCACTAAATCATTTTTACCAAACATATTTTTGTTTTAGAGTAAGAATTTACAAAATTCAACTTTAGTTACATATTTTATGGATGCAAGAGTACTTTTTGTAATAGTTATATTTGTTTGCTTATTTAATAAGCATTACACAGTTCATAACTAAATTTACATCAGAGAGATTGTAGTAACTCTCAGAACAAAACAAAGCTGCTACTAAAAGACTGGCTTTATAACTCAGTCTCTGTGCATTGGAAATTATTTCATACATGTGAAAACATCTGTATATTTTAAATGTAAACCAGCTGTACTGTAACATTCTTACCGTGTTTCCTTCGCCTTTGGCTTCTTTCTTCAGTCTTTAACGTGCTTTTTTTCAAAGATTAACTGAACAGCTTATCCATGGGAACTGTGACATCTCTGTATCAGAAGTATGTCTGCAGTGAAAGCTAGCTAGACTGCCACTGAAAAGTTTTATACATTTGATACTATAATTAGAAAAGTTAATACCCTAAGGCTCTGATGATCTTGTTTTTCTTCTTGTTTAAATGTTTTTCCTTGATAGAAAAAAAGACAGCTCAGTTGCTGAATCTAAGATGCACATCCTCATGCTATAGGCATGGAGGGACAATAGGCTGCAGTAGAAACTTTCTTTTGGTGAAAGAAGAGAACTCAGGCATTTCAATTCCGAAGTTTTGAATCTATCATTTCATGCAAGACTAAAGCAGCCTTATTTGAACTTCAGCTCCTTTGTGGTGGATTTACATGCTGGAGTTAAAAAAACCTATTGAGCATGCAGCAAGTAGACAAGTTCTGGTTGGATAAGCCTTTTTCCCCCTCCCACAAGTACAAGGGATCCACCAGCAATAGACACGTTCAGGGCCTCCCCCTAACCACAAACAGCAGAGGTCTGGCTGAAACCAAACTTTAATACAGTGATGTCACAGCTCACAGCAGTCCAAAGTAATCTGGCGTGCAGGAGGCTGCCTCCCTGGGCTTTGGCAGGGCACATTAGCAACAATTTCCTCTGGACAGCTGAGCTGAAAAACTACCAGTTCCTTATGAATATATCAATACTTTATAAAGGGTTTTGTTCAGGAAAGGCCAGGCTTGTACTCTTGGGATTATGTAATGTGTTTATTTTACCTACATTTTTCTGTAGCATTTTGTTGTATTGGTATATGTTAGTAAAGTTGTCTGAATTATTGTGAACCATTTGTTCATACTACTTAAAAACAGGTAGAAATTAGACCCCTTAGATTTTTGGCATTACTGATTAACTGCTAATATTAATCTAAAAATGAGTTATCTATCTATAAAATTCAAAGCTGTGATTCCTGGGTTCAGAGAGACATTCTGGAATCTATTGTGTGTTTAAGAAGCATGATCTATTTATTTATTTTTGTTCAGACAAGATGTTAGAATATTTATCTATGCAGGATTCAGCTGCAAACTGTCTTGTAGGGGGACTGAGTGTCTTTCCCTTTTAGTGCACTTTTCACAATACTCCACATCAACATTTGTATCTTTTAACTTGGGCAATTTGCACAGCAGCCCCTTGATTATTTCTGGGTTTTTACTTAGCCAACCTCTATTTTATTCCTTTTCAGCTCAGTGTGTAGGCAAAAAAGAGAGAATTTGTACTACTATGGACAGACATAAATAATAACTAAAAAGACTAACTTAATCAAAGTAATGAGGGGTGTCTGAACACTTCTAGTTCTACCACCCTCCTCAACCCATGCTTTCAGTTTGCCATGACATTTCCAGGTGAAGACAGAAATCAAATTGTCCAAACTCAAGCAAGCTCTCCAGTTATCTAATACTGTTTAAGGAAGTATATTAATATAATTTGGCTGAATTCCAATTTTTTTTTTACCTGTTGGCCTGCAAATAATGCTGCTTGGTATTGCACATCTCTTACATGTTCACTATTCATTATTAAAGATTTCTTCCCAATTGATGATTACATGCTACAAAATCTGCCATTGCTTTTCTATGTGTAGCGTGTACTCATGGTCATTTGCTGTAGATCAGTGGTTCACAAACTTTTTTCTGCCAAAAACCCCTTTGGCATCTGCCTAATTGTCCCAGATCCCTTTCGTTTCTGGCACTACCAGAATGTGCCTGCCAGCGTAACATCGCACACAGTGTGCATGATAGATCAATTTCTCAAGCTGTCATGTTAGAGGATTCTTCCTACTCCTACCATCCACAAACATTTGTCAAACAAAAAACTAAGTTTGGAAAACTCAGACATGGTGAATGTCTACACTAACATTTATGTCAGCAAAACTTCTGTCGCTCAGGGGTGCAACAAAAACACACCCGAGTGACGTAACTTTTGCCGGCATAAGTGCTCATGCACAATTAGTTTTGTGAAAATTAATTTTTTTACACAGCTTCAGTAATGAGAACTGTTCCACTGAATTTTAACTTGATTCGATGGCCACATAATATTAATATGTTTCAATAATATATATTATTTTATAGTAACTGTACAGTTTGTCACACTGTGCCTTATAATATTTTGGGACAATCTGAGCAACTGGTCTATTTCTGCTTTAGGAGGAAAAATAGCCAGCTTCTGGAATGTTTGTGGTCAGTTGTTCTATATGAAACAGATTGAAATATTGTTAGTACATGGAATTTTAAACATTGTTGCACAAATGATTGACATCAGTACACTTTCTTGAACGTGTTTAACTTTATTTCTTTATCCTTTCCATCTTGGAAATTCACTTCAGAAATTTCCAGTGACTCCTGTAGTTTTCTCTGTATACAATGTCTGTCTAATTAATTATCTTCTATCCTTGAAACATATGTACTGGCTAAAGCAATCAAAGTCAAAAGTAGCTACCAAATTTAAATTAAGCAAAGTTTATGTTTGTGTGGGTTTGGGGCTAATTTGGGTTTTGTAACCATAAATTTGATAAAAAATAAGTGGTGACAATAAGTAAAGTGAAAAGTAGATAAAAATAAGACTCTTCCTATAGTATTTTTGAGGTTAGGCAACTATCATTGGAAACGTCTGTTGTCTTTGTTGTGCTGGTTCCTTGAAGTTGGCTTTAATGCCAAAAGGAGATTTACAAGAGTAAAAAAGACAATTTAAAAACACGACAGGCTTCATAAATAGCATACAAATCTCCTGTCTAACTTAAGTGGGTGCTCTAATGTCTGTCTTCTGTTTGTCTGATTTCATATTAAAGTGGTGTCAGAATAACTGAAGTAATTTGATGTATTAAATTACAGAAACTACATGGAATGTCATCCTCTGAAAATGTTTATTTCTCAAACTTATATTGCATTTGCAGTTTTAAAAACTTACAGAGACAACAACAAAAAACAAACTGCAAAGGATGAAGAGTTGTATGAAGATGCATTAAAAAGTTAACAGGATGAATTATTCCTGTTGAAATGTAAAAATTAAATGTAAAATTAAATTAAATGTAAAATGAATATAGCTACCATTACCCTCACAAGAGCTTCACCTTGGCCTCTGTTACACACAGAATATTCGATCATGAATAGGAGTTATATTTAAATGCTGAGGTGCAGTTAAACCTGTTTGTGAGAGAGACCTGATAGCATTTCCTGCACTTTGAATATCAGACAAAGTTACATTATTGCCACAGCCCCAAGCTGCTGCACCCTTATTGAGTTATGATCAGTATTCCTAGGAGAGGGTCCATCACCTTTCCACTGTGTTCCTCTAACTTCATTCTCCATAAGTTAACTGAGTCATTTTCCCAAAATCTAAACTCTTTTAAACCCAGGGTTGCCTAAATTTAAAGCCATACAGAGCCATTAGTCCAATCCATACTTCTCCTGTGGCTTCTTCAGTAATGGTATTTTGACATGTCTTCATAATACTGAGCACGTAGAGTAAATAGTTTCTGCTGTAGCTCACAGAGTCTCATAAGATACATTGGACAGCATGGACTACAGGAAGCAGTGAGAGCCCAGAGATGGAGTGCCCACCACTTTTCTCCTGAAGAACCGTTTGTCATTCAAGGCATTAATACTGTACTGCCTCCATATGAGCATCATTAGTGAGGTGCCCAGACATTAGCTTCTCAGTTGAATACAGACCATCTTGGCGTTCATGCGGTATATTGTCCCATTATCACTGCTCTAAGCAGAGTATGCTGTTTGTAAGCCACTGAGCTGTCCATTATGCAGATATTTATGACTAAGTTCTTTTGTGCCAAAGCATTTTAGAAAGTGGGGAAGAAGATATTATGAAGGTCAAGACTATAACAGGGTTCAAACAAGAACTAGATAAGTTCATGGAGGATAGGTCCATCAGTGGCTATTAGCCAGGATGGGGAGGGATGGTGTCCCTAGCCTATGTTTGCCAGAAGCTGGGAATGGGCGACAGAGGATGGATCATTTGATGATTCCCTCTGGGGCACCTAGCATTGACCACTGTCGGAAGACAGGATACAGGGCTAGATGGACCTTTGGTCTAAGCGAAGTATGACTGTTCTTATGTTCTTGTAGTAAATTGTAACTCTTCTTTGATGTTTTTATGAGGATAAGGTTCTTATTGTTTTGCTGAACAAGAGTTCTGGTGAAAGACCAAATTTGCTCCTTACAGAAAATTTGCAAATTATTGATTTAATTATTGTGGCACCCAAATCATGGTACTGGTGTACAGACAAAGAAGATACGACCCTGCCCTGTAGAACTTACTGTTTAAGGATACAGCAGTGACAAGTGTGGTACAAGAACCTGAATAGAATAGAATAGGTGGGAGGAAAACGAAGGAGAGGGTTTGTGGGAGGATCCCAGAAATAGGCTACCACTACAAAAACAGGCATGCATACTGACCAAGCAACCTCATCTTGTTTGTTTAGTGAGCGGGGGTGTTGGAGTGGGAGAGACTTGTATGGTTTTTATTTTATTTATTATCATCATTATTAAATGACTATTTATATAAAATTTTTAGTTCTGTCCCCGTGGCTTTTTTGTAATTGTAGCATAGTTGGGACCTATGAAGATTATGGTTATTTATTATTTCTGGTAGTGTCCACAATGTGCTCATAATCTAATGACAGAGGGCAAGGTGAGGGGGCAAAACTTATAAATAGGGTGCAAACACATAATCCAGATTGGCCACATCATGTGACATAAGGTTAAATTAACATGTTGATTTAATTTTTTTTTAAGTACGCTGTGTAATTTTTTCCAAATTATTCCTCAGACATTGTCAGTAAAAGTCAGCTTTTTTTCTCCACAGTTTTAGTGGAGAAGTGGGGCTTTAGGAGGAGGGACTTGAATGCAGAGAGGGTAGGGGCCTTGTGGAGGAGCTTGGAAAAGGTACCCCATATATTGGGGCAGAGTGAAAGGAGACCTGGCAGTAATAGTGTGAGCAGCAGATAATTGGGAGGACAAGGCTGATGTTGCTGGCAGGATGGAAGGGCTGGGAGCGGTGCAGTACGAGACTTGCAAATAAGTACAGAGGGGAAGGGTTATGCAGTGCTGTGTAGGCACTCTCAAGAAGCTTGAAGTTGTGGTAGAGCAGTGGGAGATGGTGCTAAGATAGGTAAGAAAATGATTTTTAGAAGTGATGATTTTAAGATGTTTGGAATTTCTAATGCCGCCGCACATGGAGCAGACCCAGACAGGGTTCATATTCAACATCAAAAAGGTTTTCTAACAAGAGATATGAAAGGAGAAACACTCAAATAAAGGTCATTAACTGTAGCTACAAGCATGATGTGATATTTAGAAAACAATAGTTTACTGCAAATACAAAAATTAGTAACTGTCAGAAAAACTAATTGTTAGCATTTGAAAGTATATAACAATATTTTTATTATTTGTTTACTTTTATTAAAAAAACAAAGAAATAGTTTATCCTTTGAATCTGCCTCATGGTTGCTTGCCAGTTTGTGGTGCTGCTTCTTACATACACTGTGTTGTGGTTGGACGGCACTAGATGAAAGCAAGAAATCTGGTCATAATTTCATGTTTGCTTTTCCTCTTGGTGATCCCATTCACTTGGCCACTAGCATGGATTTATGTATTACAATTCACATGTTCATGTTGGTTTGGCAAAGTTCACCTTCAGTTTGTTATTAAAATGTCCCAAGGCCTACCAAGGCTAACCAGGATATGCATTTAGCTCTTCAGAAAAGTGCTCCAGCCTTTGGTTCACGGAAAATGTCATCTAAATTTCATGAAACCAGCAAAACCACAAAACTGTTGGCAGTTTTCTGACTGTGCGCTAATCTCTTGAGAATGGTGTTTCTGGTTTTGCAGGCTGCTGATTGCAGTGATTTGGGAGTTTTACTAGTTGATAGTATATTGTTAAGTTGCATTCACTTGGTGTCCTCTATTTGATTTGCAGGGCCGCCCAGAGGATTCAGGGGGTTAGAGTTCAGGGGGCCTGGGGCAAAACAATTTTGGGGGCCCCTTTCATAAAAAAAAGTTGCAATACTACAGAATACTATATTCTGCGGGGCCTGGGGAAATTGCCCCACTTGCCCTCCCCCCCCCACAAACCCCCGGGTGGCCCTGTTTATTTGGTATGATACAACCTCACACATTTATGCGGAAACATTTCAATTTCTAGCAAACTATATTTAATAAAAAACATATGTTATCTCTTTTGGTTTTCCTATCAATACATTTTGATTGCTCCCATTTGGGGGTGGGGGAGAGTAAAATATTACTTTTAGTAGGTTTCCTTCTGCTAAGTGTGCTGGTTGCCATACCCCCAGCAGACACCACTTCATGTGCTACCAAATATACTGTGCCCTGACATCTATGTAAAACTGCATCATATATGAATACAGGCTCTTCAAGCAGTGAGAATATCTGTAGCAACATTATACGTAAATGAGGCTATGTGTAGAGCTAACTTTGTTCATTCAAACATTTAAATGTTATTGTCCTTTTATAGCATTTGTTTTGTGGTTATGATTGTTGTGGTAACTGTATAATTTACTGTGCTTTCTTAATCAGAATGAATAATAAGAATAACATACAATATTGGTCAGGTTAGTCTAGAGTACTTTTCTCTCAGATAATAATTCTTTGATGTTATTGAACTTTATTAGATCCGTGAGCAACAAAGACCAAATTAACTCCTGACTAACACAAAGAACTTGCAGCAGCTCCTTCCTAGTTTGTTTGCAATACTGAATTACAGAGGGGCCTAGCAGGGCGGGTACTGCTTGCTATAGTTAAAAGGAGTGTATGGCGCTGTGCTTCAACCATACAATTCAGGACATATTAACTGTATTATATCACATCATATCTTTACATACAGGAAAAGAAAGGATAAGATAGGCCGAACCCAGAGTTAATCCCAATTGTCAGCTGGGTCTTAACCAGACCTAGACTATTTGCCTGCAGTTTTGCAATAATAATGTGTGGGAGCAGTTTAGGTGCTTCAGATGTGTGAATCCCTTACCATACCCACAAATGATTGCAAGCCTGAAAGCAGAGAGATATTTGAAAATCGGACCCATAAGGTTTAATGGCTGTTATTCTAACAGTTTTCCCTTAGGTATATGGTCCCCACTGCCGTAGTGTCTGAGTGCTTCACAACCTTTAATGTGATGATTTTCACAATACCCCTACATAGCAGAGAAGTGCTGTTCTCTCCATTGTACAGATGGGGAACTGAAGCATAGTGACTTGCCCAAAGTTACACAGGGAGTCTGTGGCAGAGAAGGGAATTAAGCCTGGTTCTCCCAAGTCCAGGGCTAGTACCCTAGACATCCTTCCTCCATGCTAGTAATGTTGAATATAGTTTAAAATAATATACTCCGGTGTTTTTCTTTAAAATTTGAGAAAATCTGTCATTAGTGTCATCACTTTCATAGATTCATAGATTCTAGGACTGGAAGGGACCTTGAGAGGTCATCGAGTCCAGTCCCCTGCCCGCATGGCAGGACCAAATACTGTCTAGACCATCCCTGATAGACATTTATCTAACCTACTCTTAAATATCTCCAGAGATGGAGATTCCACAACCTCCCTAGGCAATTTATTCCAGTGTTTAACCACCCTGACAGTTAGGAAATTTTTCCTAATGTCCAACCTAGACCTCCCTTGCTGCAGTTTAAGCCCATTGCTTCTTGTTCTATCCTTAGAGGCTAAGGTGAACAAGTTTTCTCCCTCCTCCTTATGACACCCTTTTAGATACCTGAAAACTGCTATCATGTCCCCTCTCAGTCTTCTCTTTTCCAAACTAAACAAACCCAATTCTTTCAGCCTTCCTTCATAGGTCATGTTCTCAAGACCTTTAATCATTCTTGTTGCTCTTCTCTGGACCCTTTCCAATTTCTCCACATCTTTCTTGAAATGCGGTGCCCAGAACTGGACACAATACTCCAGCTGAGGCCTAACCAGAGCAGAGTAGAGCGGAAGAATGACTTCTCGTGTCTTGCTCACAACACACCTGTTAATACATCCCAGAATCATGTTTGCTTTTTTTGCAACAGCATCACACTGTTGACTCATATTTAGCTTGTGGTCCACTATAACCCCTAGATCCCTTTCTGCCGTACTCCTTCCTAGACAGTCTCTTCCCATTCTGTATGTGTGAAACTGATTTTTTCTTCCTAAGTGGAGCACTTTGCATTTGTCTTTGTTAAACTTCATGCTGTTTAACTCAGACCATTTCTCCAATTTGTCCAGATCATTTTGAATTATGACCCTGTCCTCCAAAGCAGTTGCAAACCCTCCCAGTTTGGTGGTATCCGCAAACTTAATAAGCGTACTTTCTATGCCAATATCTAAGTCGTTAATGAAGATATTGAACAGAGCCGGTCCCAAAACAGACCCCTGCGGAACCCCACTCGTTATGCCTTTCCAGCAGGATTGGGAACCATTAATAACAACTCTCTGAGTACGGTTATCCAGCCAGTTATGCACCCACCTTATAGTAGCCCCATCTAAATTGTATTTGCCTAGTTTATCGATAAGAATATCATGCGAGACCGTATCAAATGCCTTACTAAAGTCTAGGTATACCACATCCACAGCTTCTCCCTTATCCACAAGACTCGTTATCCTATCGAAGAAAGCTATCAGATTGGTTTGACATGATTTGTTCTTTACAAATCCATGCTGGCTGTTCCCTATCACCTTACCACCTTCCAAGTGTTTGCAGATGATTTCCTTAATTACGTGCTCCATTATCTTCCCTGGCACAGAAGTTAAACTAACTGGTCTGTAGTTTCCTGGGTTGTTTTTATTTCCCTTTTTATAGATGGGCACTATATTTGCCCTTTTCCAGTCTTCTGGAATCTCTCCCGTTTCCCATGATTTTCCAAAGATAATAGCTAGAGGCTCAGATACCTCCTCTATTAGCTCCTTGAGTATTCTAGGATGCATTTCATCAGGCCCTGGTGACTTGCAGGCATCTAACTTTTCTAAGTGATTTTTAACTTGTTCTTTTTTTATTTTATCTGCTAAACCTACCCCCTTCCCATAAGCATTCACTATGTTAGGCATTCCTTCAGACTTCTCGGTGAAGACCGAAACAAAGAAGTCATTAAGTATCTCTGCCATTTCCAAGTTTCCTGTTACTGTTTCTCTCTCTTCACTAAGCAGTGGGCCTACCCTGTCTTTGGTCTTCCTCTTGCTTCTAATGTATTGATAAAAAGTCTTCTTGTTTCCCTTTATTCCCGTAGCTAGTTTGAGCTCATTTTGTGCCTTTGCCTTTCTAATCTTGCCCCTGCATTCCTGTGTTGTTTGCCTATATTCATCCTTTGTAATCTGTCCTAGTTTCCATTTTTTATATGACTCCTTTTTATTTTTTAGATCATGCAAGATCTCGTGGTTAAGCCAAGGTGGTCTTTTGCCACATTTTCTATCTTTCCTAACCAGCGGAATAGCTTGCTTTTGGGCCCTTAATAGTGTCCCTTTGAAAAACTGCCAACTCTCCTCAGTTGTTTTTCCCCTCAGTCTTGATTCCCATGGGACCTTACCTATCAGCTCTTTGGAAATGTGCTGGATCTGTGAGACCAAAAATATCCCGCTAGCCCATCTCATCTTGGAGTCCCACTCCTTGTAAGGAGCAAATCCTCCAGAGCTGCTTGTGGAGATTGACCGGAGATGGATCACTTGATGATTACCTGTTCTGTTCATTCCCTCTAGGGCACCTGGCATTGGCCACTGTCAGGAGACAGGATACTGGGCTAGATGGACCTTTGGTCTGGCCGTTCTTGTGTTAAACCTGTGGGCCTGAACCAAAGCCTGTTGAAGTCAATGGTTGTATTTCTATTGACTTCAATAGACTTTGGATCAGGCCTTGTAACAGCGTGTTGCCCACACCCACTCTCTCCAGGGCAATGATACCTATGCCACTGTTAATTTCTTTCTTTCTCAGGAGCATAAAATACAATAAAGACAATAACGGGAGTGTCTTAGGAGAGAGTCAAAAATCACAAACAAGTGGCCTTGTGCTCATGTCCTGATGAGCATCGCACTTCTCACTAAGACCATTGCTATTAAATTTAGCAATAATAGAGCCTAAGTCCCCTTTGGCAAGTTACAATCTCCCCGCATACACACTATAACTCCCATTGATTCGTTTAATTGAAGAATGTTTGGTCATGCTGCTTCCTTGCTCTAGATTTTTATTTCCACTGTATTATAAACTAATTATAATTACCCAGCTAGGAGACTGGTTTCAAAAACAATAGAGAAATGTCAGTGTGGCTGGAAAATATTTTGCCTATGGAAGCAGCTACCCATGAGCTCACTCTTTGGAAAGCATTTTGGTGGCTGCATACCTTAGGGGAGCACAGTATTTTATGCACAGTAGCACATTTACAAGCTAGAGCTTGAAAAACTAAGTCTGTGCATGTTTTCTTTGGCCCACCGGCATCCTTGGACATGCCCGTCTTTCACTGGGAGAATCGTTTCCTGTTTGAGAAGCAAACTGATTCTCATTTAGTATTATTATTTCATATTTGTATTACGATAGACTCAAAAGGCTGTCTTGTGCTGGTAACTGTACAAAGTTATATGAAGACATGGTCCCTGCTCCAAGACATTACAGTACAAGTAACATATGAATGGTGAGGAATAAGAGAGATGCAATCAAATAGATGTAGCTTTATATGTGTTTAGTAAATTCAACAAAAAATGCAGTTTCAGGACAACCAAGACTGTTTGCGAATTTGGGTCTAATTCAGCAAATAGCTTTGTCTGAATAAAAAAATTAAGGAAATTTTTTTAGAAAGAATCTAAACAATTTGTTTTGAAATATCATTTCAAATCAGCATTTCATTTTGTCGTTTCGTTTTGAAACTAACCATCTTGAACCATGCAAATGACATCATGTCAACAAGGAAAAAACAAAAAAAATTCAGTTTAGTTTTAAAGCTAATTTAACTTCTTCAGCCAGCAAACCAAAAAATTATTTCTTGAGTTCTACTGGGAAGCATATGGTGCAGATCATGTTTGCAAAGGTGCTATGTGTGCATGTGTATGTACACGCACACACCATTCCTTGACTGTGTGGGTACTTTACAGCCTGTGATGTAAATTAGAATAACACGAAGGCTGCTCTAATCTTCATAGCCTGCCCATGGCCCTGAGGAGCTGTTCCAGGAGCTAGGGATTATTGAGCCTATAATTCCCCAGCCACTCCCCCTTTTCACTGGCCACTGTCACTGTGCCAGCATCAAGGAAGGGTGGTGTAAGAGTTACTTGCAATGGATTGAAGCCAAAGTGAGAACCCCATGCACTGGGGGAATCCTCCAGTGTTAGATCTATCAGCTTTGAGACAGCTTCAGATTGTGCAAAGCAGTTCTGATATGGGACAATCTGGGTTTTTGTCTTTATTCTTGTAGGTAAAGTGCCTAATACCCTGTTGGTGTTAGGTAAACATTAATGATAAGAATTCTGATATGTCTGATGATGGATATGGTATGGCTGGCTCCCTTTGCAGCTTGACTAGCTCTGGAGGACTGAAAGTAGCAATTGGTTTTTTTCAGTAAACAGATACGACTCTGAAGATGCAAGGGGAGCAAATATTTATGTATTTACTTATTTCTTTATTTTCCCTGTTCACACGGAGTCTAGAACTAAAATGGGATGGAACAAACACTTTTGCTGTGAATATCTGTACCTTTTGCAGAGGAACAGGAACACCAAGAAAGAACTGCTGCTGCAAATCATAGCAAATCTGTGAGGAATTGTCTTCTAAATCTGGAGATTTCTCTTTTTTTAATCACCACCTTTTTAAGATACCTGTGGTAATCTCAACATTCCAATAAAGAATGGTGACCAGGAAAATCCAAAGAGAGAGAACAGGGAATGACCATTATACAGATTGTGTAACATGTTTAAAAAAACATAAGCCTAAAGTAGGCAAAACCATGCTCAGGACTCATGGGATGTGCTAGCTGAAAAAGAGCATTTTCTTTTGGTCACTCTTCACAATTAAGGTCAGATCAGTTAGTAGGCCACTTTCAGTATAGTCCCTACTATAACCATAGATTTGCCACAGAAGGTTCAGTGGAATAGACCCACAGGCAGCCATAGAAACACAAGCTGAAACAACACGAAGTAGAGAAACTAGAAATGGAGTGATGGAGTGGAAAGAAACTCCACTCCTATAAATCTAAAATAGAGTTAGTCTTCATAAATTCTGAAGCTAGTTTTGAGTTGTGATCTTCCTCAGTAAGGATGTCTCGGAGAGGGAAGCAGGAGTCTTTTTCTGTCCATCTGTATAGTCTGCTCTGCATTGTGAGCAGCATTGCTATTAGATGCCACGGTCCACCATAGTAGAATTTCTTAGAAAAGCTGGATAGCCTTCAAAATATTTTTAGTGAGCATTTATTTTTATAAAGCTGTAAAAGACTCTGGAGTCAGTTCTGACCTGGACTAGTACAGATTTCTTTCACCTTCTGGTTTGCTTTGGTGGTGATAAGCTATAGTGCAAGAGTCACCTCTCCCCATAAGTTATTAAAAATGTGCAAGTAACAAGGTGCTATCTGAAACTGAAAGCAAGTAGCAGCCCATACATTAGATAAATGATATTGAGGAATTGAACAGGAAGTTTCCACTGTGCTGAAAATCAGAGCAATAGCCTTGTGTGCTAGATTGTGTAGCTATGCAAAGTAACAGCTGAAATATAGTAGGGCTGGCATGCAGGCATTCATACAACTCGTCTCTTCCTCCTCGATCGATATACAAGGAGGTTGGATCAGATACCTAGAGGTGCCAATAGCTTCAAGGATTAAAAGAATTTAAGGATTTCTTGACTCAAATTATATGGATTATGTGTGATTGCTGTTATGTTATTTTCTGCCTGTAGTTCTGCTTTATCCTAGGAAAGGCTACAGGAAACAAAGGAAACACAACTATAGTCTCCCTTCCCTGAAAACTTCCAATGACAAAGACTTGTTGCAACTCCTAGAATCAATAGAAAAGGTTTTGTAGGACTGATGTAGATAGCAGGGACATCATTTGTTTATTTAGAATCTGGTATTTATCTCTTCAGGGCTGTGGAGGCCAAAATATATAAAATTAGTGGCAAGTACTGACAAGGAGCCAATCAGGATCATCACAGCATATGGATATAGGAATCTGAAGAATTTTTTTAAAGTTCTTTAAAGACTTGCCTTTTCTTATGAAGAAAATGCATCAAAGAATGGTCACAAGTAAATGAATGTGAAGCTACTGAGAGGTGAAGGCACTTTGCACTTCTCAGCAGGTGCTCCACACCTTGCAGAGTCGTACACTAGAGTAAGTTTCTACAGGACATACCAAACTAAATGTATAGAGTAGAACAGAAGGGACAATTCTGCACATTTCAAACGTATAGTATGCGCCTTAAAAATGTCATAATTTACCAGCAGCTGCCACAGTGACCTCTAAGTTGCCACTGGTATTCCTAGCCTAAATATTAGAAGATTTGTTATCTATGATCTTTTAGAATTACCACATTTTAAAGCATGTAGATAACGAGGGATATGCTATCCAGCTACTGTGGAAAATGCAGTTTAAAGAAATTCCAGTCAGACAGTGCAAAAAGACGAGGACTAATTTCTCTCTCTTTGGCTTGCAGCTTGCATATTTTGGTCACCATGTGACTTAAGACATTGGGGTACTTGAGAGAAATAAAGAACAGATTGACATTTAATCCATGGGTCTAAAACTCTGAGCCACAGAAACAGGTTACAGAAATGGACTCTATTTTCTATAGAAAGCAGGGCAGTTAGGAGATGTGCATATTCGAGCAGATTTTTAAGAGAAAGATTGATATCCCCAGTCTTTTGGTTTCTTGGAGGACTACCAACATTTCACGTTCCTTCTTACCTCTCACTGGCCCAGTGTCTAAGTCTCTTCCTTTTTCAACAAGTGCACATGATTTTTTCACCAGATCATCCTTTCCTCCCCAAGCAGCTGAAGGCCTTTACAAAATACATTTGGGAAGCTAGACAGATTCAGACTGGAAATAAATTGTAAATTTTTGACCGTGAGAATAAATTAACCATTGGAACAGTTTACCAAGGGTTGAGGTGGATTTTCCATCACTGACCATTTTAAAATCAAGATTGGATATTTTTCTAACTGATCTACTGTACGAATAATTTGTGGAAAGTTCTCTGGCCTATGTTATACAGGAGGTCCGACTAGATTATCGCAATGATCCCTTCTGGCCCTGGAAGCTATGAATCTATGAATAATGTAACCCCTTTCTTCCAAATATGGGAGTGTTTTAGGGTGGTGTAGCGGAGGCAGGTATAGTTGGATTGGGAGGAGGAGTTGGGGGAGGGGGGGGATGGATGTTATTAAGTCCTCTTCTGTCTCAGAGAGGGAGTGTGAAAAGTGCACGTGTTGGATGTGATCTTCCAAACACCATCTTGGCTGTGCAGAATTGCACTGTGAGACTGAAAAAGTTGTAAAAATGCACAATAATGAAGAATCATGTGTACCAGACATGTGAACACAAGAAAACTCTTGCAAATTCCCAGCATCTTCTAAAATAGAATAAGCTTGCCAGTCTATCTCCTTCTGGAAAATTATAGCGTAACAAATTTCAGTGAGCCACATGGCTTTTCTTCAATTCCCATTACCACACTTCCCATTACTACTTGTGCTATTATGTAATTCAAGGCTATAAATGACAGTAGTGAGACTTTGGTGTATACTAAAGAGCACATGAGGACATTTAGTCTTCAGGAAAGAATTTACATTTTCCCAGATTGAATTATTACCAATTTTCTATTAAAAGTAGTGGGTTATACTTAGGTCAACTACCAGCAGATTCGTGTAAGCTATCCCAGGTGAGGAATTGTCTTCACTACACATACTTAAAGAGAATGCTAGAACTATATATTAATGCTTGGTGATTACTGCAAACCTACCCCATATCTCTATGAGGCAGGGGGGTTCACTCTATATGTGCTCTATGCAATATATGGTTTCTCCCTCTGTTGGAAAAAAAAGTACTTTTGACTAGCACGGCGGCAGTTTCTGTTAATGGTTGGAATTTATCAAGACAGATTGATATGATAAAACCACAAAAGTGCAGCCACATCAGCCAACTAGCTTAATTTCTGAAACCTTAGAATGCTCTTTCCATGGCACGGTAGGAAAACATGGAAAAAATGTCTTTAATCATAAACGCTCTCAAAAAAGAAAATGGAAAGTTTAATATGGAAATGTGGCAACTTTTTATGCTGCACAAATTATTTTCCTGCCCAGAAGAATTTTCCTTTCTTTGTTATTTGACAGATAAAGCTGTGCTAGGAGCACTAACTCTAGCACCCAAACATAAAACAGCTTAGGAAGATACAGCAAATAAAAACCTCTGTTTAGATGACCTTCCACATACCAGAAGCCATGCTTCAACTGCTATAGAAAAATCAAAACGGGTCCATGCCTTTGACACATTGTAATGGTTGCAGTAGTGATCACTATAGTAAAGAATGCATAATGATTTCCAGCCTACTCCATTTTGAATATTGCATTCTGTGCAAGCTCAGTATATTTTGTATGACTTTTTCTCACGGCACTCATAAAGTCCTCTATCCGCTCCCATTGAAGTTAATGAGAGGTTTGTCATTAATTTGAGTGGGAGCAGAAGGCTGGTCTGTGCTAACTTAGCTGCATGGTTTAAATCAAAATGAGAGGAGGTGCACATTGAATAAGGTGAGATATCTATGGAGACCTTGCATCTTTGATATCACAGCTTCACATAGCAGTGTCTGCCAATCATGCACTGGGATATGGATCCCCAGACTTGGGCATAAAATAATAATATGGCTTCAGAGTAAAATACTTATAAACCTTTTGTGTGGTGGACAGTATACGCTGGGCCATTTGTTAACTTGATAAGTACTGTACTCTAGATATTTGTACATTATTTCAAAACTGGAAGAGTAGATACAAAGTTGCAATGTTTTTGTACTGAGCACTTAAGTACAGTAAATGTTGAAAAGATTGAACATCTTTCTGAAAAGCTGAGGTTAGTTGGGGTGGGGTAGAGGGTGCCAATCCAATCATGGAATCTGCAGTCAGACCCTATGCTTTGGCAGAGATTTGTCGATTTCAGTGAGTCTCTATGAAAGTTCTGAGGGTTGCTGCATAGTTCCCATTGCATGATCAGAACTTTAGCTTACAGATTTCTCAAGGTGATTTCATGCCAGTTTGCCAATTGAAATGCAAGACAGGCCTGTAGATAATTAGAAAGGTGCTGGTACTGTTGTTAGCCAAG
The DNA here is from genome assembly GCF_002925995.2 of Terrapene triunguis. Taxonomy (NCBI): domain Eukaryota; kingdom Metazoa; phylum Chordata; order Testudines; family Emydidae; genus Terrapene; species Terrapene triunguis. The sequence continues at coordinate 18,754,624 of NW_020664589.1, forward strand.
CCTGTGTGTTTTGGTTGTTAACAAGTCTCTATAATCTGTATGAAAAAGGGTAACTCATGGGAAGCCAAACAGATTTTCTAGGTTATAGCTGGATACTCAGGTAGTATTTAAGAAACATTTCAACAAATAAAAGGTGATGACAGTTTATTTTTTATTTAATGTTTGTATTTACTGTCATTCTTCTGCTCTAATTGCAGTTCCCTCAGCCTCTCCTCATAAGTCATGTGCTCCAGCCCCCTAATCATTTTTGTTGTCCTCCGCTGGACTCTCTCCAATTTTTCCACATCCTTCTTGTAGTGTGGGGCCCAAAACTGGACACAGTACTGCAGATGAGGCCTCACCAATGCCAAATAGAGGGGAATGATTTGTCCCTCGATCTGGGGGTGGTGGGTTGGGACGAGGGTGACCAGATGTCGCAATTTTATAAGGACAGGCCCGATTTTTGGGTCTTTTTCTTATATAGGCTCCTATTACCCCCCACCCCCGTCCTGATTTTTCACACTTGCTGTCTGGTCACCCTAGTAGGTACAGTATATCCTCTTTATTAATCTGCTACTTTTCCTGTGAAGCAAAGGACAGGCCATTTTCTGATTCCATTACCCTGATTCTCCATGACTCTGCACCTTGTGTTGTCATTTATACCAGTGCAGATTGTGTGTCAAATGCTATCAAATCAGAATGATAGGGCCTGATTGCCAGAGTGGTGTAAAATGGGCTTTAGTATAAAAGAGAATTGGAACCTTAGTGTTTTAATCCCACTTTGCACCGGTTTATATGAATTAGGCCCCATGAGTCTCTCTAAAATATTTCATGGGGTGACTGCATGGTTGCTTTAGCTTCGTAAACTTGTTTTCTCCATTGGTCAAGAAAAATGTCCTCAAAAATCAGACAAACCCAACGGTCGCTTATGCATTTTCTCTTCTCAGCATCTACTGAGTACTTCTTAACCCGATCGCTCTAACTTCTAGATTCAAATGTTTCGTGCAAGTCCTGTCCCTCTTTCTTTACTTTGTTTTCCATCCCCAACCATTTATATTTGCCTGAACAAAAAAATTAGTTTAGTTCTATGAGGGAAGGTTTTATTCTGGAGACTTTTGGGAATGCTATTGCCATCTATTGATTGACATTTTTATTACTATTTGTGTATTTTGTGAGGTTCTAACCATTTTTGCATTCACTTACTGGGAATTATACAGCTCAGATCTTGCTTTCTTAATGTAGATTAGAGTTCTGAGTTTGATATGGTTACTGAATCATTGCAAATTTGTGATTGCAGCGAAAGATATGTTGGAAAAAGCTGTTATTTATAAGGTTGCCTTACGGTCTCATACATTAGAAATACCATGTGTTATTCTTTCCATGGATTCTGCTGATGTACAACTTCCTCAACTGGAACTTTTTACTATATAGTTTCATCATTATATCTCATAGCTAGTGTAATGTTAGAACACTTAACATGTATGGGTTTTAAAGTTAAATTGCTCTTGAAGGAACACGATAGACTAGTAACTTGAGTGTGTGAATGCACATCAGTAGCAACAAGAAGGCCAGAATATGCACACACAGAGCTGCTGTAAGAATTTTCAGAAAGCCTAAACTCCAAATGGATAAAATATTCTTTGGCTGCTAAAGGATCTGTAGCCGTGTTTATCTTGGTAAGAAAATGTCAATAACATGCTATAAGTATTATTTCTGGTAGCTTGTGTATCTGATGTGGGACAGCTGTATAAAAGACGCTAATACTCTACTCATCCCCAACAATCTAACCTTTCAATGTGTACATATTGGCTAATTATAAAGAGTTACATCAAGTGACGTGTATTGTTGTGTAGGAAGATAATTCTTCGACACCATGATTATTTTAGCTCAGTGAGTTAAATTCATTCTTGGTGTAACTCAGTTATAGTCAGTGAAGTTACATCAAGGAGGTATTTGGCTCATGTAATTCAAGTTTATGAACTTCTGAGCTTCTCTATGTGGTTTCCATCCAATTCCGGTTTTGTAATCAAATATTTTACAGAAGCGCCTAACCACAGAATAATTCCCTTGTTTACAACATGAAAAATGAACAGCTGTGTTACTAAAGATAAATGAACACATTATGTTAGAGAAATTAATGCTGCTTATCCATTGTCAGTGGACTATTAAATGTTTCTAGTGACTTTTATGCTATCAATCATTTTAGATTTCATGTGCTACATCTTTTGTTTTATTGGTCTTCAACAAGCTTTTAAAAATCATGTTCTCTTCTGACAGTGCTGTTTAAAGGGGAAGCTGGTAATGGAGTAATGAGATAAATCTCTACAATTAATGTTGTTAGTAGCAGTTAGATACCATATTAAAGCATTATGTAGCTCCTTTCAAGCAAGAGGATCCCAAAGCACTTCAGGGTGTAGCGATCACTCATCTGGCCCTGAAATTCAGTCGCCTCTGCCATGGAACGTGGTCAAACTACTATCATATAGCAGGGGTAGCAAAGAGAGAACTTCTCCAACATAAACCATAGAGACATCACTAGAGAAGCCAGGATACCACACTTAGCAATGGTAAGGACTTAGGTTTTATATGACATACAAGAAGATACCTCCAGTAGCATAGTACCCATTAGTACCATGCTAAAGCATTAGTTCATGATTCTGACAGAGAAGTGTCCAATTGTAACAGTAACTGGGGCTGCAATCTTGTTTTATTTCAATGCTAAAAATACACTTGGTTAGACAACTTGGAAGACATAGATGTTTCAAGAAGTCATTTTGGTGATGTAGCAAATGGCACTGTCCTCTGAGTCAGCACTAAATTAAAAAATAAATGAATATTCCACAAAGGTAATCCTTTCTTTGGGATTCTTGACATATCCCATCTTCTTTGTTTAGTTTTTCAGTTATCTTGGGATGAATTGTGCACGCCATGTAATTGTTAGTCATGGTTTTTAAAATGTAGATTGTATCCTGTCTGCCTTTTATACAGTCTGTCGTATGTAGAGTCTAAATCTGTCTTGTAATGATCAGATAACTTTTTAGAGTAAAATACATGAATTTAAAATGACTTTAAGAAGGTGTGAATACTGTATTTCTCTTTCTTGCTGATGTTGATCCATTGCACAAAGAGCAACAGAAGTATTACTAAACCCTAGGAATCTTTCCTAGCAGTAGCATGAGCCTCAGCAATACCTTATACTCCCTTTGTTGAATTTGTGGTTTATGTTGGGAAGCTTATCACTTTAAAATTAAAGGAACCTGGGTACACTCATCATGGTAGTCATTTTGAGCAAACTACTGTTCTGTGGTTTCATATACTCAAGATTCTGCCTTCTTAGTTTTCATCTCAATAGTGAGGCACATTGTGTTGTGACTAAGTGCAGCCTTTACTGTATACCGTATACTGACATATGGAATTGACTGCATGTTCCTTACTTAGTAGACATCTCTTGGAAACTGTTAGAACTCTTATATTCTTAATTCTTCCAGTCTTACACAGATCTGAAGAAGAACTCTGTGTCAGCTCAAAAGTTTGCCTCTCTCACCAAGAAAAGCTGGTCCAATAACAGATATTACTTCACCTGCTTGTCTCTCTAATACCCTGGGACTGACACAGCTACAATGCTGCATAGAAATCTTATGATATTTTGTGTAGCATGACATTCCACTGTTACTACTTTCTGCTTAATTGAAAGTGACTCATCCTCCAGACTCCCATATTCAAACACCGCAGAGACCACCAGTGCTACAATGAAGTTGTATTTATAGTTGACATATTCTGCTCACTTTCCATTGGGAATGAAGATGGATGAACTTTGAAGGTACTGTAATGGCAGTGTTGGCTAAGGCGCACTATATAAAACACTGCAATTCCAACTCATCTCAGGCCTGATTCTCATGTATACTAATTTACATTTACACACACACATCAAGATTCCTTTACACTGCCAGAAAGGTGGAAAGGGGAGTTAGTGTAAATCAGAATTAGGACCCTTATTCCAAAACATGGATTAAAAAGAGTCACACTGAAGAGTTTTTAATATCTAGTCCTGACTGATTCAGTCTGGTTTCTTTTAAGATTCTTGCCTCAGTTTGTACGGAATTTGTCTATTCCAAATACACATTAACAAGTGAACCTACAGACACATGTAGCGCTAGCACAATTAAATAGATTCCCAGTGTGTTGTCATCTCTACAATAAATGGACTGCCTTTAGAGATGAGAGTATTTGTTTAGTCATTCCTCAGTCTCTCCACTGATAATGTTATTTGGTGCCAACTGTAGCTGTGTCTACACTGCCACTTTCAGTGCTAAAACTTTTGTAGTTCAGGGATGTGAAAAAACACCCCCCTGAGCGACAAAATTTTTAGCGCTGAAAAGCGCCAGTGTAGACAGCGCTTTATGCGGCTCCTGGCGATAAAGCTACCACCACTCGTTCAGGGTGGGGTGCTTTTATCGCCGCGGCAGCACTGTAATGTGGGCAGTGTAGACATACCCTGTGATACTGATTTTTGTGATGTGGATATTTGTCCACTGTGAACTGAACTGAGATCCTCCAACACATTTCATAGGCCACTGAATGACAATCAGATGGCAATGACATCAAATCATATTTACTTCAACTTTAAATGTTTGGATATATTTATACAGCAAAGATTCCATTTTCATACTTTAAATTAAAATCCCTTGTCCTGTGAAGAAAAGACCTTTAAAATCAAGCATAATTCACAAGACCTGTTCTTTTCTTGGGAGTGCCAGGGTATAACGAAGTGCCTCACAGGTACACAGAAGAAAATGGGGAGGCAAGAGCGGTACACAGCTGTTTTCAGCTCTGACATCTTTGCCAGTTTGTACAGAATGTGCAAAAATATTGCTTTGCGGAGCAGTAGTTTCAATGCTTCTAAACAACCTCTTCTGCCACCACTTGTCATTGCCTCAGTGGGATTAGCTGGGTTTTCACGAATGGCTAGTAAGTGAGCAGAAAGAGTGTTCCTGGCTATATTTTGGGCTTGATTTGGCAATGTGACTTTAAGTTTACCATAAATCCAAACCACTTGTGTTTCTTTGGTAACTATCATGTTGCACAGTATTAAAATACATTACACAGGCTGCTAAACTCCACTGGTGAGAAAAAAGAATAAACTTGTCAGTAATCCTGTAAGGGCCTGAAATGCTTGGACTCCCTATATACAAATTACACCTTACATTTTGTTACGCTACCTTCAAGACAGTTTTAATGGGGGGGAGGGAGATTAATCTAACCCAGCCCCACTCTGATCAGAAATCTGAGGTCAACGAGTTATTTCTCCACATGGAGCAGTTAACAGGAGTCCCCTCTCTTTTTTACCTGCTGTGAGCCTGAAAAACACAAAGGCAATATATTTGTCAGCTCTGGATTCCCAAATGCCCTTTATGAGCTCATCCTGAAGTATGCTAACATGATCAAATGCAGGCAGGGGAGCTTTGCTGCATGACCTACTCACAGCTAATTGTTAATCTAACTGGGTGGTTGCCGAAGTGACCTACTTCAAATGAAAACAAGATAAAAGACTCATTGGGCTGAGGATCCCTTCCACAAATATTCTGTTTTACAACCTCCTCTTTCTAAGTCAGTTCTTCAATTTAACAGCACAGTGTACAGTTTTCTGTCTGGAACAAGAACAGGACCAAAAACTTAAATGTACATGGCCTAAACATAAACATTAGTAGCAATGAAATTGTGATCACAAGCTTTATATGTTTCTGGTTTACTGCAGTGAAAATTAGCATGAGAAATTAATCTTGTGCGACTTGAACCATACTATAATATTATGTTATAGTACTGAGTATTACAATATTCAGTCAGCCTTTGTTCATGTGCCCCCTTCTTAGTTTTGATGCTACATATGGTAAACTACTCTATTTTTAATTTGAAATAATTGTACATATTAAATATTCTCTCCTATCCTTCATACTAATTATTTTTCAGTATTTCTTCCAAGATATTAGTGAATTTTATAGGTTTGAAGAACTTAAATGTATGCTCTCTATGTTTGAGAAAAAGTATCTGAGGGCTTTTATTGCTCCATAAGAAGTGAAGAATATTCAGCCATAGTAATTATTGTAGAATCAGGAGTTTAGATCTAGTAGCACATAGTACATACTGTCTGCTGAATTTTTTTTTTTTTAAATATACAATCTTAATATTTGATGGAATAAAAGTGAATGTGGACTGTTTTTTTTGAGTTTCTCTACTATCAGCAGAAAACCTGGGTTCTGACAACTCCAACATTATCAGCATGACCTTCCAGTGTTTGTGTTCAGAAATGCTATAATGAAATCAAAGACCTTTCAGCTGAGTACTTTGGCATTGGGATTGTTCAAGGCTCACATAGGGAAAATCTCCTGCTGGTTTTATGTTGAGATCAGTAGGTTCAAAGCATCCAATTGGCTGGAAAATCATTTTACTCTGTGAGAATGGCAAGTTCGCCCGGTTTGTCCAGAGGACTTGAGCACTCATAGCTCTCTGTTTTAAAAACTTACCATCAGTGCTGCAGAAATTATCATGATTAATTGATTATGCTCCCTCATCCAAACATATAAGCATTTAGCCCTGTTTTTCACCCTTCAGCAAACTGGTTTCACAATAGCCTTGACAGTTTGGTGTTTCAGGTATTTTATTCATATTATTACAGAGAAGAGCAACATGACAAAGGTGGAAGCCACACCTCTACCTTTCCCTCCCATCTAAACTCCTCTAGGTAACATTTAACTGAGTTTAGCCTCTTCCAAAGCTTTACTAGATACCAAAGTCTCTCAAAACTTTCTGAGAAGGGCCAATCCTTATATTCTGAATTGTCCAATACATTCTCCTCCCGTTCAGTGAAAAAACATTTGGATTCCCTACAGTTGGCCATATCTCCTCGTTGATTTTTTTCTACTACTGTCAGATTCACTTTGATTCAATCCTACAATACAGAAAAAGATGTCAGCTGTACTAACACTCTATGATGGAACAACTGAATAAATACATTCATCCATTTAGTGAGCCGCCTTTGAATCGAGAATGGAAATTTCACCTATGCCTCTGCACTTTCTTCAATGATGACCCCCTACAAATGGAATGCCCGCCGTGAACTGATCTGTAAGGCACCACCCTTTCTTTCAAATGCCTGCACAAGTCCTGCTTCAGCCACAATGTCTGAGGGGTAGCTGGGTAAAGTCAGTACTTATGTATTTATGTCAATATAAGACTGACAAAAATAGTGAATGTATATAAAAATTGTATACATCATCTTTTCCTCCACCTGTTATATATCGCTTGTCTTTAGCTTGCAATCCCTTACAGGTATAGGCGCCGGAAAAAATTGGTGGATGCTGAGCACCCCGTGGCCCCGCCCCGCCCCCCTGCTCCAACTCACCTCTGCCGCGAGCGCGCCGCCGCATCCTGCTTCTCCTCCCTCCCAGCCCTTGCGCCGTGACACAGCTGATTCATGGGGCAGGGAGGAGGGGGACCGCCGGGTGTTGGGGGAAGAGGCGGGGCCGGGGCGGGGATTTGGGGAAGGGATCTAATGGGGCAGGGAGGGGGTGGAGTTAGGGAGGGGACTTTGGGGATGGGGTGTAGTCGGGGCGGGGGGTGCGGGCACCCACCGGCGCCGGAGAAAGTTGGTGCCGCTGCTTACAGGTAGATACATTCCCTGTCCCAGTATTTGTACTGATTGTTGCCTCTGGATGCTACTATAATACAAATATTAAATAAAATAAAATGACAGGCACGTTATTATTAAAATATTAATCTACACCTGCCTAATCCTTTCCCCCATAAAACTGTGGTTTTGCTTGTTGAATCACAAACATAATGAGTATTGCTGCTAGCACATATGAAAAAAAACAGCCTCAGCATAACTTGCTACAAGTCTGTTTTGCACTAAGCAAATATTATCTAAACTGGTTTCTACCTTTTAAATACACAGCATCCCGTTGACTCTGATCTGCAAATATTATTATTATTGACTTTTTGATGTCAAAAGTTTCACTAATCGTCGTTTTATAGGCATGGGTTTGTATCCATTTCTAACCATTATTAATCGTGCTGGGTTTTATGCTGTATGTGTAAATTACATACAAAAATGTGTTCAAATTTGTATAGGTTGTAAAGTCATGAACTTGAAAGTTAGGAAATGCTACTATTATGGTTGTCTATGCAACTTTAATTCTCCCCCCTTGTGCTTCCAACCTGTGTGACAAGTCTCACTCAGGCTGAGGTTCTATGGGAAAAATAGGTTTCAGAGTAGCAGCCGTGTTAGTCTGTATCCGCAAAAAGAACAGGAGTACTTGTGGCACCTTAGAGACTAACAAATTTATTAGAGCATAAGCTTTCGTGGGCTACAACCCACTTCTTCGGATGCATATAGAGTGAAACATTGAGGAGATATATATACACACATACAGAGAGCATGAACAGGTGGGAGTTGTCTTACCAACTCTGAGAGGCCAATTAAGTAAGAGAATTGTGCCCAGGCCTGGAGGGTGTCTAGTCTGAGAAAAACTTACTGAAGCATCTCTGAGGGTGAGATTATCTGTATTTAGTTTGATTAGGCATAGATTTGCGCATTTTATTTTATTTTGCTTGTAACTTACTTTGTTCTGTCTGTTACTACTTTGAACCACTTAAATCCTACTGTCTGTATTTAATAAAATCACTTTTTATTTAGTAATTTACTCAGAGTATGTATTAATACCTGGGGGAGCAAACAGCTGTGCATATCTCTCTATCAGTGTTATAGAGGGCGAACAATTTATGAGTTTGCCCTGCATAAGCTTTATGCAGGGTAAAACGGATTTATCTGGGTTTAGACCCCATTGGGAGTTGGGCATCTGAGTGCTAAAGACAAGCACACTCCTGTGAGCTGTTTTTGGGTAAACTTGCAGTTTTGGGACAAGTGATTCAGACCCTGAGTCTGCGTTGGAGCCAGACAGGAGTGTCTGGCTCAGCAAGACAGGGTGCTGGAGCCCTAAGCTGGCAGGGAAAATAGAAGCAGGGGTAGTCTTTGCACATTAGGTGGCAGCTCCCAATGGGGTTTCTGTGATCCAACACGTCACAGTGCTGAAGTGAAAAAACAGATTGACAGAGCCAGACGAGTACCCAGAAGTCACCTCCTACAAGACAGGGCCAACAAAGAAAATAACAGAACACCATTAGCTGTCACCTTCAGCCCCCAACTAAAACCTCTCCAGCGCATCATCAGAGATCTACAACCTATCCTGAAAGATGATCCTTCACTCTCACAGATCTTGGGAGACAGACCTGTCCTCGCTTACAGACAGCCCCCCAACCTAAAGCAAATACTCACCAGCAACCACACATCACTGAACAAAAACACTGACCCTGGAACCTATCCTTGTAACAAAGCCCGATGCCAACTCTGTCCACATATCTATTCAAGTGACACCATCATAGGGCCTAATCACATCAGCCATACCATCAGGGGCTCGTTCACCTGCACATCTACCAATGTGATATATGCCATCATGTGCCAGCAATGCCCCTCTGCCATGTACATTGGCCAAACCGGACAGTCTCTACGCAAAAGAATTAATGGACACAAATCTGACATCAGGAATCATAATATTCAAAAACCAGTGGGAGAACACTTTAACCTGTCTGGCCATTCTATGACAGACCTGCGGGTGGCTATCTTAAAACAGAAAAACTTCAAAAACAGGCTCCAACGAGAGACTGCTGAGCTGGAATTGATATGCAAACTAGACACAATCAACTCAGGGTTAAACAGGGATTGGGAATGGCTGAGCCATTACAAACATTGAATCTATCTCCTCTTGTAAGTACTCTCACGCTTGCTTCTTATCAAACTGTCTGTACTGGGCTATCTTGATTATCACTTCAAAAGTTTTTTCTCTCTTACTTAATTGGCCTCTCAGAGTTGGTAAGACAACTCCCACCTGTTCATGCTCTCTGTATGTGTGTATATATATCTCCTCAATGTTTCACTCTATATGCATCCGAAGAAGTGGGTTGTAGCCCACGAAAGCTTATGCTCTAATAAATTTGTTAGTCTCTAAGGTGCCACAAGTACTCCTGTTCTTTTTATGGGAAAAATAGTATTTCATCATGTAATTAAAGATTATGTCCTAGTGTATACTAACAAAAAGGCAGAATTAAGGTGGCATGGAGGTACTAGATTAAAAAACGGTAGAATGAAGGTGATGTAACTTTAGTCTGGAAAATTATGCAAAAAAATAGTTGAAGAGGAAGTAAGGATGTCTTAGTCATGAGCAAAAAATAGATGTGATGGTTTCAGGTGGTGAATGGAATATTTGATTTTGAGGATTGTAGGAATGGCCAGTGTTAATTCATTTTCAGAATGAAGAGGATTCTTATCAGGCCTTACCAGACAAACAATATCACAGTTTTCACCGAAGAAGGAATGGTTTTAAACCTAGAATTTGGTTTTGGGAAAACCTAACTGCACAGATTGTTTCACTCTCTGTACTGCCTGTGTTGTCACAGGCATCCAGAATGTTCCTTTCCCACCCTGAAAAATGGACACAAGTGCCATTCCAGACCAACTCCACTGCCATTATCCCTCTGGGCCAATGTAAAACAATATTCTGTGGGCTTGTCCACTAGAAGAGCATGTGTACTGATTAATAGAAATTGGGGAACAGATGATGATACTGAGGGTTAATGCTGTGAAGAAGTCTTCTGCTATCTCACTGCATAACTCTTCATTCGTTTGGAGATAAGAGACTGGGATGGAATAGAGAGGGTACAACTGACTTTAAATTTTGTTTTTTAGCTGTCCATTATTGGACAGTCTTTGTCTCCATAAAGTCCGGAACTTCTAGAAATTCCAGAGTTGCAGCAGTTTTGTTTTTTAGTGCTTTTAGAGGAAATAATTTGCTTCCTACCTGATTCACAAGTACATTTGCTGTTGAACATTTAGTGAAGCATTTCAGAAAATATATCTGAATTTCACAGCCATTAGTTCCCCAAGAAGGCAATAATAAATGGACAGAGAACAGGTTATGGTGTATTACCAATAGAGTCCCTTATTTTAAAAGGGATGAATTTGAGGGTCCTTGATTGTATTCATTTATTCAGGTTTGTGCCTGGCTGCTGCAGAGGCATGCAAGAGGGAAAGGAGCAAGGAGCTTGCCTTACACAATGGCTGTCCTGCAGCAGTCAGAGGGACTGCTGCTCCCTCAGAGTACCCCTGGGGAAAGGACACCCTAAAGTTGACAAGAAAAAGGCAAGGCCATGACCCCTCCGCAATCATCAGTGCCACATTGGTCATCAGAATTAACCACGCTTGCGGTGGAGCAGATGGCACACTCCCTTAAAGTGTGAAGCCATGTACACCAGAGAGCAGAGGGGCTTCTCAACAAAATCCTCAATTAATTATTCACCTGTCACCATAGTTTCTGGAAAAGTTACATAATTGAAACAATAAATCAAAGTATACTGCAGTATCTGGATCACACAGCCGCAGCACCACTGTGTGCCTTACACTATGCTTTAACACACAAAATCTTGGGTTCTGCTGAAGTGAGCTTCCAAGCCAAAGGCCTGTCCCCTTGCCTTCATTGTTCTCCAATCCTCAAATCTAAGATTTAACAGACACTTTTCCTTCATTAACCCTCCTTGTCTTCATCTGCTCCATATTGACCAAATTTTGTTATGGTTTTGTGATGTTTATAGCTGTCTGCTTAGACCTACCAAATTCCTTTCATTGGGTTTGAACTGAGGTTTCCGAAGCTGGAAGACTGACGCTGTAGCGTTCTTACCTTCCTCTGGTATCAGTATATGTAATTTGTGCCTATTTACATTTCAAGTGCTTTGTGGTCTTACTGAACTCTGTGCTGCATATGGAGCTGCTTTAATTATTCCCAGAGAAGTTGGGTGTGTGTGTTTCTATTTACAGTTATGAGAGATATGCGATTTCTTTGACCTATTAATGACTTTCAGGAAAATGCTGTATATTGGCAGTAATTAAAATTAACATTTGTTGAATTTATTTTCTTCTTATCTCCAATGTTATTGGAACTGATGTGTTACTCCGAATTGGCTTATCTGCCAAGTGTGTTTAGCAAGGCTTTGTAATGCTATCATATGAGACTGAATATAGTTATGGATATATTGCATAAGGCCCTGCTATCACGTGTAAGATACGAACTCTGTAGATCACAATTTGATTTCATCAGATCTGTCTGAAGCACATCTATAATATCTATCTATAAGAATAGAGATCAGACTGCAACATTCTGCTCCTGGGTGCATATACCGCTCTACCTGTGGCATCAGTCTGAGCTGCCTATGTCTATCAAAGAGCAGCATTTGGCCCAGTCGATAAAATGCTTTAGGACCCGTTTGGATGAAAAGCATCACAGAAATATGAATAATTATAATTTTTGGTAATAAAATTATCAAATTTCTGTGCTCATTGAAAACCCGCAGGACCTTAGCATAGCAATGTCAGGTGCTGTTTTCCGGTAAATATAGAAATTCATCAGTTAACACTAGACCACTTTATTTAAGAACATAAGAACAACCTCAAAATATAAGAATGGCCATACTGTGTCAGACCAATCTAGCCCAGTCTTCCGATAGTGGCCAATGTGTTACTAACCCTTAGAGATAACCAACCCTTAGGCCCAACCAAAGATTTGCGATAATGTGCAAATTTGAAGAGCAGTATTTTCATTGAAGTCGAGGATTTTTCATTCTTCGGGATCATGCAGTATCAGGCCCTTAGTAACTTGCCAAATGCATGGAGATAATTCCATAGTATTTTCTAGGGTGAACACAACATTTAAAAAAAAAAACAATGAGGAGTCCTTGTGGCACATTAGAGACTAACAAATTTATTAGGGCATAAGCTTTCGAGGGCTAGAACTCACTTCATCAGATGCATGAAGTGAAAAATACAGGAGCGGGTATAAATACATGAAAGGATGGGGGTGCTTTATCAAGTGTGAGGTCAGTCTAACGAGATCAATCAATTAACAGCAGGATACCAAGGGAGGAAAAATAACTATTGAAGTGGTGAGAGTGTGGCCCATTACAGACAGTTGACAAGAAGGTGTGAGTAACAGTAGGGAGAAATTAGTGTTGGGGAAATTAGGTTTAGGTTTTGTAATGACCCAACCACTCCCAGTCTTTATTCAGGCCTAATCTGATGGTATCCAGTTTGCAAATTAATTCCAGTTCTGCAGCTGCACGTTGGAGTCTGGTTTTCGAAGTTTTTTGTTGAAGAATTGCCACTTTTAGGTCTGTTATTGAGTGACCAGAGAGACTGAAGTGTTCTCCTACTGGTTTTTGAATGTTATGATTCCTGATGTCAGATTTGTGTCCATTTATTCTTTTGCGTAGAGACTGTCCGGTTTAGCCAATGTACATGGCAGAGGGGCTTTGCTGGCACATGATGGCATATATCACATTGGTAGGTGCCACAAGGACTCCTCGTTGTTTTTGCTGATACAGACTAACCCGGCTACCATTCTGAAACCTGACAACATTTTAATGAAGTGTATACCCTGAAGTTTGGCCTGTTCTGTACATTCTTCCTTGTAAGTGTACATTGTCCAAAGTTTTCTATGTTCTTGTAAAAGTCCATATTTTACTTTTTTGATTATGCAAAACTCAAGCTATTTGCTGTTAATAATCTCCCCATTTGTTCAATGGGAAAGGCACAGGTGGGTTGCTGGTGGTTCCTGGATGTTCTGTTTGTTGGTACTTAGATGACTATTTCTTTATAAAACACTTGATTAATCTTTAATTTCAGGAATATATCTCTTGGATTTAATCTACATCGATTCTGCATATCCTGCATCTGGCAGCATCATGGAGAATGAACAAAGATCCAATCAAATGAACAATATCCTCCGAATAATAGCTGATTTGCAAGTCTCCTGTAGCTATGGTTGGTAATTTTTGTCTTGTTGGTATTGTAAAGTTTTCATTCATATTAATATAATAAATCATTAGGAGATGTCTGCCTCATATGAAGAGGGACATGAGGATAATGTAAGTCAACAGAGTGATGCACTACTAAACTGCTTTATTTCCTTTTCTGTATAACTTCAGTTTTAATACCAAATTAGGCAGTTGAATCATAATATGTGTTCTCTGTTAATGGAACTAGTGTGCAAGCTTTGTTAGAACAGTGTGTTCCATATGCAGGCTAAAACTTAAGTATTTAGTGAACCAGGGCTCTTGCATTTGGATTTTACTAGACTGACACTGTGGTTGATTTTTTTTTTTTAATTTTTATTTTATTTTAATTCTTTTTCTTTGTTTTTGCTTTATTATTGTTCGGATGAGGGAAGTAGGATGTTTCACTGGGACCATTTCTTGCCTGGATGAACTGGAGTCCCCGCTCCTCATGGAATCAAGCGACTCTCCATACCAAGACCCGATCTCCAGACCACCACTATCTTCCGGTACCGCAGGACTCTCCACCCTTTTCTGTGGGTGTTCCTCTGGTGAACAATATTGAGGAGGATGAAGAAGACTTCCAGTCAGTCTGTTCTATTTTTGTTCAGGTTCTCTGATATATTCTTTCAGGAACCCATTCTTTGACAGTCACAGGGCAGATTATGCTTGTCAACAAGGGTGGGGGAAACCAACCCTGCAGTCCACCCCCCCCACTCCTTTATGCCACCCCCAACGGCCATACTGGGCCCTTGGCTGCTTATTGGCAGCAATTTGCCAGACCTCTGGTACTATCTCATAAGGAGGCTAAAGTCATATACTCCTCTCCTTTTCAAACAACCCCCCCCCCCCGAGAAATTTACAGAGCAGGAAGTCAGGTTGGATAAAGAAGCCACCCCTCAAATATCTATTGCATCCTTGTCTCCAAATAAGGGGTTATGCCTCTGCCACCTTCCATGGCCAACAATTTTTGGAAATTTCAAGATCTCATAAAGAGAGCAGCTGATACTCTTCAAATTCCACTCAGAGGTCAAGGACACGAAGCAAAAACTGTTGGATATCCTGCTGTCAGCAACACTCTCCAAGGTGGTGTTACTCATTAATGAGTCACTGCAGGATCCAGCTAAGACTATGTGGCAAATACCTGCTACTGTTCCGCAAAAGTGAAAATGGGCAGATAAAAAGTATTATGTTCCCACCACCAAAAGATTCTGAGGATTTGGTTTTCCACCTAGCTCCCTGGTGGTGGACGTGATAAATGAGTGAGATAAGCAGCACTTCTCTAAATATGACACAGACCAAAAGAGACTGGACTTTTTTGGATGGAAATCCTATTCATCGGCAGCCCTACAATTCAGGATCACAAACTACCAGGCAATCATGGGCAAATATAATTTTACAAACTATAATCTATTACAGCCTTTATTGAACATCTGCCACAGGAACATAGGGAGGAATCCAATCCATCATTTCAGAGGGCCAGTTATTGGCCAAAACCGCTCTTCAAGCATCCTTGGATGCTGCTGACATTGCTGCCAGGTCCATCTCCATGGCAGTAGTTATACACAGGGCATCATGGCTAACTCGGATTTTCCAAGAGAAGTTAGGAACTCTGTTGAGGACCTTACCTTCAATGGCAGTAAACTTTCCTTGGAGACCTTGCAAACACAGATGAGTCCTTACACACACTGAAGGACTCTAGGTCTACTTCATGATCCCTGGGCATTCATACACCTACAAATAAGAGAGGATTTAGTATGTCACAGACTGTCCAAAGATTCTCTGGATTCTATAGATCCACCAAACCTCCCATGGAAAGACATAAATTCCAGACAAAGAGGGCCGCTCAACTGCCTTCCACGACCACCCAGTATTTTCAAAGCAATGATTTTGATGAGTCAGTCGAGTATTCAAATCCTCCCGCACCTCTAGTTTCACAGCTGCATACGTTTGCCCACCTCCCTGATTTTGGAGATGGTCTTTCCTATTTCCAGTATGCTTGGAAGCAGATCTCTACAGAGTGGGTCAGAGAGGTTATAACATCGGGCTGTGCCATTCATTTTACATCCCTCCCTCCCTTCCAACCTCCCCCCTGCCCCATCCTTCTTAAGGGATGCCTTGACAAGCTTTTATTGAGACAGGAAGTGAACTGTCTCCTTTGATTAGGAGCAATAGAGCCTGTCTTGCTGCCTCACAAAGGCAAAGGGTTTTACTCAGAGTATTTCCTTGTGCAAAAGAAGAACAGAGGATGGATACCAATTTGGATCTGAGACTTCTAAACAAGTTCATAAAGTCTCAAAAGTTCAGGAAGGTGACTGGCAGCTATAATTCCTTCACTGGAGGAAGTGGATTAGTTTTCAGCCCTTGACCTACAGGATACCTATTTCCATATGATGATACACGCATTGCACAGGAAATACCTATAGTTCACTATAGGCCAGGATCATTTCCAATACCAAGTTCTTCCCTTTAGTAGTTCTTCTGTCCCAAGTGTACTCTCGAAGATCCACACAGTAGTGGCTGCTTACCTGTGACAAGAAGTGATCCTAGTCTTCCTGTACCTCAACAACTGGCTACTCGAGGGTTGTTCCTACAAAGCAACGCTATCTTCCACCCAGACAGCCTTTGCTCTGTTCCAGGAGTTGGGTCTTCAGTTGAATGAAAAAAAATCTTTGTTAACCCCTGTACAGAAGATACAGTTTATAGGGGTGTGTGTTGAGGCAACGACTCACCGGCGCGGCACCTCCTGCTGGTTGTCCAGGGAATTAGCACTTTTCCAGCTCCGGAGCACCCTCTGCCAGCTGATGTCTCGCCTGCCGCTGGTGCCCATGTCCCTCCTGGACCCCAGTGCCCTTTGCCCAGGGGTTCTGCCCTCCACAGTACCCCCCTCTCTCTGGGTCTCCCCTCCCAGGAGAACCCGCAACCCCCTATCCCCATCTTGCCTCAGTGGCTACTGCCAGCCTCCATCTAGCCCCCGCTCACTGGGGCAGACGGCAGTCTGTATACCACTCATTATCAACAAGGGGGGTTGGACCAGCTGCCTCTGCCTATTTCTGGGCTGCCCCTCTGCAGCCCTAGTACCCTTTTGCGGGCCCTTAGCTTGGCCTGCAGCCTGAGGCTTTGCTAGGCTGGAGCTCCCCAGATCCCTCTGCCCTTCCCCAGCACTGCTCCACCCTAGGTACCCTCCTCAGCTTCCCAGGCAGCCAGGTCCTTCTCTCTCTGAAAGCTAGAGAGAGAATCTCAGTCTCTGGTCCTCAGCCCTCTTATAGGGCCAACTGTGGTCTGATTGGGGCGTGGCCCCACCCTGCTACAGGGTGCCTTCACAATTGTTGACAGCCAGGGCTTACCTTCGCTTAGACAGATTTGTAACGTTGTCAAGTCTGGTATAGGTAATTCAGGGAAACCCTCAGACCACAATAAGGAATTTTCTTCACTCCTGGGATAACACGGCATCTTGCACCTTTTTGACCAATCATGCAAAGCTACGTCTCTGCCACTTCCAGGTTTGGCTCAGAATGACCTATTCTCCGGCCAGACACACCTTGAACAGGCAGGTGATAGTTCCTCTACAAGTGAGGAATTCTTTAGACTGGTGGAAAAATCAACTCAACATCGGTGCGGGCAATTCCTTTCTGTTGTCCAGCCCCATCAATAACTTTAACAGATGCATCAGTGTTGGGGATGGGGAGCTCACCTCAATGCCTTCACAACTCAGAGCAGATGAACAACTCAGGAAACCAATCTCCACATCAGTGTACTGGAACTCAGGGCTGCCTTCATTTCGTACCCCTCTTCAGAGGCAAATCAATCAGGGTCATGATGAACAATACATCCAGCATATTCTGTATCAACAAGCGGGGAGGAGCAAGATTCCCCTCTCTGTGTACTGAAACCATGAAACTAGGGAACTGGTGCATAGCTCATTGAATCCAAATTTCACTGGTCTACCTCCCAGGTATTCAGAACACCACAGCAGATGTTTTCAGAAGACACTTCTCCCAGGACTCCAAACTCTCAAATTCTCCACAGCATATTCCAAAGATGGGGTGTGCCAGAGGTGTCTCTCTTTGACATCTCCAGGAACCAAAAGTGCTTGAGAGAAGTCTGAGCCACCACGCTTTGGGAGACACCTTTCTTCTATCTTGGAAGAAGCGTCTGTTCTATGCATTTACCTCTCCACCGCTGATATGAAGGGTGGTGAACAAAATCAGACAGACAAGGCCAGAGTTGTCCTTATAGAGCCGACATGGCTGAGACAAGCTTGGTACCCTTCCCTGCTTCATTTATGTGTCCAACCACCAGTCAAGCTTCCAACCACTCCTCATCTCATCTTATAGGCTACGGGTTGCCTGCTTCACCCCAACCTAGGGGTTCACCACCTCAGGGGATGGTACCTTGGTCGTTCATGGGTTAGAATCCTCCTGCTCTGCAGAAGTGCAATAGGTGTTACCAAAAAGTAGAAAGAAGTCAACCTGTACTACTTGCAGAAATGGAAGAGATTCTTCCATTGGTGGTATTGCCAACGCCTTCTGCCTGAATTGGTGCCACATTCAGTCATCATAGAATCATAGAAATGTAGGATTGGAAGGGACCTCGATAAGTTGTGGGGGAGGTTTTGGTTGTATATTAGGAAAAACTTTTTCCCTAGGAGGGTGGTGAAGCACTGGAATGGGTTACCTAGGGAGGTGGTGGAATCTCCTTCCTTAGAGGTTTTTAGGGTCAGGCTTGACAAAGCCCTGGCTGGGATGATTTAGTTGGGGATTGGTCCTGCTTTGAGCAGGGGGTTGGACTAGATGACCTCCTGAGGTCCCTTCCAACCCTGATATTCTATGATTCTATGATTCTAAGTTATCTAGTCCAGTCCTCTGCACTGAGGCAGGATTATCTAGACCATCTCCGACAGGTGTTTGTGTAATCTGTTCTTAAAAACCTCCAATGATGGAGATTCCACATCCAGCCTAGGTAATCTGTTTCAGTGCTTGACTACGCTTACAATTAGGAAGTTTTTCCTAATGTCTAACCTAAATTTCCCTTGATACAGTTTAAGCTCGCTACTACTTGTCCTGTCTTCAGTGGTAAGGAGAACAAGGTATCATCCTCCTCTTTACAACAACCTTTTACATACTTGAAGACTATTATCTTTTGCCCCCTCAGTCTTCTCTTCTCCAGACTAAACAAACCCATTTTTTTCAGTCTTTCCTTGCAGGTCATGTTTTCTAAATCTTAATTTTTGTTGCTCTCCTCTGAACTTTCTCTAATTTGTCCACATCTTTCCTGAAGTGTGATACCCAGAAGTGCACACAATACTCCAGTTGAAGCTTTAACAGTGCTGAGTAAAATTGAAGAATTACTACTACTTTCTTGCTTACAACTCTCCTGCTAATATATCCGAGAATATGTTTGCTTTTTTTGCAACAGAATTATATTGTTGACTCATATGCTATTCTTCCCAGTGTGGTATCATCCACAGACTTTATAAGTGTACACTCTATGCCATTATCCAAATCATTTTTGAAGATATTGATTAGAACCCGACCCAGGACAGATCCCTGCTAGACCCCACTTGATATGCCCTTCCAGCTTGACTGTGAACCATTGATATTACTACACCCTGAGTATAGTTTTCCAGCCAATTGTGCACCCACCTTATAGTAGATTCATCTAGGCTATATTTCTCTAGTTTGTTTCTGAGAAAGTCATTTGAGACAATGTCAAACGCCTTACTAAAGTCAAGATATATGACATCTGCTGCTTCATCTTTGTCAACAAGGCTTGTTACCTTTTCAAAGAAGGCTATTAGGTTGGTTTGACACGATTTGTTCTTGAAAAATCCATGTTGACTGTTACTTATCGTATTTTTTACTAGGGTGCTTACAAATAGAATGTTTGATTATGTGCTAGATTATCTTTCTGTGCGCTGAAGTTAATCTTTATGTGCACACCCTAAATTCATGCCTAAGGTATTATCAGAGTTCCATCTTAATCAATCCATTTATATCCCAGTGTTTTTTCCCGTACTGCTTAGCTCTCTGCAAGAGACCAGTTTTCATACCTTGGATGTTAGAAGGGCTTTGGCTTACTACTTAGATAGGAGCAAACAAATTAGAAAGTCATCTAGGCTGTTCATCTGCTTTGCAAATACATCAAAGGGGTCCACAAATCTCTGCTCAGGTATCTCTGGATATCTGGTTGTATATTCATTTCTTATGATGCTACAGGCATTCATCTCCCCCAAATGGTGATAGCACATTCAACCAGATCAAAGCAACCTCCACAGCTTTACTTAAGAATGTGCCAGTATCTGAGATATGAAGCCCATGTAGGGGCCTGACAGTATATACATTTTCTGAACATTACACTATGATCCATGCAGCGAGATCTGATGTGGCATTTGATACGGTAGCACTGGTCTTTAGTTCTAGAGTGAATTCTGAAGATCCCTCCTCCCTCTGGGGATGCTGCCTGGTAGTCACCTGAAGTGGAGCACCCGTAGGGACATTACTCGAAGAAGAAGTTGCACACCTTGTGTAGTAATTGCAGTTTTTGAAGATGTGTGTCCCTATGGGTGCTCCACTACTGGCCCTCCTTCCCCTCTGTCTCACTGTCCTCTAAGGGACATTTGGGTGGAGAAGGAACTGAGGGCAGTTCTACCACACACTCCTATGTAGCCTCGGTGTCCAGCACAAGGAGGCATAGGGCGCATGCGCTTGCTAAACGGACACTGCTAATGGAAAATCGCGGAGCAGGATTCGAGAGGCTCATGCGCACCTGAAGTGGAGAACCCATAAATACGCACATCTCGAAGAAATGCAGTTATTGCACAAGATGAGTAACCTCTTCTTTTGGTGCTCATCAGAGGTCTACCTAGTGGAAGGCTTCAGGGCCCTGTTGGGAAGGAGAGGGAGATGTGAAGTAAAAGGGAAGCCATGTTCCTTTTGGTGCCTTTTTCTCACTTCTGAACTCTCAGGATGAAATCTTGTCCTGATGCTTCTTGCCATTAAGTTTCAAATAAGAATCCAAAATGTTTGTTCTGTATTTGAACCAAATTGTCTGAGGTTTGCTCATTAATACATGAACCTCCACTTTTCTCTTTGTAAATTGAGAGCACATATTAAAGTCGACCAATTCTCCTAGTAAAATCAGCAGCTGAATCTCATCTATAGACTGAATGACAACCAAGCCTTTATTTGGTAAAATCCTTAACATTCTCATACAGTCTAACAAAATAATATTCCTAGACAGTGTCTCCCTTGGGGAGTTATGGTCTCCTTTTGATTCCATTCATAAAATCAAAAGAACTGGAGAAAGCTAAAGAAGAATTGCTTTTATTTTTGCAGTTGTAGAGACTTATCTTGGCTATTTTTTTATACTCTACAGATCATCTCATAACTTTACCCCATGTGCAAAAGTACTTAAAGTCTGTCCGCTACATTGAGGAACTTCAAAAGTTTGTGGAAGATGACAACTATAAGTAAGTACCATACTTTCCTCCACCCCTACATGTATTAATGGAAAGATGGCCTGGCTATTAGCTTGAGTAGGAGTTATACAAAAAATATCTGACAGAACCGTAAGTAGAGTTTTTTAACATTTTTAAACTGAGCTGATATTGTCAGGACATCTGAGTGAAACCCCTGCTGGCAGTAGTCCTTATGACTCTTAACATCAGTTCCAAAATTGTATTTCTTTCGCTTTTGCAAAGGTAAAAAGGGATAAAAATCAAGTGTCTGTCTTATTACAGTGTAGCCTTGTACTGGGAATGGCACTCAGATCCCTAAAACTGGATGTTCCCTTGCAAACTCTGTTGGCTCGGGATGCAAGCTGTACCCAAGCAAACAGTATCCATTTTAATACAGCTAAATGTAAATGTATAACTAGGAACAAAGAATGCAGGCCACACTTAAAGGATGAGGGACTATATCATGGGAAGCAGTGAGTCTGAAAAAGATGTGGGGGCAGTGGCGAATAATCAGCCGCACATGAGCTTCCAGTGCAACGCTATGGTCAAAAGGGCTAATATGATGCTTGGATGCATGAACGGGGGAATTTTGAGTGGGAGTAAAGAGGTTATTTTACCTCTGTATTTGGCACTACTGCAACTATTGTTGGAATACAGTGTCCAGTTCTGGTGTCCACAATTCAAGAAGGATGTTGACAAATTAGAGAGAGTTCAGAGAAGAGCCATGAGAATGATTAAAGGATTAGAAAACATAACCTGTAGTGATAGACTCAAAGAGCGCAACCTATTTAGTTAACAAAGAGATAGTTAAGGGGTGACTTGATTACAGTCTATAAATACCTACATGGGACACAAATATTTAATAATGTGCTCTTTAGTCTAGCAGCGAAAGATCTAACATGGTCCAATGGCTGGTAGTTGAATCTAAACAAATTCAGAATGTAATTAAGTCATAATTTTTTAACAGTGCGTAATTAGCCATTGGAACAATTTACCAAGAGTTGTGGTGGATTCTCCATCACTGACCATTTTTAAGTCAAGATTGAATGTTTTTCTAAAAGTTCTGCTCTAGGAATTATTTTGGGGAAATTGTACGACCTGTGTTATACAGGAGGTCAGACTAGATGATCAGAATGGTCCCTTCTATGAGTTACTTAATGTTATCTGAAATGGTGTACACAATACCTTTTAAATACAACTGAATAGTTATACCAGGCTAATTCACAACAAACAAGACTGACTTTGTCAGGCTACTACTTTCATGTGTCAGGTATGTGTAAAGCAACAGTCATTCAAGAAGCTGAGGTCAAGAGCAAACCAACATGCCAGAGTGAAAGAGGCCGCATATACACATTCATTTTCCAGAGTGGGGAACTGAGGGTCCCTGTGTCACTTCTGCAATCCTCAGGATCATGTATGTGCCAGTCCAAAGAATGGGCTAAACTGCATCAAACCAAACTACCCTGCATTTATTTCTCAGATACAGCTGAGCTTACTTCAGTTGCTTCTAGTATTAAAGAGTGGTACTAAGCTATCATGCATATGTCTGTCGCTGCTAGTGTAGACATTGTTAACAGAAAGATCAGTCTCTTAAAAATAGGCAAGACAGATTTGAAGACAGTGAGAATGAAACAAAATGGTGACCCTTCCTGTTGGCTTCCAAATAGCTCATGTTTGGAGATACCTCAGATTTCTAAAGCTGTTCTACTCAGCTCTGCTTCAAACCAGTGCATATATACTGCAGTTCTTCAGCCAAACGATAATTGAGACAAACCATTTATGATAAAGTATGGAATAATTAATTTTGCAGTGTGGAGCCATATAAAAGATTAATATGTTTGGAGTCTTACGCTGCTTCAGATGAGAAAATCATTCTAAAGGAAATAACATAGAAAGCAGACATTCTTCTGGGACTGATACCAGAACTGCATGAATGTGTCCGGACAGACTTCAAATGGAGAGAATATCCTCCATAATCTGTCCCATTGCCTAGGATAACCTCCAACTAGAGAAGCCAAATCAACATTGGCCTATTCACTGCAGAAGATCAGCCTTGTTTATGGTTTTGACAAGTTTATTTTTTTGGATCAGATTAAAAGCAGATCTAGGAACTGTGATATTTTATGTCATAATTCTGCTTATTGTTTTGCATTGTCTTCCAAATGAAAAACCCGACATCTACAAAACGTTTTTCAAATACAACATATATTATAAAAAAAAGGAGAATTTCTACCATTATATTCATGGTGGGATTTGTGTGTTCATTTCCCTCTCCTCACATCATATGTACAACACAAACAGAAAGAGAGAGGGAAAGACTTGCATGCTGTGCACACAGATACACACTGAACACTTGCACATTATATGTTCTTGTACAAATTAAGGACAGTGTGAGCTCTATATTAAAAGTAGTCTGACTTTTCATATGTGTTTGTCTCTGAATGTTAAAATTTAGTAAGCAAGAGATTGTATTTACTTATTTCCAACATGATTAGCATTTTACATTAAATGAAGGCAGGGAGAGCACAAGTTTATAATCTAAATTGCAATAGGGAAAATTGTAGTTAGTATGTGTTTTACAGCTCCTGGACTGGCTGCCAGCAAATGAACACATTGCTTAATTTAATTTTTGGACAGGCTTTCCTGTTCATGATACAATGTTGAGATTATATAGACAGTAGTTTTTCATTAGTTCTAGTATCTTTGCAAAAGTGAACAAAACAAATGGTCTTTATAAATATTTAGTGCCATGACATCATACTTGGATGTACTACAAATCATGAGTAATTTATATTTAATTTTTTGAAGCCACTTTTAATCCCAACAGAGGTTTTGTTAACAACAGTGAGAAGTATTTACGTATATTTTTAGAGGTAATTCAGTACTCATCCTTTCATCTGGATACCTGGGAAAATGCATTTTCTGAGCACATTTACTAATTTTCTTTATAAGCATGAGTGTGTCTAGTGAGAGTTTAGCTGAAGCCAAAGGAAAGATTCAAAGTGAAAGGAAATCAGGGCAGAATTTGATACCTAATATGGTAAAGGTCACTGCAGCTTCTTTGAGAGCTTGCATATGTCCATTACACTGTAAGTGTGTGTGCAACTTGTGCACCGGTGCCAGAGAGTTTTCCCTAGTGATACCCATATAGGCATAGCCTTGCACAACTCCAGGCTCCTTGTGCTGAAAAGTGAGGGTATAAAGGGCAGAGTAGCCCTCCCCCTATTTCAGTTCCTTCTTAGCATGTATGGTTGATGGTTATAGCATTGGTGTTCCCTGTGAACAATTAAACTGTTTGGTACTACCTAGTGGTACTCAGTTTTTAGTTATTTTCTTTCATTTTTATTTCTTTGTTTGTTGTTTCTTTTGAAAAATTTTACTTTGATTATGCACCCCATGAGGTCTCTGGACCTTATTTGATACTAGGGCCTATGCCCAGGTTCCCAGGGTTTAAACCTGGTGTGGGATGTAAAAAGTCTATGCCTGTTAGTGACCCTCATTCCCTCTGTTTCAAGTGTTTCAGTGAGAGCCAAGTTAGAGGTAGGTGCTCTATTTGTCATGACTTTAAGAACAAGACAAAGAAGCTGAGGGAAGAGCACCTCCGATACCTCTTGATGGAAGTTGCCCTTAGGCTGGCATCATTGCCCCCTCGGTCCTCCAAGGAAAGCTCTTCAAAGACTCCTTATCAGAGTGCTCCCCCAGCCGGTCCTGCAGAAAGAGGCCGCAGGAGATCCTCAACTCTGGTAACATCTTCTTTGAGGCCCAAGACTTCAGACCAGTCCTGACCTCAGAAGCAAAAGCAGAAGTTGGGTCAGGGACTCTTCCATGGAAGAGTGATCCAGTACTGAAGATAGAGCACACCAGCCAGCTCACCACTTCCCAGTACCGGCTCAGTCGGAGAAATGAGCTGTCCACTTAGATGCCCTCCCAGGGACCATTGAGACTGGCTATTTCTTCACTGGCTATGGAGCAGTCTTCTTGATCAGCATCCCATGGCTGTACCCACTGCACTAGAGGCTTATGCTGTGGCCAGCAACTTGCTGTGCCTCTTGATACTGCCATCACCATTTCTTCAGGGTGACGACCCTTGACTGGCATTGTCACAGCTATCTAGACCGTCAGCACCTAGATATTCTTCTGTGAGGCCATCAGTTTCAGGCTCAGTACTCTCCCCTTCCACCTTCTTGGCGCCAGTTCCAGATCCCCCACACTGTATGTTGTCAGATGTTAGAAAGTCATCCATGCTTCCCCCAGTGCCGCGTTTCCAGCATAGGTCTCAATCCTGGTCAACAAGTACCCCTCCCTGTACCATGCCACTCGGGTCTCTAGGTACTCCGATTCATCATGCACACAAGGATAAGTGAAGACTCCATAGTCCTGACGTTCATCGACCACTGAGTTTTTACCTGGATAGAACAATGCCCCTTTGGATTTCTTCCCAGTTTTGCAGAACGTATGAGAAGTCATCCTGCCTCAACTCAGAGACTCTTCCAGTGGATCACTAGCTGCATTACAATGTGTTGAGCTGCCAAAAGAGTAATGCCTCCTGACAATCTCACAGCACATTCAACCTCATCAGTGTTTGTGGCACTGTGGCGGGGTGTGCATACCCTGCACTAGGCAAGGAAGGGTTAACCCCACACTATGGGGGGCAGACGTCCCACCCCTCAGACCATGCTGGGCATGCTCCAACTGCTGCCTCAGTATAAAAGGGAGCAGCCCAGCTCATTCTAGGCTCTCATCCTGCTGTCTAATAGAGATTGACTTAAACCCTGAAGCATGAGTTTTAATATCCCTTCCAATATTTTTCCTATAATTACGATAACTCTGGATATTCTTTCTACCCATACAGATTTGAATCCTGCTTAGTCCTTTGCCCCTCTGTTTTCCTGTGGCAATGAGCTCTCCATTCACCTAGCTGGGTTAGGTCTTTCTTTTTCTGTTAACCTTCTTCCATGAAGAAAATTTACATTTTATTCCTATTCTTTGCTTTCTGTCTCCTAGACAGTTTTTGATCCATGACAATATTTTGCTTCTCACCCCATGATTCCCTGGCTTCTTTAGGCCTCTTGTGCAGGACTTTGTCAAAGGTCTTTTACAAATCCAAATAAATTAGGTCAACCAGTTCTCCTTTATCTACTAGTTTATTGACACATTTAAAGAATTCTAAGAGATCAGTGAGAGACAATTTTCCTTTGCAGAATCCATGCTAACTAGACCCATCATACATGATATTCCAGGTGTTTGATTATTCTGCCTTTAACTATCATAGGAACATAAGACTGGAAGTGACCTCCTAGTTCATCGAGTCCTGTCCCCTGCTATTGCAGGCAACCCCAGCATAAAATCCCATTCAATCATCCTGTCAACCAGTTTGCCAGGTACAAATGTAAAACTGACTAGTCTACAATTCCCAAGCTCATCCCTAGAGACTTTTTAAAAATACAGATAATACATTAGTTATCTACAAATCCTCTGGAACAGTAGCTATTTTTAATTAGCAGCTCAGACACTTCATACTTGAGTTCCTTCAGGACTCTTGGCTGTACGCCATCTGGTCTGATGACTTATTGCTTTTAAAATTATCAATTTGCTCCTACACCTCTTCTTCTAACACCTCAGTCTCTGATAGTACCTTATCTTTGTTACCAAAAAAGGGTAGGTCCGAAGTAGGTATCTCCCCAATTTCCAAAGCCCTTCCTAGTTATTTACCTGTTGATGCTTATGATCCCATATATTCTGGAATTGTTTTCAATGTGTCAGGTTTTAGGGATAAGTACCAGCTCATGGGAAAAGCAGAGTCTCTTCTAGCTATAATTCTTTGAATTCATGCTTAAGAGGGCAGTATCCAGATTAGATTTATCTCAAAAGGAAGTGTCCAAGAAAGACAAAGAGGAGTTACCAGATCAGCAAAACTACCCAGAAGTATTATTCCTCTGAATCTAATACAGAACTTTTTATTCTTGTCAATGTGGTCTTGCTAGCTGTGATGGAGAAGGAATGAAAGTCCACAGAAAAACTGAAGAGACCAAGCAAGATGACTAAGAAATGGTCTAGTGTGCACCAGTATAAAACAGACGTTGTTTCCTTTCCTAAGGATATCCCTAATTAAGGACACAGCAATATCCAGAGATGGAGAGTTAAGTCCCACAGGCACTCAGGAGAAACTTTGAGCCTACCAGGAGACTCTGACTTTATCAGAGCCTAATAACCGATTAAACTCAGCTTCACCATTTCAAAAAGGGATTTCTAGTAGCTGAGCTGAACAAGATAGTGCTTATATATGATGTCTCTCTCCAGGGATAAGGAGGTCACACAGGGAACTTAAAGCTTGACAGGAGATACTGTGTAAACTGTTTAGAGGCCAGGGCAATTCACTATGGACTCAAGGTCCTCTTTCCAGGGGCAAGAAACTGCCATGTATTAATCATGACAGACAACACCAGTGCAGTGGCCTGTGTCAGCAATTTGGGCTGGATGAGGTCATCATCTCTGCAAAAGGACCCATATTTTGAGGAATCTCCCATCCATCTGAGCTCTACATATTAAGAAAAACATCTTGGCTGAGTGACTAAATAAGAAACAGCTAGATCAGATCAAATGGGATCTTCACCCAGATACAAGAGTTCCAGTTTTTATGAAGGAATTCAAGTCCCTCTAATAGACCTATTGACGTCACACACTAACTGCAAAGGACCCCTCTTTTTTCTCCCAAAAGAGGGGGAATCTAAGGGTAAGAGGTATAGATGTTATCTCCCAGAGAAACCTTGCCCCCTGCTACTCCGGACATCAGGAGGAATAACAGACTAGTAATATTAGTGGCACCATATTGGCAGCAGTGGCCCTCATTCTCCAAACCACTCAGCATGGCTCAGACTGACCCCATTTTCCTTCCTTTAAGACAGAATCTACTCTTCCAGGAACTGATTTCTCACCCAGAGCCAGGGTACCTGAGACTAAATGCCTGGCTTTTGAGTGGTTTTATGTGAAAGATAGGATACTCTGAGTGGATTCTTGGAATGCTTCCACCAGTTTTTCTTCTAAACCTGGCTAAAGTTCAAGGGATGCTACAAGAAAGGTGATGTCTATCCATCTTCACCTTCACTCTCAAGATATTTGGGCTCTTACAGGAGGGTCTGAACAAAGGCATCACAGATTCAACATTCAAATGTCCAGAGGCTAAATTATCAAGTCCACTATCCTAAACAGGCAGGAAGAAATTTCTTCAAACTTGGATTTAAAGTGTTTCCTCAGACATGCGTCATTTCTTCCTCCTCCTAAGATTTGTTGAGCTCTGCCATGTGACCTTGATTTGGTTCTTAACCCATTCTTCATCCCTTTGAGCCCCTTGGGAAGGTATGCTTGTTATTTCCTCTCTATCACAGTGCCATTCCTGGTAGCCAGTACTTCTGCCTTGTAGATAACAGAGGTTGGGGTTTTATCCATTGGGGAACATTATAGTCCACAGTGATAAGGTTGTTCTTCAACTAGACCCAACTTTTATCCCAAAAACTAATTCAGCATTTCACAGTGTCTAAGAGATTTGCCCAAATCCACCTCACTCAAGAGAGAATCTTTAGCATACATTAGAAGTCCATTGAACCCTCAAGATCTATGCCCATTGCACAAAGTCCAGTGCTGTATTTAGTCTGTATCATCCTGCATCCAAGAGAAAGAGAGAGCAACTAAATCTGCTGTTTCAAGTTGACTGAGATGGTGGACCTTGGTGGCCTACCGATCAAACAGTCTGTCCAGCAACCAGCATTAAATACCACTGAGAGTGGTAGCAGTCTCCTGGTCCAAGAACTTACACACCATATGAGGAGATCTGTAGGGAGGCCACGTGGTCATCTATTCATGCCTTCTCAAAATTGTACAAGTTAGACATTCAGGCACCGGCGAATGCCGCCTTTCGTGCTCTGTGCAGTGGACTCTTGGTAAAATACAAGGAATTTACTACCCTGTGTATAGTTCTGAAGGCATACTGCAACATAGATTCACAAAGTTTAAGGCCAGAAGGAACCATTAGATCATATAATCTGAACTCTTGTACCTCAGAGGCCATTAAATTTCACCTGGTTACTCCTGTATTGACCCCAATAATTTGTATGTGATTGAAGCACATCTTCCAGAAAGGCATCCAGTCTTGATCTGAAGACACCAAGAGATGGAAAATCCACCACTTCCATTGGTAGTTAGTTCCAATGGTTAATCACCCTTGTTAAAAATGTGTGCCTTATTTCTAATTTGAATTTGTCTTGCTTCAATTTCCAGCGATTGTTTCTTGTTATGCCATTCTTTGATAGATTAAAGAGCTCTTTGTTACCAGGTATTTTCTCCCCTGATGGTACTTTATGCTATAATCAATCTTTCAACCTTTCAATCACCTTTTTGCTAAGCTAAACAGATTCAGCTGTTTAAGTCTTTCACTTTAAGGCCTTTTCTTCAGCTCTCAGATAATTTTTTTTGGGTGGGGTGGGGTGGGGGCTTTTTTCTGCACCCTCTCCAGTTTTGCTATATTATTTTTAATAAGAGGACACCAGAACTGGACACAGTATTCTAGTATTGGTTCCACCAATGTCACATACAGAATAAAACATTTCCCTACTCCTACTCACTACTCCCCTAATTATACAGCCCAGCACTGCATTAGCCCTTTTTGTCACAGCATCACACAGCTCATGTTCAGTTGCATGTATATTACATCTGCACAGCAACCCCTCCAACCAAACTTGAAATCTCATCAAAGAATGAAATCAGGTTTGTTTGAACAACTCTTTTTTTCATAAAACCATGTATCGGCATTAATTATATTTGTATCTTTTAAATTCTTTATCAACTTAATCGTGTAACAGATTTTCCACTATTTGCCCAGGACTGATGTCAGACTAATTGGCCAATGGTTACCCACATCATCCCACTTGCCTTTTTTGAATATTGAATATTGGCAGAGCATTAGCAATCTTCCAGGATGCATTAAAAATTAACATGAGCACCCCAGATATCTCCTTAGCCAACTCTTTTAGGACTCCTGGGTGCAAGCTATTCATGCCTGCTGATTTAAAAATTCCAGTAGTTAATTGATCTGAATCCCTTGCAAATGAAAGATAATAGGAAAATGTAATATGACTTACCAAAAATTGCCTTCTTCTGAGTTACAAGGTCCTCAGACCTTACTTTGCTTGGAGTATATTGTTGCCAATGGGCTAAAACTGCCATTTAGTTCATTCCGAATTGGTTCATAAGGCTGTGCTGTGCAGTAAGAATTCATAGTTTATTTGTACAGTGTTTTAAACTCATTAAAAAATGTAAGGCCACTGGGGATATTGTCCTTTCTTTGGAAGCTCTCTTAACTGGTGGATTCTTCAGTTTAGCTGGCCACACCCTTTCATGCCAGTGACTGACAGGTACAGCTCTGCCTACATAGCTGGACACAGGCAAAAAGTCAATTGGCTAACATATCTGTGGACCTTCTAAATTAGAGAGAGGAAATTTTTGATAAGTCCAAATATATTTTCCTATTCCATAAGGGCTCCCTAATGGAAATCCTACTTACTCCTTTTACCCTGGATCATCTCACATTTTTAGCTGGAGAAAATGTACTTATTGTGTTTTGTTTTTTTTACAATTATTTACCTTTTGTCTGTTAATAATAATAATGTGAATTTGACTTAAATTATAATAACTTTTATAAAGTGCTCAGAAGAGGAATATTGCCACTGCTCTACAGCCAAAATGCTTCTGAAATAAATGTAGTCAAACTTTACTAATTCTGGGTCACTGAGAACGAAAATGATGCTTAAAATTGTTGATTGGCTCTAGTTTTCAAGATATGCTATTGGGTCAGTATATACGACCCTTGACTTGGGAATGGCGGAGGATAAGTGAGTTATAAAGGGAAGGGATCTCAATTTAAACCAGAAATGACTAAAATACATCTTTGACTGGGTCTATGAATAAATCTATGACTGGGTTTGGACAGTACTTGCTTTTTAGGCAAAACAATGAATGATGCAATCTGAAGCTGGTATTGTGTCATACATGATATGAATTGCATCATGTTATTCCTAGAAGTCATGGATGATGCAATCATAACGAAGCTTACATCACTCTGCTGAACAAATTGCCCTATATCAGCTCTAGAAATCATACAGTGTCGTGCTCTCTTATTTGTCAGTGTTTGATTTTGCAAAGGGACACATTTCTGTTTAGCCAAAGTGAGCAGAGATGCCTCGTACTTGTGTGAACAGTGCAGATAACTTCTGCTATGTTTGTGGTGAAGTGACTTTTGCATCACAAAAGCGCAGTATAACCACTATGGTTAAGAAAGCCTATCACCTTTATTTTGGCTGCAAAATTGGAGATCAGGACAAGAGGTGGGCCCCACACATATGCTGCAACACTTGTGCAACAAATCTTCGCCAGTGATTGAACAGGAAAAGGAAATCTATGCCTTTTGCAGTGCCAGTGATTTGGAGAGAGCCAACAGATCATACCAGCAATTGTTACTTCTGCATGGTGCCTCCAGTTGGGAAAGGTGTGTCAAAGAAGAAAAAGTGGACTGTGCATTATCCAAACATTCCATCAACTATACGCCCAGTACCCCACAGAGAAGGACTGCCGGTTCCTGATGCACCAGAATCATTCTCACTTGAGTCAGACGAGGAAGAGGAAGAGGATGAAACTTCTGGTCCTGAACCATCAATGTCACAGGACCCACATTTTCTCCCATCCTCCTCCTCTGACCCGCACCTCATAACACAAGGTGAACTGAATGACCTTGTCAGGGATTTGGAACTACCCAAGAGTAAGGCAGAGCTGTTGGGCTCCAGACTACAGCAGTGGAATCTCCTGGCAGGTGATGTTAGGGTTTCCATGTTCCGTGACCATCCAAAGGATCTTGTCCCATTCTTCTTCATGGAAGGTGATCTTGTAGCCTGCAACAACATCGATGGTGTGATGGCAGCCCTCAACATCGTTCACGATCCAGTTGAGTGGAGACTGTTCATTGATTCATCGAAGACAAGCCTTAAAGCTGTTTTACTGCATAATGGCAATGTTTTGCCATCAATTCCAGTTGGTCATGCAGTCCATATGAAGGAAACCTATGACAACATGAAAAAACTTTTGAGGTGCATAAACTATGACCAACATCAGTGGCAGCTTTGTGGCCATTTGAAGGTTGTTGCTCTCTTGCTTGGTCTGGAGACTGGATACACAAAGTACTGCTGTTTTCTCTGCGAATGGGATAGTCGTGCAAGAGATTCCCACTACATCAAGAAAGATTGGCCACTCCGACAGTCATTGGAGCCTGGGAGGAAAAGTGTTCAGCATCCACCACTTGTTGAATCAAGGAAGATTTTGTTACCACCCTTACACATCAAGCTGGGTCTGATGAAGAACTTTGTCAAGGCCATTGACAAAACACAAGCAGCTTTCAAGTACCTCCGTGGAAAATTTCCAAGGTTAAGTGAAGCTAAGATAAAGGAAGGTGTCTTTGTTGGTCCTCAGATTCGTGAACTTCTTCGAGATGATGCATTTGACCATGCACTGCGTGGCAAGGAAAAGATGGCATGGAAAGCCTTCCAGTTACTGGCAATAAATTTTCTCGGAAACAACAAGAAAGACAACTACAGGTTGTTGGTGGAAAACCTCCTCAAGGCATACAAAAGCCTTGGTTGCAACATGTCACTAAAGATACATTTTTTGCACTCACACCTAGATTTTTTTTCCACCGAACTGCGGAGCAGTGAGCGATGAGCACGGCGAGCGATTTCACCAGGACATTGCAACAATGGAGAAACGCTATCAGGGCAAATGGAGCCCATCAATGCTTGCAGACTATTGCTGGACAGTGACAAGAGATGCTCCATTTAATGAATACAAGAGACAAGCCAAGAAGCGCCGAGTAGACACTGAATAGGACTAAACTATGTACATAATAGTGTTTTGCCTTTTGTTTCATAATAAATTTTATTTATATAACCCTTTTGCTGATTTTTAAAGTGTTACATAAACAGGACAGGTGAAATATTATCATGGAAAGCAACCATAAACACATGAAAAGACCTAGGTTTACAATTTATGATTAAAACTCTACTATCTACACAATATACATAGACATAAAATGTAAAAACTTAAATATCTTAGAAATAGTAGCCAATCAGTTGTTTTAATTGTCATATTTGAATCCAGCACATCAAAATACATAATAAATAGCACATTTTATCTCTGAAGCAGACGACTTCTCAAAAATTGTAGACCAGTGATACAAGTATTATACATTGTTGTCGTTTGGTTTGCATGTTGTCTGGGTTTTTCCTGTGCTGGTATCTGATATCTTTAGAAGCTATCCACTCATGCTAAACATAGCTCATATTCCATTAAGGAAGTTTTCAGTGGAAGTCTTCAGTTTTTCTATGTGTATCTTGACTTTCACTGAACAGCTGCGAAAGAAATTATCAGCTACTGCCTGTGTAAGCAATATAGCTTTTGAAATCCTGCTAACCTTGGAACATCTGTTTCTTTCCATTTCTTGAGTCTCCTGACTCCCAGTTGAATTTTACCTTTTGCAGATTTTAAAATGCAAACAAGCTCTTGAGCCCCTAATTGACAGAATAATATTGGAGGGAGTCATAGTGCTCCTGGAGTGTCCTGTCTCCTTCCTGACTGCTTTACCAGTAGTGCAGGTTTATTTAAACTTTCCCACATATGCCACTAAGTACAGAGTGCTTTTGAGTTTTTTCAAGCTGCAGAACTGAGCACGCAATTGAATTTGGCGTACTCAACACCTGAGTTACCAGCAAGAATCTTTTTATTTCCTCCTACAGAAAAGAATCTTAGTTTTCAACCTACTATAATGAACAGAAAGCTGGACATGATGCCACAGATCCCATAGAGCCTTTCAATCCTTGCCTGCCTAAAAACTGATCAGAAATGGTTAGGTTTGTGCCTATTATCATTATATAGAAAGGGCTGCTTGCCCAGATTTGATATAGGCTGGTGGTAATGGTTTTCTTTCATTGCTTGGGGGGGGGGGGGTAGGAGGAAGAAATAAATGCCTCCTCTTTCCCCTTGGGTCTATGTGCTGGTGGGATACAGAAGGATAACCAACCTTCTCAATCTGTCAACAGCCTTTGATACTGTCAATCATGCTCCTCTTCTCGATATGTTGTCCGCCCTTGATTTCTGTGATTCAGTCCTCTTCTCATGCTCTCTCTCTAATCACTCCTTCAGCATGTCAGAGAATCCTCATCATCATCCTTCCAACTTTGGCGGGAGGTTTTACAGGCCTCTATGCCCTTGTCTTCTCCGTCTACACTATATCTCTGGATAATATCATCCACCAGCACAAATTCCACTATCATCTCTGTGCTGAGGATTCTCCGATTCACCCTCCTTACTCCGGACCACTCTACTATCCACGCTAAAATCTTTTCCTGTCTCTCTGATATTTCCTTATGGATGTCTAGCCATCACCTCCAGCTCAATGTAGCTAAAACAAAATTCAGGCCTGTAACCTGGGTGCCATATTTGACTCAGTCCTTTCTCTAGGTCCTCATGTCTAGGCTATTCCTAAATCTTAATTCTTTCTGCATAACATCTCTAAGATAATGGCCTTTCCTATCCATCCTCACAGCTAAAACTCTTGTCCAGGCTCTCATCATCTTGCACCTAGTTGCTGCTGCATCCTCTTGACATTCACATACCTCATTTTTCCCACTCTTATCCATTTCGAATACTGCTACAAATACCATTTCCCCAGCCCATCATTTTGACCTTGTCACCCCCTCTTTGTCATCCCTCCATTGGTTCCCTTTTCTCTCAGTTAAAAATAAGCTAATTATCTTCACTTTCGTGGTCCTTTATGGTCTATCCTCACATTTCCTATAATTTCTCATTCTCTCCTGCCTCTACTCACCCAATGATGCCTGCCTCCATTGCTCACTTGTTACATTACACCTTTGCGCTTTCTCCCATGCTGTCCCTCATGCTTGGAATAGCTCTCCATAAATGTCTGCAAAGCTACCTCATTGACCTCCTTCAAATCTCTTCTTAGAACTGTCCTTCACCAGGATGTCTGCAAAAACTTGACAATGGTTAGCCCATTGGTATTCTGAGACCAATCCCTATCATGCTGATAAGTGCTGCATCATTGTTTCTTTCTGCCTCCCTGTCAGTCTGTATTCACCTGTTGTCTCTTGTCTTATATTTAGACCGTAAGCTGTTTGGTGCAGGGCCTGTCTTTTTGTCCTGTGTTTGTACAGTACCTAGCACAATGAGGTCCTGGTACATGACTGGGGCTCCAGTCCTTGGTGCTACTGCAATACAAATTAATAACCAGTTGCTCTCCCTTTAGTGCCATGTGCCTGTGAGAGACAGAGGGGTAACCAGCCTCCTGCCCCCCACAGAGACAGAGGAATGAGTTACATGCTTGTATTCCACCATAGGATTCAAAGTGACATAGAGATGCCTTAGGGAGACAAGATAATTTTCTCATCTATTTATCTGGTAGTCACAGTTCTTATTTTAAGATCCTGTGAGGCAAAATGAATGTACATACTTAGCAAAGTAGTTAACTTGTGTTCAAAGAATATTAATAAGAAAAGTGTTGGTTTCACACTGGCAGAGGGGGCTCGGAGGAAAGCAAGCGAGACCTCTGCACTGAGCGCTAGTAGGGGACTAGTGCTGACCACAAGGTGGTGCCTATTGGGAAGCGGACCTGGCCAGGGAGTGCTTACATAAAGCAGCTCTGCTGCACAGTGGGTCCTGCCTGCTGAGCAACTGTTGAGGTGGTAGTAGGAATTAAAACTGCTCCTCACTCTTAGGGCAGGTCTACACTGCGGGTTAAGTCAACCTAAGTTACACAACTCCAGCTATGTGAATTATGTAGCTGGAGTTGACGTACCTTAGGGCGACTTATTGCGGTGTTTACACCACACTGGGTCCACAGGAAAAACTCTCCTGTCGACTTACATTATGCTTCCGGTGGAGTATCGGAGTCTACGGGAGAGCGATTGGTGGTTGTTTTAGTGGGTCTTCACTGGACCCGCTAAATTGACCCCCGGTGCATCGATTGCCACAGCATTGATCCTCGGTAAGTGTAGACAAGCCCTTAGAAATGCTATTAGGAAGTAACAGAAACAGCCTTTGGGGTGGAAGGATGGAGCTAGCAGTTAAATGACAGCCTGGCACTCAGGAGACCTGGTTCACTTCCAGGCCCTGCCCCAAACTTCCTGCCTGACCTTAGGCAAGTCAGTTAAACTGCCCTGTGCCTCAGGTCCTGTCTGTGAAATGAGGAGAACGGTTCTGCCTTACCTCCCATGGGTGTTAAGCCAATAAAATTCAGCCATGATGGAGGCACTTACATACTATGGTGATACGGGTCAGATAAATATCAAGGGACCTTGCTAGCACAGTTGCAGTGAATCTGCCACAAAAGTTAAGTGAAATGAGGGTAGCTTCACTGGTTGTTTTTTCCA
Organism: Terrapene triunguis; assembly: GCF_002925995.2. Classification (NCBI taxonomy): domain Eukaryota; kingdom Metazoa; phylum Chordata; order Testudines; family Emydidae; genus Terrapene; species Terrapene triunguis. Next base: position 18,791,476 of record NW_020664589.1, read on the forward strand.
AGTCTTGTCTAAATTGTCAGTATACAAGATTGTGACTTTAACAGTAAAGCCCCAGGCAAAAAAGCCTCCGGCCGCCGCCGTGCCCCCCCCCCCGCGGCCGGGGGCAGGGCGCCGGAGGGGAGGGTGGGCGGAACCCTGGGAGGAGGGCGGCTCTCCCCCTGGCGGCCAGAGCGCGGGGGGCAGGGCGGCGAGAGGGCGGCGAGCCCCGGCTGGGGCTCGGCTCTCCCCCCGGCGGCCAGAGCGCAGGCCAGAGCGGCGGCCGGGGGGAGGGCGCGGGGGGGGAGAGCGGCCAGAGCGCCGGGGGGAGGGCGGCGAGCCCGGCTGTGGCCCCGCTCTCCCCGGCGGCCGGAGCGCCGCGCCGCCCCCCTCCAGGTGCCGCCCCAAGCACCAGCTTGGTTGCCTGGTGCCTGGAGCCGGCCCTGGTGAAAAGTCAGTATTATTACTCTCTGGGCTGCTGGTGCAGTGCATCTAATTGTCCCTCACTTGAGACTTCATCCCACACAAACCTGGGGCTTTTTCTTTTTAATTGATGACCATTCTAGAATTAAAATGCCGAGTAAAGAAATATAAGGGTTATAGAAATGTATTGATGCCAGTGAAATACCCATATTTAAGCCTTCTAGCAGCTTCTCTGATTTGGGAGAATTTTGATCCCACCTGTGGATATTAGCAGGTTGAGAGGGATTGCTGCCATGCAGCAGTTAACCTTCTCATTCTCATCTTCTAATTCTAATATTCCCACTGTGACAGAGAGGGGCTGTCAGAGAGAGGGACTGCTTCTTGCTGCATAAGAGTGACTTTGGTATCATGCTTTAATGGGATGAGCAATAATATGGGAAATAAGGACTCTCCACAGTGCTCTTGGACTGAGTGCCTGATAGTGCATCTCCTTCTTCATTGTTCCCAGGTCAGTAATTAAGGAAAAGTTAAAGTCCCCAGAGCTGGTTTCAGGTAGCCTGGCACTGAAATTCACACTTGTCTGGTCAAAGAAATAATTTAAAAAACAGAATTATATACACTGCCTTTACATCAGAGCCACATAGGCCCATATTTTTAAAGGAATTTAGGCATTGCTCTGCAAGTGACTTAGCATCTGTGTCCCATTTTCAGAAGTGACAGGAGCCTGAGACTTAGGCTGCTAAGTACCCGAGTCACTTTTTAAAATGGGACTTAGCTGTTAAGTCACTTAGGCCTTACGATGCTGAGTGGAGTAATGCCTTAATACCGCTAAAAATCAGGCCGTAGCATCCACGTCTTGTATGTTTTATTTCATTGCTCACATTCAGCACACCCATGAAGAAGAGAGCCTATCACTTCTCCAGTTTACCAATTGTCAATTTTTTATTCTAATCTGTGATTAAAGACAAGTTTGGTTAAATTAAGGTATATTCTCTTCCCTTGTAAATTGGCAATTCAGATGTTTTGCAGATACCCTAAGGTTCCTGATTCAATAAACCTCATTTTCCTTTGATACAAAATGGACACTGATCAGATTTCTGGCTTAAGAGTTTATATAGCACTCGTCACTGGTTATCTAAGCATTCTGTTCTTTATTTTTTTTGTTACTGTCTTTCTGGAAAAAATAGGAACACATTGAGCGTTCCAATAAAATAAACGGAAGGAAAACTGTTTCCATGTTAAGGAAAGTCACCCACACAGTATGTAAAATTGTCTTGGCAAACATTGTAGACCTTAAGCGGAGACTGAGAAAAGGAAGGGGCCCACCAACAATGCAATTGAATTTCAGAGAGAGAGAGAGAGCGAGAGAGAGAATTCCTCTGTTTATTAGCCAATATTTAGGGGCAGATGGCCCTGTTTGAATAAACATGAAGCAGCTATAATAATTAATTTCTTACATACTGAATCTCTTACATCTGTAGATCTCAACATGTTGTACAAAGGAGTCAGTATTATTATTCACGTTTTACAGATGGGGATGCGAGGTACAGAGAAGTGAAATTACTTGGTCAAGGTCACTTGTAAGCTAATGACAGAGCCAGGAATATAACTCAGGTCTCCTGAGTCCCAGTCCAGGGCTCTAACCTCTAGTTCACATTGCCATCCCATGAAGCAGCTATTGTAGAGCTTTGTTCTTAGTGTACATACAAGCTCAATAATTACTACTGAAGTCACATCATCTGGGAGAATTCCCAGGGCACTTAATTCCACCCATATATCAGTAATACTTCCATATCAAGTTCAAGTTCATCATCCTCTCCTACAAGATCCAGTATACTCTTGATACCACAAACTACATTCTCTGCTCCCCATCTCACTTAATCCTCTTGTTTTGTCTTAGTTAGAATACTAAAGTACTTTATGGCCGGGACAGTGCCTTATCTATGTTTGTAAATTATAGTGTAAATTAATAATGCTATACATATTTTTAATTACAATTTCCGGTATCTATATTCTAGAGAAAGCATATGGGAATTAACTGGCCTCTTGGGAAAAGGGTTAGGAAAATAGATGTAATGGATTTAATGGATATGCAACATTAATTTCATACACTCTCACTGCCTCACACTCTTACCATTGCATTGGAAACAAGCATTTTGAACCACTGAATACTTTCATTCTAAGGAGAACATTATGATTGTTTATATTTATAATTCCTTTAGACTCTGTCTCAGTTGCAAGCGGAAACGATATGTAGTTGTCACAGTCAGCAACCATGTGAAATTATTACCCTTTGGTGTGTTTAATTGATCACAGACACAGAGCATTGATATAGTGAAGTTATTACTCCTGCACCATAGAGGTTCATCAGTTCATTCCAGCTTTTGCTCACCCTATCATAGATCTTAGCTCCTTAATTATAAGATTGGTGTTTGTTTTATGCTATGTGCCACTGTGGATAGTTTTGAAGTAGAAAGCAAAATAGTTTGTCTTTGAAAACTACAGCATTGATCAAAGCATTCAAACCTGAACCAGAAACCGATCCGAGTTCTGAAAAAATCACAATGTGAACCAGACCGTTCTTCCAGAAGGTCATGTCCCATAGCTCCTACTCTCTCCCCAGAAGCTATAATTGTTAAACCCTAGTCAAGGATGAACTCATCTTTAGAGTTAGCAGGAAAACATGAAATAACCATTGTGGTTAAGTCTGTGTGAATCTCGGAAGTGAGATTTGGAACATGATTTAGATTTAAAGGGACATTGTCAACTTAAATATCACACTTGTGTCTGAAATTTTTGTACCTAGGGGTGTTACAAATAACACCTAAGATTGCTCTAACTAAAAGAGTACAGGAAACATATCTTTGTTTTCCTTTGGCATTTGGCTGCTGTTTCTAGATAAACAGTTTGACTGTTGCCTCTGTTCATTCACTGTCCATTCGGTTTGTGAGGGTCTTCCACACAACAACAGGAAAGAGAAAAACATTCTTAAAAATAGGAAAATAATACTGTAAATGACAAAATTGGCGAGCATGCCACTTGAAACTACCCTAACTCCAATTTAAAATTCATTGGATTTTAAGTTGACTGTTCCTTTTACATTCTGTTTAAACAGAATCATTTCAGAAATAAATTGAGACAGTTTCCTTGAACATTTCAGCAGAATGCAACAGTGCTTGTACTCTTGCCAGATGTTGACAAAAAGCTGCCAGATGCTGTCTATAAATGGGTGCTCCTCTACGCCTTGTCATTCAAGGTACATAGGCCTTGATTCAGCAAAGCACTTAAGCATATGATTATCTTTAAACACATACTTAAGGACTTCGATGAACAAGGATGGACATAAGGAACTTATAAATATGTTAGCAAAAATCAGGCATGAAATAGCAGATTCATTCTCTTATTAACACTCTTTAACCAGCCACCCTTTGCCTGTTAACACTAAGGCCCCCATTTTTGCAAGACATTTAAGCATGTTGTTAACTTTAAGCATGTACTTAAGTCCATCCTTGTTCAGCAAAGTACTTTAAGTATGTGCGTAAAGATAAAGATATGCTTAAGTGAATCAGGACCTATGTACTTACTATAAATTAAAAGTATCTGTAGAACTCTCACTACTGCCTCTCTAGAGTGCTCACTACACAGAGTGACTGTGTGTCTTACTGTAGTGTTCTATATGCTGACTTGCTAGAGCAATGATCTAGGAATTCAGTTCTGCATCCTTCACTATAGAAGTTCAAATCATAATGCAAAATCAAACAACAGGTCAAATATTTTCCCATAGATTTTATTTCTTTGTGCAGGACCAAAGAGCTCCATACTCCTTACTCAAGCACACTCTTGTTGAGCTCAATAAGAGTTTGCATGTATAAGGAATTCAAGTTTGACTCCATCAAAAGTAAGAGTAATTCTTCTTTGAGTAGTGTCCCTATGGGTGCTCCACTGTAGGTATGTCTGCATGCCTTCGCTGCTGATCGGAGAACTTCGGTAGCAGTGTCCAATGGGCCTACATATGCATTGTCTCTCCTCGTGTTGTGCCATGAGGCTAGCCAGTAATTGCAGGCTAACCGTCCTCAGTTCCTTCTCAACCATCCCTGACTAGAGACGGAGCCCTTAGCTGTCAGTTAGTGGATTGTTAATTCTCCTTTTCAGTTGTTAATCTTTAGCTTTTAGAAACTCTTTAGCCTTCTTTTGACTTTTATTTGACCATGCCTTAAAAAAAAAAAAAACAACAACAAAAAGAAGAAAGAAAAGATTATGTTCTTGTGGTGACCCCTGTGGGGTGGGGGCAGGGGGAGACAAGGGCATGCCTAGCTCTCTGGGCTTCAAGAAGTGTTGCACTTGCAGCGAGGCAATCCCGGTCATGGGAAGCACTCCCGGTGCATTTGCTGCCTTGGCGAGGGCCACAGCCAACAAAAGTGTTCCCTCTGCCAGCAGCTGTGACCGAGGTCTGCAAGGACAGAGAGCTCTGCCAGAAAATCATCTTTATGGAGGCGGCTCTCCAACATCAGCCCTCAGGCGGACTTGAGTCTTCTGCTCAACCTTCAACTTTGAAGGATAGTGGCTCAAAGAAATGGTCTGGGGATTCCTCTCACAAGTTGAAAAAGAGAGTGCAAAGTCCCCTTAACGAGCCCAGAGATGGCTAAAAGCGATCACCATCTCGCTCGGTATCCTCTGCACCACTGGCACCGAGATCATCCAGCACCTATGCCTCACGGCGACTGTCAGTGTTCGGTACTGTTGATAGGCCCATGAACCCTTTGGGCACAGGCACCGAATCTTTGGTACAGAAATACAAGGGCAAATGCCCTAAGACGCTCCCGGTACATGAGCTGTCATCTGTCAGCGGCATCGGCCCATCTGGCAACCGAGAGATCAGTACATGCGAGGTCTCCATCTCCCCCGGCACCACCTACAACACCGGGATGCTCAGTACTGGCAGAATTCCATCAGACCGGTGAACTAGCTATGTTGGAAGCTCCTGACTCTGCCCCTCACTACCAAGATTATGGCAACGAGCCACGGCTGATCAAGGGGTATTTCCTCACAGTCATGCCATGCCCCTCCAATGTCGAGTGAGGGATTGGACAGTGAGCCAGATGGAGTTTCTCTATACTCCTCCCAAGCTCCATATGGGACCCAATATTGACAGGGTCCAGGAATGTGCCACCAAATGGCATCTTTCATCTTTGTATGGTCACCCGTGGGCACCTCCACCAGGCCCTATGCCACCGCAGTGGCCATACTTGGACCCGTGGGCAGTGCACAGCCAGCCTGCCTTGAGAGGCATGCCCCCTTGGCGACATCATCACAGGCATCAGAATCCCAAGCAGTAGAGGAGCAGGAGGTGGACATAGAGGAGGAGGTCACCCCCCAAGGCCACATCCTCTTCTTCGCTGGAGAAAGTGATCATGCCATCGCCACCTTCCTTGGCAGATGATTTCCACTTGTTCCAAGAGCTGGCGAAGAGAATGGAGGACACCGTCTGCATGCCATTGGAGGAGGTTAAAGATATTCACCACCCGCTTATCAATATACTTTATGCTTCATCTACCACAAAAATCGCCCTCCCAATCAATGAGGCCATCCTAGATCCAGCTAAACCCGGTCTGGCAAACCCTGGCTTCGGTGGCCTGACATGCAAGCCATCAGACAAAAAATATTATGTGACCACGCACCCATTTGGCCATCATTTGGCAGCGTTCTGGAGTGCCTGGGAGCATATAACATCGGATAGATGGGTCCTAGAGATGGTCAGAGCTGGATATTCCATCCACTTCACCTCTCTACCCCTCCACAACACCCTTCCCTGTCCCGCTTCAGGGACCTTTCTCACAAGAGTCTACTACAGCAGGATATAAATCGACTCCTGCAGTTAGGAGTCAGTCATAGAACCAGTTTCTCAACATCTATAAGGCATCTACTCACATTACTTCCTAATACCCAAAAGGAAGGGAGGTTGGAGACCCACCCTGGACCTCACAGCTCTCAACAAGTTAGTCAAAGCTCCGAAGTTCAAGTTGGTCACCCTATTGATGATCATTCCATCACTGGAACAGGGAGACTGGTTTTCCGCCCTCGATATACAAGATGCCTGCTTTCACATCTCAATACTACCAGCTCACAGACGTTTCCTCAGGTTCACTCTGTGACACGACCACTACCAATACAAGGTCCTCTCATTTGGATTTTCCTTGGGCCTTTGAGTATTTTTTCCAAAGTTCTCTTGCTGGCCACCCATCTGTGATCTCAAGAGATCATGATCTACCCTTACCTGGACGATTGTCTCCTCAGGGCCTGGCTGCTTCAGGAGTCTCATCGAGCCACCGAAGACACGACACACTTGTTCATGGCACTGAGCCTGTAGATCAGTTCCCAGAAGTCGACCCTCACACCAGTACAACACCTAGAATTCATAGGGGCCAACCTAGACGTGGAGATATACCTATCTCATAGAACTGGAAGGGACCCCGAAAGGTCATCAGAAGTCCAGCCCCCTGCCTTCACTAGCAGGACCAAGTACTGATTTTGCCCCAGATCCCTAAGTGGCCCCCTCAAGGATTGAACTCTCAGCCCTGGGTTTAGCAGGCCAATGCTCAAACCACTGAGCTATCCCTCCCCCCAATAATGCTAGAGGCCAAAGCCTTCTTGACTCAGGACAAATTTCTATCCCTGGTATTGCTTGTAGACACAGCTCAATGCAGCCCTCAGGTGCCAGTAAGAATCTGCCTCCAGCTCCTAGGGCATACAGCAACCAGCACGGCAGTGATTCCACATGCCAGACTTCACATGTGATGCCTACAGCTGTGGTTCAGCTCAGTTTACAGACCAAGCAGGGACGGTCTGGACAAACCCCTATCACTGCCCACTGCCATCAGGCAAACGGTCGCCTGCAGAGATCTCCCTGCACAGCAATCTCCTTGAGCTGAGAACGGTCAGTAACGCCTGCACCAATTTCCTCCTGTGGATAATAGGATCATATATAAAGGTCCTGTCGGAAAACATAGCCTGCATGTATTATATCAACTGCCAAGGAGGAGCCAGATTGCCCTCTCTATGCACAGAGGCAATGGAACTGTGGAACTGGTGCATCTCTCACAACGTCACCTTATCTGTGCCTTACCTCCCAGGCATGCAGAGTGTGGTAGTGGACAAGCTCAGTTGCACCTTCCTGCACGACCACAAGTGGGAGATGCACCCGTCAGTACTTCACGACTTGTTCACATTGTGGGGAACACCGTCCACAGATCTGTTTGCCACTTACCAGAACAAGAAGTGTCCGCGGTACCGTTCCAGGCGGGGATCAGCCAGCACTCTCTGGGCGATGCTCTCCTCCTCCCAAGGACCTTTATGCCTTCCTCCATTTCCTCTTCTCCTGAAGGTCCTGCTAAAGATAAAGAGGGACGGCGCTTAAGTAATTTTGATTGCTCCCACGTGGCCGAGTCAGACCTGGTACCCTTACATGATACAGCTTGCAATGTGCCCACCGATCTCCCTTCCAGCCACTCTGCACCTTCTTTCTCAGGACAAAGGGCATACCGTACATCCCAACTTGGGGATCCTCTGCCTCAAAGCATGGCTCCTATGTGGTTACACACCTAGAGAGGTCATACTCAAAGGAAGTGCAAGAGGTTTTAATGTACAGTAGGAAGTCCACCACATGATGTACTACACTGCAGAAATGGTCTAGGTTCCAGATTTGGTGAATGTCCCAACAAATTTCTCCAGTGTCAGCAACTCTTCCATATATTCTGGAATATGCCCTGACCCTTAAAAAATCGGGGTTATCCCAGAGCTCTCTCAGGGTCCAACTCGCAGCTATTACAGAATTTCAGCAACCCAGAGAGGGGTACTCAATACTTTCGCACCTAACCACTAAAAGGTTTCTTAAGCGAATAACAAACCTCTTCCCTCAATTTCAATTTCCTACCCCCTGATGGGATCTAAACCTCGTGTTGAAAGGCCTGACTAGACTGGGCACTGCTGACTGGGCCATTAAAAGTCCAGTTGGCCGCCCGCAGTGGGGCAGGCAGGGCACCTGCCTGGCTCTGTGCGGCTCCCGGGAAGCTGTCTGCATCTCCTTCTGTCTCCTAGGTGTAGGGGCGGCTATGGGGGCTTGCGTGCTGCCCCACTCCTCCGAGCACTGCGCCTCTCCTCCGGGAACCACAGCCAACGGGAGCTGTGGGGGTGATGTCTGCAGGCAGGGGCAGTGCACAGAGCTGCCTGGCCATGCCTCCGCCTAGGAGCCAGAGGGACATGCCTGCTGCTTCCAGGAGCCACCTGCGATAAGCATCGCCCGGAGCCCTCACTCCCTCTCGCACCCTAACCCCCTGCCCCAGTCCAGTGAAAATGAGCGAGTGAGCAAGGATGGGGGAGAGCGGGCAATGGATGGAGGGAGGGGGATGGAGTGAGCGGGGGCGGGGCCTCGGAGAGGGGGTGAGGCGGGGTGGGGCCTTGGGGAAGGGGCAGGGTAGGGGTGGGGCAAGGGTTTTTAGTTTTCTGCAAATAGAAAGTTGGCAACCCTACTGTGGGTGGGCATGTGTTTGCATGTTTCTCTCCCTATCTTTTAGGGTGAAATGGAGTATCTGTGGAGTTGTATAGATTAGATTGGATGATGATAGACTAGCCATGATAGAATCTCATGCACTGAAATTATGTTGATTGCTTCAGACAAGAGCTATTGATAGACGGGTTCTTTACACTACCCAGACTTTGTGGGATGGGTGGGGAGTGTTTCCATTGGCAAGGGTGACATGAAATATAGGTATCACACTGGACTGGGACTGACAATAGATGAGGTGTAGTTGCCACAGATTATTTATCTAAACCAGGGGTGGGCAAACTTTTTGGCCTGAGGGCCACATCTGGGTGGGGAAATTGTATGCAGGGCCATTAATGTAGGGCTGGGGCAGGGGTTTGGGGTGCGGGAGGGAGTGTGGGGTGTAGGAGGGGGTGCGATGTGCAGGAAGGGGCTCAGGGCAAGGAGTTGGGGCACAGGAGGAGTGTGGGTTGCAGGAGGGGGTTAAGAGCAGGGGGTTGGGGTGCAGGAGGGGATACAGAGTATGGGAGGGGGCTCAGGGAAGGGGGTTGGAGTGCAGGAGGGGTGCGGCAGGGGCCTAGGGGGCTCAGGGCAGAGGGTTAAGGTGCAGGGTGTAGTAGGGGTTTGGGGTGTGGGCTCCAGCCTGGCACCACTTACCTCGAGCAGCTCCGGGGTGGCAGTGGCATGCAGTGGGGCTAAGGCAGGTTCCCTGCCTGCCCTGGCCCTGCGCTGCTCCCAGAAGTAGCCAGCATGTCCGGCAGTGGCTCCTGGGGGTGGGGTGGGGCAGGCGGCTCTGCCGCGTGCTCCCCTTGCCTGCGGATACCACCCCCGAAGCTCCCATTGGCCGCGGTCCCTAACCCTCCCCTAGGGGCTGCAGGGACATGGTGCCGGCCGCTTCCGGGAGAAGTGTGGGGCCAGGGCAGGCAGGGAACCTGCCTTAGCTCCGTTGTGCCATGAGGCTGGCAATCCCACGGGCCAGATGCGGCCCACGGGCCGTAGTTTGCCCTCCCCTGATCTAAACAATTCATGTTGCTAGGTCTGTGAAAATGTGTAACATTTACATCGAGTTCTAAATTAGCTTGTCTGTTGGTCCTTTACCATATTTTTTTACTTTTTTCTAGATTCTAGAGTTAAAAATGAGTAGATATATTTAAATATAGAGTGAAATCCTTGTTCCCTTAAAGTAAATGGCAAAACTCCCATTGATTTCTCTGGAGCCATGATTTCACCCATAGAGTTTTCACAAACTATAAATTTTCAGAGTATAATTTGGCGTGACCAAACAGATAACAGTTTTACTGAATTTTACAATTATGCTGATGCAAAGTCTATAGCCGTATCTGAAACCTTGACAGTGATATCATGCCCTCTCTTTCAACATGCTGGGGTGGTCCTGCCATTCTTACTTTGAATAGTATCTTGTTGCAAACGGTTCTATTGAAATGACTCAGACAGTAGTGCTTGAGGAGTAACTTCTGCAAGTATTTGCAGATGGTTTACTTCATGGTTACTGTCTCTGTGAGTTTCTCTGTATTTTGTAGATAGTAGTAGTTAGAAACCAGTAATTAGGTTAGTTTTATTAGTTGTAAGTAGTTGTGTTAGTCTGGAGAGAAACCTGGTGGATGCGCTCACGAGGTTTTAAACACTGTCCATCGTGTTGGTATCCCAAATTGTGACCCCTACACACAGTGCCTTTTTTGTCTCAGTGAGGAACACATTAAAGAAAAGTGTAGTATATGTTATTTGTTCAAGAAAAGAAGGCAGATTTCCAGAGTCTCACACCTCAAACAGTACCTCATGGAGCAAGCTGTGAGGCCCGTTTCAGCCCCAGGGCCTTGTCCGACCCCTCAGTCTGCTATAGAGGTGACAGTGGTCTCTGACAGATATTTGGACTAGGACTTTTCCCAGAGAGGGGACCAATATCTCTTCTCTGGGCCTCCCTAAAAGAGGACTCAAAAAACTGACTGAAGTTGAGCCATTCCCAGTCCAAGAGAGACTCTTCCAAGAGGAGTGCAGAGCATTTCCAGGACTCCTCAGGTACCTAGGATAGAACCATGTCATCCACCCACTCCCTGTTACTGAGATGAGAACAGATCAGTACTGTACCATCAACTCCAGTACTGTCTGTGGGACAACCATTGAACCTGGTACTAATGAGCTCCATTTCTTCACCAGCGTTGTCTGTACCAACAACCCAACAGACTTATCAGGCAGCAACTGATTTGTTTTTCGTCTCTGTTCCAGACTTTGGTGTACATGAGTCCTCAGCAGTAGAAGTGCCCCCTGTAGTTCCTGGCTCATCTCAATCTGTCACTCTGGAGTACAGATTGTTAAAGGCACCATTGTTGGTACCAGTTAAGAAACCCATCAAAAAAGTGACCTCAGCATTGTCTTCGGCACCAGTGTGCCATCTGTCTCAGTACTGACCTAATCTTTACCTTCAATGTCAGTCTCTGTCTCAGCACTCAGAGCTATGGTACTGGACCATTCCTCGGACAGGACACTGATAGTAGCTCATACTTTGGCACCAGTGCCAAAATCCATCCCAGCAACAACTTTCAATGTGGTCTTGACATCTCGGGGCATTTGCGGTACCAGCTACCATGCTGGGTTTGGTACAGATATTGCCCTCTTTCCACTGGCTACAGATAGATCAGGGCATTTAGTGGCCCCATCAGGGTGGCTCCTGTGTTGCTCAGTGATTATTCACAAGGTCCATTGCACTTAAGTTTAGAATCCTCCTCTACTTGCAATCCCCTCCTAGGCGTTTGGTTGAGTAAGTGTTCCAGACCACCTTCAGAGGAAGAGCATCAGTACAGAGACTAACACTGTTCCTTTAGTAGAGACAAGGCAGGATGACCCAGTTCCTACTCGCCTCCTGTGTCGTACACTTTTCCTCAGTGGTCCCCTCAGAGCCCATGGGGGTGGGCTCCCCACTCTCCAATGTCCCAATCATTGGCACACTCCAGAGGAAGGTCGCCAGACCATTTCACTAGTTGACTTTCTAAGCCACTTATATTGGGGACACAAAAAAATATTGCTCCCACTGAGCCTCCAATACAGCAGTGTGAGCCACTACCACAAGAACCAGTCCAGCTACAGGAAAATCCACTCGCTCCTATTACTTTGTCACTGGATAGTTCCATGGCCCCAGATTCTTTCTCCCCTTTTCCAGAGATTTTTCCCTACCAAGACCTCCTAAGAAGGATGGCTGCAGCGTTGGGCATTGAATTAGTCCAAGAGAATATTCATAAGATTTGGGACAGTCTTTAGTTGTCAGCCACTCGGAGAGTTGCCCTCGCTATAAATAAGGCTTCCTTTGAGCTGGCAAAGAGCATTTGGTACACACTACCTTCCTTAGCACCTACAGCTAAGTGCATGGACAAGCATTATTATGTCCCTATTCAAGGCTTTTAATGTTTTTATTTACATCCAGCCCCAAGCTCCCTTGTAGTCATTGTCACCAATGAGAGGTCAAGGCTGGGGAGATTAAAATCAACTTCCAAAGAGGAAGAGGCCAAGAGATTTGATTTGATGGAAAGAAAAATGTATTCCACCTCATCTCTCCCAAATGTGCATAACTAATCAGCAGGCACTTTTATCAAAGAAAGACTTCATAAACTGGAAATCAATGTCCATATTTACTGACAGGCTTCCTGAAGATGCAAGGGAAGAATTTAAGGCTTTCAAGGCAGAAGGCCACATAAAGGCCAAGACATTGCTTCAGTCGACACTGGGTCCCCGTTTGGGAGGGTCCTAGCCCGAACATCTGCACAGCAATTTTACAGTCCCACAGCCCGAGCCTAAGTCAGCTGACATGGGCCAGTGATGTTTAATTGCTGTGTACTGTAAATGAACACTTTGAGTACATTTCCCAGACCTGAAGAGCTCTGTGTAGCTCAAAAGCTTGTCTCTTTCACCTACAGAAATTGGTCCAATAAAAGATATTACTTCACCCACCGTTTCTCTTTAATTTGCCAATATAGTTAAACCAACTCCCTGAACAACATAAACTATATTGGCAACAGAACTTTTTTGCTGGTATAGCTGCATCTACGTGGGGGAGGATTTGAGGGAAGGGGGTGTGATGTTGCACTCCATATGTTTTATGAAAAGATGCTTATGAGTGTGAATATGATGTAACTGGAATATGCTTTATGCAAAAGGTCTCTTGTAAGGTATAACAAAGGTTAGAAACTACTGAATATATTCCTCCTATTTGTATGCAGTGTATCATTCTTGTATCTAAAGCTAGAAATATAAGTATAATAGAAGTATAACTCTGAAGTCCTATTGTAATTATGCAATGTGTGGGCCATTAATGGTGGTTTAGAATCTTGATGGCTCCCACTGACTAGGACAATTGGTTGTATATGGTTTATTTACCTGCAAGCCTTCCTATGTACGTGTGGGCCAACCCAGGAAGAATGGAGACTAAGGGTCTTACAATGACATGTGACCATGTCACATGATGCTGGAATCCATCTTAATCTGGTACTTTTCCATTTAGAAGGAGGGGTGGGGACCCAGAGAGACAAAAGATTCCCGCCTTGTGCCAAAGCTATAAAAGGGGGTGGAGCAGGACAAAGGGGGGCCAGTCATGAGAAAACCCGTGCTGACTACCTGAGATGTCTACTGGAACTAACAAGGACTGTACCAGGGGAAAGGATTGGGCCCAGACTAGGAAGGAGTGTAGTCTGTGAAAGAAGCTTATTGGAACATCTCTGAGGGTAAGATATTACCTGTAATCAGTTTCTTAATGTATTAGGCTTAGACTTGCGTGTTTTTGCTTTATTTTGCTTGGTGACTTACTTTGTTGTGTCTGTTATTACTTGAAACCACTTAAATTCTACTTTTTGTACTTAATAAAATCACTTTTGTTTATTAATAAATCCAGAGTAAGTGATTAATATCTGGGTGAGCAAACAGCTGTGCATATCTCTCTATCAGTGTTATAGAGGATGGACAATTTATGCGTTTACCCTGTATAAGCTTTATTCAGAGTAAAATGGATTTATTTGGGGTTTGGATCCCATTAGGAACTGGGTGTCTGGGTGCTGGAGATAGGTAACCTGCTAAGTTGTTTTCAGTTAAGTCTGCAGCTTTGTGGGCATGGACCAGACCCTGGGCCTGTGTTGCAGCAGGCTAGTGTGTCTGGCTCAACAAGACAGGCTTCTGGAAGTCCCAAGCTGGCAGGGAAAATGGGCTCAGAGGTAATTTCAGCACATCAGGTGACAGTCCCAAGGGGGTCTCTGTGACCGGACCCGTCACAGGGGAGCGTTGCCGGCATAGCTATGTGTGTCCGCATTGTGGGGTTTTTTTACCCTCCTGATCAACATTGCTATGCTGACAAATCTTTGTAGTGTAGATTTAGCCAAATACACTTTCTCCATATTGTGTCCTATCTGCAGGGTACCTCAGAAGGACTGAGCACTACAGCTCAGTTGAAGTCACTGTGAAATGTGAGTACTCAGCACCCCTGAAATATAAGATCATTTTCATAGTTTTCTTAATTCCTGTAACTGGTTAACTAATAAATGTTAACATGTGTATTAATTCTCAGTGTGAGGGCCTCCAAATTCACCTGCATTTGTTGGGCTATAGAGGAACTTGTAAATTTAGATCGCTTGCATTGTGTCTTGTGAAGAGCACCCTAATTTTAAGTTGTTTTTCTGACTTGGAGATGATGTTATTGTCAAGAGTATTAAGACATTGCTGACCCTTTTTCATGGTGAGGACAAAGAAATAGTAGATGAAAAGACATACAAGAACAGTGAAGGTACTCACTATGAACCTATACAGGAAATAGGATTCAATGTATATTGTGACATTTTCAGTATCCTGTCACTGTCATGTTCCTGTGGTTGCCAGCGAAACTGCCTACATGCATAGCTTTACCCTATTACAGCTAAGCAATGGAGTACTTTTATGTTTAGATTTTTATCAGGTATATGCTGAAGTAAATAGCATTGTTCTATCTCTTCCCCCAAAATGTGCAAATAAAGATTTGATGTGTCACCATTTATGGAATGGCTGGTACTAGAGTGCTGAAAACTGACTGTTATGTCTCTGCCATTGCTTCTCGTTTGGTTAAGGAACAACTCAGTTATGTGAGGTCAGAGTAAAACACATAATCCATTTTGTATAAGCGCCTTGAATCCTAGTATAAAAGTTCATCCAACATACACCGCTTGCCATTCAAATCTTCCTCCATCAGCACATAGTCCAGTTCCAGCAAAAGACCAGAAAATAAACCGTAAAATGTTTCAATAAAAAACAAACAGTCCCCACTGAAACAATAAAACTCCAGAATAGTAAGTAAAAGCTCTGTCTCAAAAGTGAACAAAGTTGGGATCAAAAGAACGATGATATAGAAAATTATAAAGCACAGAATTAACAAGTATTGGAACATTTTCACAATCCTAGAGCCACAGGCACAGAGGATAAAGTCCCATTTGCAGGGACAAGACTCCAGTAATACCATCCCCTCATTACAGGGAATCCCCAGATGATAGATGTTTGTTATGACGTGATTAAAATAACACACTGGGAGGCTAACCAGTTGTACAAGACTCTTTTCCAAAATTCCTTCAGCCACAGCAGAAACATGCTGTGGGTTATATTACTGTAACTTCCTCTGCAAAGCAGGGCTTTTGAAAGAAGCATGTCATTTTCTAGATACCGAGATCCCGCTGATGGGAATAAACAATGCCATCTCCTCCCTCAATGGAGAGGAATGTTTCATATCCACCTTGAAGCCTGTTGTTACAGAGATTTACAAGGATCATTTAATGGCAATGGACTATAAATTCTAGAGCACGGAACAGAACCCTTTGCAAAATATCAGCCATGTTTTTTTGTTACCATTGGAGTCTTTCATCTGACTGGTTAACTTAGCACCTCACTTTTTACATGAATAAGTTTGGGTGATTTGTGAACTCCGTGCTCTTTTACCCATTCACATCTCAGTTTGAGAGAAAGTTCAGCAGTGCTGTGCCCATGGGGGGAAGCATTTCCAATATTAACTGTATGAAATAGGTTCATTGTAGTTGTTGCTTATGCTTTCAAATGTTTCCTTTTTAATAGCATGTTCAGCTACTTAGATTAAAAAAATTAGTAAAACTGTCTAAACTGAATTTGATTTACCAGTAACCTCATCCAAATCTCAAAGCTGCAGTTTCAAAGAATATCAGAACTGTTCTAGGTTTTCAATAAGCTTGGCTACAGAAAAAAGGAATACTGTATTTGTTATTTTATGCTCCATGTTTTTCAAATATACTTGAAGAAGCCACTGAAAAACCACTTTGTTTCCCTCCCAAACTGAAAGGAATGGAAGAAGAATTCATTCTTGCAAATTTCCTTTTCTATGGGTCTTTACTTCCAAAATCTGTTTCTGGGTCTCAGAGTGACATACGATTTGTGGTATTTGCCTTCAGATATCTTTTGAAGTTCACTTATGTGCTGGTGTCTGCTGTAGCTATATTAGATCTCATCTCTTGACTCAGCTAGACAGTGTTGCCACATGGTCAGTGTCAGTCAAACCAAAAATCCAACAACTCCATGAAGAATCATACAGGAGGTTTGTGGTATTTGCTGGTACATAAAAGAAAAAGAAACTTTGTTTAACAGTGTGGCCCCTTGTCATGTATGCTAAAAACATAAAGTTCATATTACAAGGTGATCCTATAGCGTAACATAGCCTCCTGGAACCAGCAAGTATGCAGCCATTTGTAATATTCTTATCCCAATGGGGTATTTAGAAAAAGGTGAGTCTAGCAGTCTTCAGCCTAAAATATGGAAGAAGGTAAATGTATCGATTATCTGTACAACAGCAACAAAAATGGGAAGTTAGATGACAGAGATGTATGAACAGATTCATAGATAAGACCAGAACGGACCATTATGATCTAATCTGACGTCCTTACAACACAGGCCATAGAACTGCCCTGAATTTAAGTCCTGCTTGAATTTGAGCATATCTTTTAGAATCACATTCAGTCTTGATTTAACATTTTCCAGTGATGGAGAATCAATCACAACCCGATGCTACCGACACTGGCAACACTGTTAGTAGGCGTAAACAAATACAAATCTGTGGAAACACATTTTCCAACCCTTTTTTGAAGAGAGCATTAAGAAGTGTAAGTGCAGAGGTGTTATGTCCATCAATTCTTAAGTTGGAATCTTCTTTTATTTTGTAAAAGATTCTAAGTTCCTCTTTAAGATCTTCTTGCTGGAGGCCTTTTGGATGTGCTGTGGCCAAAGTGTCAACAAAATTTTCTATAGAAGATTCATCCACTTTATCTGGCGGACACAAAATGTGTGAAAATAAATTTGAGACTTCAGCCATTCTTTCACCAAGACCTCCTAGCGCTGATAGAAGCAAATCCATTGTCGGGAAGAACACCTGTACTTTGAACTGAATATGGGGAGAGTCAAATGTATAGTCTGCATCCCCTGTGTCGTCAAAGAATCGCTTGTTCTTCCGGATCCTTGAGTCAGTTTTCATTTTTGGGTCAATGCCAAGGCTTGAAGTGACTTGTTTGGCTTCTTCAAAAAAAATTGGCCAAGGATCTTTGTGTTTGAATTTCCTTTACTAGGTTGCTCACGTGTTTAGCTCCCTCTTCCATTGTTAATTTGGCGCTTTGTAGGACCATGTTCTTATCATCAATACAATGAAGCACTTTAAACCATATTTGTAGAAAGAAGTACAAATTCAAATGACTTAAGCCACTTAATCAAACAGTCAACATCTGCCTGGATTTCGGGAGGTAAATGAAGCTCCTCTTCAATTTTAATTAAACTTTCCAGCATGCCTGTGTGATTTTTTGATTAGGGGGCGAACAGCATCAACTCTTGTGCTCCACCTAGTTTTAGATACAGAGTGAAGAGAATAGGAGTACTTGTGGCACCTTAGAGACTAACAAATTTATTAGAGCATAAGCTTTGGTGGGCTACAACCCACTTCTTCGGATGCATATAGAGTGAAACATATATTGAGGAGATATATATATACACACATACAGAGAGCATGAACAGGTGGGAGTTGTCTTACCAACTCTGAG
Source organism: Terrapene triunguis (assembly GCF_002925995.2). Lineage (NCBI taxonomy): Eukaryota > Metazoa > Chordata > Testudines > Emydidae > Terrapene > Terrapene triunguis. The sequence continues at coordinate 18,809,479 of NW_020664589.1, forward strand.
AGGCCAATTAAGTAAGAGAAAAAAAACTTTTGAAGTGATAATCAAGATAGCTCAGTACAGACAGTTTGATAAGAAGCAAGTGTGAAAATACTTACAAGGGGAGATAGATTCAATGTTTGTAATGGCTCAGCCATTCCCAATCTTTATTTAATCCTGAGTTGATTGTGTCTAGTTTGCATATCAATTCCAGTTCAGCAGTCTCTCGTTGGAGTCTGTTTTTGAAGTTTTTCTGTTTTAAGATAGCCACCCGCAGGTCTGTCATAGAATGGCCAGACAGGTTAAAGTGTTCTCCCACTGGTTTTTGAGTATTATGATTCCTGATGTCAGATTTGTGCCCATTAATTCTTTTGCGTAGAGACTGTCCGGTTTGGCCAATGTACATGGCAGAGGGGCATTGCTGGCACATGATGGCATATATCACATTGGTAGATGTGCAGGTGAACGAGAGATATTCACAGTGGTCTGCAAAATTTTCCATCTCGCAGGGTTAAGAGCAAATACTTTATAGAGTTTCTGAACATTTTCAAAATATGTTTTTACCGCTGCACTGGTTTCCATAGTGTGGGTGCCACAGAGGTTCAGCGTGTGAACACTGCATGGAGAAAAATAGGCTTGGGCATTTTCTTCCAAAATTCTTGTCTTTACTCCCTGAAATTTTCCTGACATGTAAACCTGCAGCTTTGGGGCAAGTAATTCAGACCCTGGGTCTTTGTTGGAGCAGGAGTGTCTGGCTCAGCAAGACAGGGTGCTGGAGTCCTGAGCTGGCAGGGAAAGCAGGGCCGGCTTTACTGTTTGTGCTGCCCCAAGCAGCATGCTGAATTGCCGCCGTGGACGGCGGGGGCAGTCCATGTGCCCAGGGCCAGCTCTAACTTTTTTGCCACCCCAAGCAAAAAAAAAAAGCGCCGCCCGGCCCTAACAACCCCGCCAAACCAAGCGCCACCCCGCCAAACCAAAACCGAAAACAACCTCCCCCCAGCGCTGCCCCGCTGAACCAAAAAACAAAACAAAACCCGAGCACCGCCCTGCCGAAACAAAACAAACAAACAAACAAAAAAACCCCAACCACTGCCCCGCCACCCAAGATTGGCCGCCCCTTACAAGGTACCGCCCCAAGGACGTGCTTGGTCGGCTGGTGCCTGGAGCCGGCCTTAGCTAGAAGTAGTCTCTCTGGGCACATCAGGTGGGGTGGTGGCAGCTCCCTCCCAGGGGGTTTCTTTCCTTATGTACCCCGTGTTGCCCCCCTGGCCCCGGCCTCCCTATGCCACTTACCCCCGCCTCTCCCCTCTCTCAGAGCCTTAGCGCACGCTGCTGTCCAGGAGCTGCCCTCGACAGCACTACAGCGGCGTGACTCCAGCGTGACCGGAGCTCACGTCGCAGCCCTGCCCCTTTACCACGCGGCTGAGTGGCTCTGTCTCAGCGGGAGGAGGCGGAGCTCAGGTCCCGCTGGAGCCACGCCGCGCTGCAGCGCTTCCAGGACCGCACCTGCACGGCAGTGCGCTGAGGCGCCGGGGGATGGGGGAAGGCGGGGCAGGGCCCCGGGGCCCCAGGGTGGGGAAGCATGAGACATGCGGCCGGGGAACCCTGCGGGGTCCTGGGGCAAATTGCCCCACTTGCCCCCCCCCCCCCCCCCCGGGCGGCCCTGCCCAGGAGGGGGTAGAGCTTGGGCTTCAGCTTTAGCTCCGGGTCCCAGCAAGTAACAAATGCTGGCTCTGGCGATTCCATTAAAATGGGGTCGCGACCCACTTTGGGGTCCCGACCCACAGTTTGAAAACCGCTAGATGATGTTTTCCCATGTACAAGTACATTTTAAGACTTATCAGTTAGCCAGTTTTCAATCCACTTAATGTGCACTTTGCTGATTTTGTATTTGTTCCAGTTTCTTGATCAAACTATTGTGTGATACCAAATCGAATGCCTTACATAAATGTAAATTAAGTACATCAATGCTATTGTCTTTATCAACCAATCTCATAAAAAAAATCAGATTTGACAAGATTTTTTCCCCAATAATCTATTTTCATTAGCATAAGTTATATTTCCTTTATTTAATTCTTTATTAATTATGTCCCTTATCAGCCTTTCCATTATTTTGCCTGGGATCTATGTCTGGGTGACAGGCCTATAATTACCCAGGTTATCCCATTTACCATTTTTAAATATTGACACTACATTAGCTTTCTTCTAGACTTCTGGAACTTCCCCAGTGTTCCAAGACTTACTGAGAATCAACATTAACAATCCAAACAGCTCCTCAGTCAACTCTTTTAAAGTTCTCAGATGCAAGTTATCCAGATCTGCTGATTTTAAAATGTCAAACTTTATTAGCTACTGTTTAACATCCTCCTAAATTACTGTTGGAGTGGAAAGTGTTTCATCCTCATATGATATGACTACATTATCTGTTTTTTTTCCAAATAGAGAACAGAAATGTACATTGGAAAACACAATCCCAACTATACATATAAAACGATGGGGTCTAAATTAGCTGTTACCACTCAAGAAAGAGATCTTGGAGTCATTGCGGATAGTTCTCTGAAAACATCCACTCAATGTGCTGCAGCAGTCCAAAAAGTGAACAGAATGTTGGGAATCATTAAGAAAGGGATAGAGAATAAGACCGAAAATATCCTATTGCCGCTATATAAATCCATGGTACACCCACGTGCAGATGTGGTCACCCCATCTCCAAAAAGATATATTGGAATTGGAAAAGGTTCAGAAAAGGGCAACAAAAATTATTAGGGGTATGGAACGGCTGCCATATGAGGAGAGATTAATAAGACTGGGACTTTTCAGCTTGGAAAACAGATGACTAAGGTGGGGGATATGATAGAAGTCTATAAAATCATGACTGGTGTGGGGAAAGTAAATAAGGAAGTGTTATTTACTCCTTCTCATAACACAAGAACTAGGGGTTACCAAATGAAATTAATAGGCAGCCGGTTTAAAACAAACAAAAGGAAGTATTTCTTCAGACAACACACAGTCAACTTGTGGATCTCTTTGCCAGAGGATGTTGTGAAGGCCAGGACTATAAGAGGGTTCAAAAAAGAACTAGGTAGGTTCATCAATGGCTATTAGCCAGGATGGGCAGGGATGGTGTCCCTAGCCTCTGTTTGCTAGAAGCTGGGAATGAGTGACAGGGGATGGGTCACTTGATGATTACCTGTTCTGTTCATTCCCTCTGTGGCACCTGGCACTGGCCACTGTCAGAAGACAGGATACTGGGCTACATAGACCTTTGGTCTGACCCAGTATGGCCGTTCGTATGTTCTTAAATATTTATTGAATACTTCTGCCTTTTCTGCATTATTATTGACAATTCTACCATTTCTATCTAGTATTAGACCAATACCATTTTTAGGATTCCTTTTGTTCCTAATATACTTTTTAAAAAGCTCCCTATTGTCCATAGATATCTCCTTGTGTCCTTTTGCTTCTCTGATTAATTTTCTACAATTCCTAGCAACTGATTTATATTCATTACTCTCAACTTCCCCTTTCTTCCATTTGTTATTTATGGGGATGTAATTTTTTTTATAGCTGCTGTGGCAGAGCACTGGCTTTGCCTTGGTGGGGTCCTACGCTTCTAGGCGGTTAGGGTTTACCTCAGAGGTTTGTTGTGACCCTCCTAGAGGCAAGGGTAACAGCTTACTGAGTCACCTTCATCATCGGCTAGTCAACAGGTTTGGTGTAAGAACCCTCTTTAGTCCCTGTCTTCCTTCTCAGGGAGCGATTGTGTAGGGGTGGGGGAGGTTGGTCACTCAGGAAACAGAAAACTATTTGTCCAGTGTGTTTTCCTTTTAACCAGACTCCTGGACCCAACCGGTCTGGGTCTGTCACACTGCTTTCATTTGCCCACTAAATCGGGTTGATTTTTTTTTTTTTAACCAGTATGGCCTTCTTTCTCAATTGTGGCTTTTGGGCATCTAGTAAAATGTTCTTAAACAGTTCCCAATTATCATTCACATTTTTCTGTTTAAATTCTCTGTCCCAACTGATCTGGCTCGTAATTGTTTTTAGCTTTGTGAAATCAATCCCTTTTAATGTATCAAGTATATATTTTACTGGTTTGGACAATATTCTATTTTCACATTACAGTGTGATCCAGTCATGATCACTTGTACCTAAGCTACCACTATTTTTTAGTTCCAGGATCAATCCTTTATCTCTCAAGATGAGATCTAATATAGAATTCACCCATGCTGGATGCAACGTTTTCTGAGTTAGGAAATGATCATTTATATTAGGTAGAAATTGCAACAATGATTTAATACTGCTAGCATGGGACCTCCAGCATGTGTCACTCAGTTGGAAGTCCCCCATGATAACTTTTTTTTTTACCTACACATTATAGGTAGGTGCTTAAGAAGACCGTCATCCTGTTCTCTAATGTGATTTGGTGGTCAGTAGCAGACACCAACTAGTATCTCATCTTGTGCTTTATCTGTTATGACATTGAGCCATAAGCATTTAAGATCATTTTCTTCCCAAGCTGTCAGTGAGTTGGAAGCAGGTAATCATTTTTGACATAGCGTGTCTCTCCTCCATCCCTTTTCTTCATTTTATCCTTCCTAAATAGGATATAACCATTGATTTTAACATTCCAATCATGCAGATCTTCCCCCTAAGTTTCAGTAATACGAAGTAGGTCAAATTTATGCTCATAATTGAATAATTCCAATTTTTCTTCTTTATTACCCATGCTCCTAGCTTTGGTATATAATTAAATAAAATGTTTCTTTTCTTCATGTCCACTGGTGTCTTGATTAATTACGTTCTCAATATCTTTATTTTGTGGTAAATGGATGCTCTTTTGTTTCCTCTTTTTATCCTCCTCTTTTATTATTAGTTTAACACCCTCCTGACTACTCGTAGACTTTAAGGTCAGAAGGGACCATTGGGATCATCTAGTCTAACCTCCTGCACATTGCAAGCTACAGAACCTCACCCATCCTCTCCTTTAATAGACCCCTAACCTCTGGCTGAGTTACTGAAGTCCTCAAATCATGATTTAAAGACTTCAAGTTACAGAGAATTCACCATGTACACTAGTTTAAACCTGCAAATGACCCATGACCCAGGCTGCAGAGGAAGGCAACCCCACCCTCCCCACACAGTCTCTGCCAAACTGATCCGGGGTGAAATTCCTTCCCCATCCCAAATATGCCATCAGTTAGACCCTGAGCATGTGGCAAGACCCACCAGGCAGATACCTGGGAAAGAATTATCTGTAGTAATTCAGAGTCCTGCCCATCCAGTGTCCCATCTCCAGTCGTTGGGCATTTTTGCTACTGGCAGTTGCCAATGGGCCACATCCCATTGTTGGCTGTCCCATCATACCAGCCCCTCTATAAATTTATCAAGTTCAGTCTTGAAGCCAGGTTAGGTTTTTTTGTCCCCACTGCTCCCAGCCTGTCCCGCAGGAAATTGGTTCTCCTACTGCTGAGATGGAGGCCATCCAAACTGTGAAGCCCCCTCTCTACACAGAAGATGGACCAATATTCCACAAAACCAAAACCTTCTGTCTTACATCACTTAACTAGCCAGCAATTTACTTCCGGAATCTTGGACATTCTTCTGCTTCAGCACCGTTCTGCATTCCTTGATTTCATCTATAATCTGTAAAGCGCCATGTAACACAGTGTCATTACCGCTGTGATATACACCATCACCAGAGGAACTTTGTCTGCCAGCTTCAGTAACATCTCTAATCTTAGAGTGATGTCTCATGTCTTGGTTCTGGACCCTGTTGTCCGCGTGTTCTTTACAGAACATTCTTTTCATTCTTCTTAGCATAAAATCCTCATCAAGGGTCATCTGTCTTCCATGGATGGTTGTAGATCCACTTAAAATTGAAAACTGAATCACTGTTGTAGGATTACCTTAAACTTGGAGTTAAATTGCAACTCTCCATATTTTATAATGCCAGAGTCATTCCCATGGAAGCCAGGTGCCTAGATATTTCAGGCATAAGGCTCCTTATCCAAGTCTAATAACTTGATCCAAAGTTGGCTTTTTCATATTGATGTTTCTGTTGGGGTAGATCAAAATATATTTTTGAATTGGTCTAAGAAAAAATTTCACCTCTGATGTATCAACCTTTAAATAAAAGACTGATCAGGATTACAGACTTTTACAATGGAGACCAAACAACTTCCCTTAAATCCCATTATCTTCTACTGTTAGTTGTGCATTTTGTGGATATACATTTCTCTTTCTGTCATTACCCTGGTTTCACTATAATTCACTGTGTCCTTTCCCGGATATCATATTAACCTTATTTTTAATAAAGAAGCATATATCTTGCCTGGATATTTATATTATTACACTATTTTCTAACGCCTGTATAATTGTCCATTGACCTGGTGTCAGTGTGATAAGACAGATGCTTTCCATTAAAGAACATTTCTCTGGACACTGGCCCTCACCATTGCACTGTTTTTTTGCAGCAGAGCAGCAAAGAATTTTGGAATAGAAATGTTGTTGTCTTCGCACTCTAGAAAATCCAGTGTGACACTGGTTGCAATAAGAGCATTCTTGAATTGTGTGTCAGAGATGAAAACCAGCATTTCTGGGATGTAACGTTTGTAGGCAGTGGTGGTGGTATGTTGTCCATTCTGCCTTCTGATGCACCAGATACATTATTGAACCAAGTTATGTCAATATGTAACCCCTGGAATTGCCCTTTGAATATTGATAACAGCACAACCCATTGCAAACAGGTGCAGCATAATCTGTCTCTGGAGTGATGCTGTGGATCATTTGAGGCTGTCTTGTCTGATGTGACAGCACTTTGTTTTGGGTGGGTCGCTGGTGAGGCAGCTGCTCTTCATTATACCCCCCAATCTTGCCATATGCTAAAGAATTAAGATGAGTAATGTTGTTTGTATGAATTTAAATACCCCAAGTAAAATTCCAGTCCTGTTCAAATTCTCCTCTCAAAAATACTGGTGCAGAACAGATGATCTGTGGGTGCCAGGATGAGGGGTGTATGTGTTAAACAAGAGGTGGCAGGAGGTAGATGCAACAGAAGAAAGTGGACATGAGGAGGAGTGTTGAGATACTACAGCAATAAATACATTATAAATAAGGTTACGATTTAGTCACGGGTATTTATAGTATAAGTCATGGACAGGTCACGGGCAATAAACAAAAATTCATGGCCCCGTGACCTGTCCATGACTTATACTATAAATATCCCTGACTAAATTTTGGTTGGGGATGGGGGGCCCTACGGGGGGGGGGAGGGGGGGGAGAAGGGGCGGCTGGCTGCGGGGCCGCCCAAGCAGCTGGCTACAGAGCTGCTCCAGCAGCGGCAGGTGTGGCTGTCCCTGGGGTCACCTGAGCAGCAGGCCCCGGAGCCAGCTGCTTGGGTGGCCCTGAGGTCAACCACACTCGCTGTCACGGAATCCGTGACTTCCACGACCTCCTTGCAGGCAGGCAGAGTGATATGTTACAATTAACATTACATTCTTGTAAATACATAAACCAACTATTAAACATTTACATTTATTCAGTATTATTTTCTTACAAACTCTTTCAAATCCCACAAAATAAGCCTTATTTTCATAAGTACACATAATTTACACATTTATAAAATAAATATTTCCTACCGCACAGTTCTCTGGGATCACGTAAGGACCCCTTCCCCCAACATGTAAAAAGAGAAGAATTCTTTCCCACTATGGTTCAGTCTTCTTTTCGTATCTGCATTTTCAGATTCATATTTTTGCTTTGACAAAGTATAAAAGATAAATTCACACTGACATTTTAAACATATCTCTTAGTTTCTTAGGTGGATGTAAAGGGCAGAGGTTTACTTTAGGAATTCTGGACCTGTTTTGTCATGAAGCTAAATAAATAAATGTTCTTTCAGATCAAACCAGACTTCCTACTTAAAATAAAATAATTAGTTTCTTCTGTTTACCTTTCTAACTTCAGTGAATGCTTTCACTACTGATGTGTCTAAAATCCTGTTTTCTAGATTATCCTTAAGAATTGAGCCAGGAAGCAGCTCTCCTCGACTGGTCTCCTCCAAGGAAGATCTTGCAGGTATAAAAAGTTGTTGTGAATATTTGAATCTCAACAATGTATCAATATTACATCTGTACTTACATAAATAATTCTCTCTAGTTTATGCAACTGGAGTTTCTAGGCTTGTTATGCCCATATAGTGAATCCAATTCACATCAGCATTCTGCCTAGGGATTCATTGCATTTCAAATGGGAAAACTGCATTTTATTGTAATTAAATAGGTATGCTGAAAGAATTGTCAGAAAATCAATACCTCATTTGGAACTTCAGAGCATTGAGTGATGCAGATGATCCCAAAAATGTAATAGTTATAGAAATGTCAGTGATGAATTTTTCAGTAGTGAGCTCCTGACTTCACTATATTTGTAATACCAAGAACAAGTGGCCACTTGGTAAAATAAATAGCCAATCAATTTAGAACAAATCACACGGCATATAGTTAGTCTGGAATTCACTGCCATGGGTGCTCAGAGTCAGATGATGTGGCAGCATCATAGAAATAGCTGGATGATTGTATAACTGTTAATAACAATTGCAGGTGGTGAGCTAAGTTGCTCATCAGATATTATGCTCCAGTGGTCAAGAAGGGATTTTTACCTTCTTATCTGCAGTAGAATGGCAAATCCTATCATCTTTTAAAAAAATAAGTAAAATCAAAACCTTTAGAAGTTATTCTTCACTTGAAGAGATTGTAGATGAAACATGCATTCAGCATTGTTTGCCTAATGGGTTTATCGATCTCTAATTTCACCTGAAACTGGAAAATGAGCATTTCTGAGGTTAGTGATTGGCAAGCTCCACATTTTTAATAGCCAGTATACAAGCCAAGTAGGTATTTTCCTCTGTACTTGTGACTGAAAGCACAGAGGTATTCCAGCACTATGTTTCCCTAGAGTTAATCCCTGGGGTTGGCCAACACAGGTTGGCAAGGGCGCAGTACTGCTAACCAAGTCTGTCTCCCCACCAGCCTTGTCACCACATCAGTTCCTGCCAGGGACCACCATGCCCGGTGGTATTACTCTGTGCTTCTTTGTCAGACTTGTTTCCATGGAGCAGTCCTCTAAGAGGTAGAGTATTTCTGACAGCTGAGCATTGATAAAGATTGCTAACTTATAAATAAGCATAATTTATCACTGAACACAAATGCTACCTAAGGAATAGATAGAGTATTTGTATATGAAACAGTAATTGGATGGATTCAGTGTTTGTTACAAACGTGCTTTTTCATTTGTACCTATCTAGTGAATAGAAATCAGGACTATATCTCTTTCAGTGTGCTTGATTCAGTGCAGTAAATAATAAATTAAGTTCTCTTCACATAGTTCTGTGTAAAGTAGCACATGAAACTAAGGAAGGGAGCTATATCACCTTGGGAAAGGGTAAAGTAGTGTTGTAATAACTACCCGACATTATCTATTATCTGTCTATACAATAGAATTCATAAGAGATTTTGGCTGGAGTCTGTTCCCCCAATATACAGACATGCTTCCCCATTATCTAATAAGACTTGTTTGGAAGCAGAATGAACGTGGTAACCACACAATACAGGCTATTGCCTCTTTTTGTCCTAATGAAAGGATTTGATATCAGTGACTTCAGACAACTTGGATGTTTCATTATTTTATTTCTAAGTGCTCTGTTACCAGTTTTAAGGTAAAGTAACAACCTACACAGCTACTAGATTCCAGGTGGATCTGTGGGATTCAGTGGGATGCCGGGTACAACACACTGCTTCCCTTGACTTGACTGAATAGACACTGAGGATATTATGACACATAAAGTCATAGAAACGGAGCCTTGTTTTACCAAAACTAGGCAACATATTTGATTAAAGGGCCACTGTTGAGATTGGTTGGCCCAAAATGCGACTTACCTTTTTATTGCTCATATGTTTCCAGAAACTATGTCATTCTGTATGATGAGGGTTTGTGATTTGAGAGTAGTGGTTTGGAAAACAAATTCTTCAAAACCTGCTTGCCTTTATTTGATTAACCATGCAGTAAGAAGCTCATGTGTGCAGCCCAGCCCCCATGGACAATAAATAACTAGTGTGTAACTAAGTGACCAGGAACAGCCCTATAATAACATGTTGGTACATGCATGCAAGTGTCGGAAGGGGGATATGTAACCAGTTTTTCTAAACAGAGAGGGGAAAATGCTTTTAAGAAACTGAAGTTTATCTTCATATCTTGGCAGTGTCCTTTTAAAATATATGAGATTCTTGGTAGATACAATGGTATTTAGTGTTCACTTGGGCTTCCTCTTGTTAATATCATGCTAGGATTCCAAATAGATTGTCGGCTTAGATATGTAATCTGGTCTTGTGTTGAAATATTTGGATTATCTTGACAAATGAGTTCATTTTTACTAAGGTAGCCCCACAAGAAGCTATGTTCAGCTAAAATATAAACATAGAATCATAGAACTGGAAGGGACCTTGAGAGGTCTTCTGGTCCAGTCCCTTGCACTCATGGCAGGACTAAGTATTATCTAGACCAGTAGTTCTCAAAATTTTGTACTGGTGATCCCTTTCACATAGCAAGCCTCTGAGTGCGACCCCTCTTTATAAATATATACAAAAAGTGTTTTTAATTTAACACCATTATAAATGCTGGATGCAAAGCAGGGTTTGGGGTGGAGGCTGACAGCTCGCGACCCCCCATGTAATAACCTTGCAACCAGGGCCGGCTCCAGGGTTTTGGCCGCCCCAAGCAGCCAAAACCCAAAAAAAAAAAAAAAAACCCCCGCGCACCCCCCCAAACACCCCGCAACGCCGCCCCCCCGCGGCAATTTGGCGGGAGGTCCTTCACTCCCAGGCGGAGTGAGGGACCGTCCGCCGAATTGCCGCCGAATACCTGGAACTGCCGCCCCTGTCCGGAACGGCCGCCCCAAGCACCTGCTTGAGAAGCTGGTGCCTGGAGCCGGCCCTGCTTGCAACCCCCTAAGGGGTCCTGACCCCCAGTTTGAGAACCCCTAATCTAGACCATCCCTGACAGGTGTTTGTCTAACCTGCTCTTAAAAATCTCCAAAGACGGAGGTTCCACAACATCCCTAGGCAATTTATTCCAATGCTTAGCTACCCTGACAGGAAGTTTTTCCTAATGTCCCACCTAAATCACCCTCGCTGCAATTTGAAGCATTCCTTCTTGTCCTATCCTCAAAGGTTAAGGAGAATTTTCTCCCTCCTCCTTGTAACAACTTTTTATGTATTTGAAAACTGTTACCATTTCCCCTCCCCCTTCTTCTCCAGACTAAACAAACCCAGTTTTTTCAATCTTCCTTCATAGGTCATGTTTTCTAGACCCTTAATATTGTTGTTGCTCTTCTCTGGACTTTCTCCAATTTGTCCACATCTTTCCTGAAATGTGGTGCCCTGAACTGGACACAATACTCCAGTTGAGACCTAATCAGCCCAGAGTAGGGCAGAAGAATTACTTCTTGTGTCTTGCTTACAACACTTCTGCTAATACATCCCAGAATGATGTTTGCTTTTTTTTGTAACAATGTTACACTGTTGACTCATATTTAGCTTGTGATCCACTATTACCCCCAGATCTAGTTGGGGATTAGGTCCTGCTTTGAGCAGCGGGTTGGACTAGATGACCTCCTGAGGTCCCTTCCAACCCTGAGATTCTATGATTCTATCTCTTCTGCAGTACTCCTTCCTAGGCAGTCATTTCCTATTTTGTATGTGTGGAACCGATTGTTCCTTCCTAAATGTAGTACTTTCCATTTGTCCTTATTTCATCTTGTTTACTTCAGACCAATACTCCTGTTTGTCCAGATCATTTTGAATTTTAATCCTATACTCCAAAGGACTTGTAACCCTTCCCAGCTTGGTATCATCAGCAAATTTTAAAAGTGTACTCTCAATGCCATTATCTACATTCATTGATGAAGATATTGAATAAAACTTTCACATTTGGGTTCCTAAAGTTAGGCACCTAATAAGTTTCCTGATTTTTTCCGATGTGTATTGAGCACCCACAACTCTCACTGAGGTCAATAGATACTGCTCATACTTAGCAGCTCTGAAAATCAAACCATATTTGTAGGTGTTTTTGGCATCCTAGTTTGAAGGTGTTGGCCCATACTCCATTTCCCCAGTACAGTACACATGCTAATGACACTAAACTGCAGATGACACTAAACTGGGAGGAGTGGTAGATATGCTGGAGGTAAGGATAGGATACAGAGGGACCTAGAAAAATTAGAGGATTGGGTCAAAAGAAATCTGATGAGGTTCAACAAGGACAAGTGCAGAGTCCTGCACTTAAAAGAATCCCATGCACTGCTACAGAATAGGGACCAAATGGCTAGGCAGCAGTTCTGCAGAAAAGGACCTAGGGGGGACCAACAGTGTGCCCTTGTTGCCAAGAAGGCTAATGGCATTTTGGGCTGTATAAGTAGGGGCATTGCCAGCAGATCGAGGGACGTGATCATTCCCCTCTATTCGACATTGGTGAGGCCTCATCTGGAGTACTGTGTCCAGTTTTGGGCCCCACACTACAAGAAGGATGTGGAAAAATTGGAGAGAGTCCAGCAGAGGGCAACAAAAATGATTAGGGGGCTGGAGCACATGACTTACGAGGAGAGGCTGAGGGAACTGGAATTGTTTCTTCTGCAGAAGAGAAGAATGAGGAGGGATTTGATAGCTGCTTTCAACTACCTGAAAGGGGGTTCCAAAAAAGATGGATCTAGACTGTTCTCAGTGGTACCAGATGATAGAACAAGGAATAATGGTCTCAAGTTGCAGTAGGGAAGGTTTAGGGTGGATATTAGGAAAAACTTTTTCACTAGGGGTGAAGCACTGGAATGGGTTACCTAGGGAGGTGGTGGAATCTCCTTCCTTAGAGGTTTTTAAGGTCAGGCTTGACAAAGCCTTGGCTGGGATGATTTAGTTGGGGATTGGTCCTGCTTTGAGCAGGGAGTTGGACTAGATGACTTCCTGAGGTCCATTCCAACCCTGATATTCTATGATTCTAATCACTGTGAAAAATCCGGTACATTCAGAAAGAATTTCTGCATTGGTACTGTGATCTCAGCCTCAGTTTAGGGGTGATAGTGGACTTAGGCATCAGGTTGCAGTGTTGTATGAAGAAAAAAAAAGGCCCATGTACTTTTGAACTATATATACAAAGACACCATATCACAGCCTAAGGAGCCCGTCTCTGCATTATAATGTTCTACTCTGGGGACCTCATTCCCAGAAAGATATTGACAAACTGGCAGAAATTCATAAGTACAATAAAAATAGTTGCAGAGCTGGAGAAATTATTTTACAGGGAGGCATTAATAGCTAAATCCATAAGGAAAGGAAGTGGTGAAAGTACCAGTAGTTGGAACATTTACAACTGAACTGGACAAAAAAATGTGTAAACATAAACTATAAAAGAATCCTGCACTATCCATGGAATGTGGATGGGATGATCTAATAAGTCACTTTTCTAGATCAGTATTTACCTCTTAGCCCTTGAAACTAGAGCTAAAATAATTCATAATGAATAATTCATCTTCAAGAATTGTCTGCCCGAATCTTCTCCTGTGGGATGTGCATGCAACTTTGGTGTCTAGCCAAAAACTCTAGAAAACAAATAGATATTATGTGAGGTATGTGCATCCTCTCTCATGGGTTTGAATATTTAGGCCTGAGATTTTTATATTGAGCAATGACCCCAACCCTCTCTCAATCCCTGTTCAAACTCTGTAGTTAGCAGTTAGTGAGCAGCAGAAACGACTGGTCTTTAGTCTGCACTTTGCTGCATCCTCTCAGTAATTAGTGGAAGTGTAGCTGTTAGTTTTTTGTGTATTTTTTAGGGTCATCAAGCATTAAAAAAATTAATCGCGATTAATCGCACTGTTAAACAATAATAGAATACCATTTATTTAAATATATTTGGATGTTTTCTATATTTTCAAATATATTGATTTCAATTACAACACATAATACAAAGTGTACAGTGCTCACTTTATATTTATTTTTTATTACAAATATTTGCACTGTAAAAAAAGAAATAGTATATTTCAATTCATCTATTATAAGTACTGTAGTGCAATATCTTTATCACGAAAGTTGAACTTATAAATGTAGAATTATGTAAAAAAAAAAACCTGCATTCAAAAATAAAACAATGTAAAACTTTAAAGCCTACAAGTCCACTCAGTCCTACTTCAGCCAATCGCTCAGACAAACAAGTTTGGTTACATTTGCAGGAGATAATGCTGCCCGCTTCTTGTTTACAATGTCACCTGAAAGTGAGAACAGGTATTCTCATGGCACTGTTGTAATCGGTGTCACAAGATATTTACGTGCCAGATGCGCTAAAGATTCATATGTCCCTTCATGCTTCAACCACCATTCCAGAGGACATGCGTCCATGCTGATGACGGGTTCTGCTCGATAACGATCCAAAGCAGAGAGGACCGATACATGTTCATTTTCATCATCTGAGTCAGATGCCACCAGCAGAAGGTTGATTTTCTTTTTTGGTGGTTCAGGTTCTGTAGTTTCCGCATCAGAGTGTTGCTCTTTTAAGACTTCTGAAAGCATGCTCCACACCTTGTTCCTCTCAGATTTTGGAAGGCACTTCAGATTCTTAAACCTTGGGTCGAGTGCTGTAGCTATTTTTAGAAATCTCACATTGGTACCTTCTTTGCATTTTGTGAAATCTGCAGTGACAATATTCCTAAATCAAACAACATGTGCTGGATCATCATCCAAGACTGCTATAACATGAAATATATGGCAGAATGCGGGTAAAACAGAACAGGAGACGTACAATTCTCCCCTGAGAAGTTCAGTCACAAATTTAATTAACGCACTATTTTTTTAACGAACATCACCAGCATGGAAACATGTCCTCCGGAATGGTGGCTGAAGCATACAAATGTTTAGCATATCTGGCGTCTAAATACCTTGCAATGCCAGCTACAAAAGTGCCATACGAATGCCTGTTCTCACTTTCAGGTGATATTGTAAATAAGAAGCAGGCAGCAGTATCTTCTGTAAATATAAACAAACTTGTTTGTCTTAGCGATTGAGTGAACAAGAAGTAGAACTGAGTGGACTTGTAGACTCTAAAGTTTTACATTGTTTTGTTTTTGAGTGCAGTTGTATAACAAAAAAAAATTTTGTTTACAAAAAAATTTGTAAGTTACACTTTCACAATAGAGATTGCACTACAGTACTTGTATGAAGTGAATTGAAAAATACTATTTCTTTATCATTTTTACAGTGCAAATATTTGTAATGAAAACTAATATAAAGTGAGTACTGTACACTTTGTATTCTGTGTTGTAATAGAAATCAATATATTTGAAAATGTAGAAAAACATCCACAAATATTTAATACATTTCAATTGGTATTCTATTGTTTAACAGTGCGATTAATCACGATAAATTTTTTTAATCGCAGTTAATTTTTTTTTAGTTAATCGCATGAGTTAACTGCGATTAATCAACAGCCCTAGTATTTTTTCATTATAGTTTTTTTTTTTTAAGTGTGTTGCTTTTTCACCACACTTGTTAGTTTTAAAGACCCCACTTGGGCATGGTACCAGTCATATCAGTGGTTTGAGCATTGGCCTGTTAAACCTAGGGTTGTGAGTTCAATCCTTGAGGGGGCCACTTAGGGATCTGGGGCAAAAATCAGTACTTGGTCCTGCTAGTGAAGGCAGGGGGCTGGACTCGATGACCTTTCGAGGTCCCTTCCAGTTCTATGAAATATGTATATCTCCATATATTATATTATTATAGGTTTCAGAGTAGCAGCCGTGTTAGTCTGTATCCGCAAAAAGAACAGGAGAACTTGTGGCACCTTAGAGACTAACAAATTTATTAGAGCATAAGCTTTCGTGGGCTACAACCCACTTCTTCGGATGCATAT
>NW_020664589.1:18825802-18969096 GCF_002925995.2 Terrapene triunguis
CAGGAGTCCAACCCCCTGCTCAAAGTAGGACCAACCTCAACTAAATCGTCCCAGCCAGGGCTTTGTCAAGCTGGGTCTTGAAAACCTGTAAGGTCTAAAAGCTGGATAGAGAAGAGGAATGCTGCATTCACAGTTTTCTAATTAGGTTATTCACTTAGGAAAATGAGGAGAAATATAAATATTTCTCTGAACCAGACTAAAAATCAGAACATGCAAATTATATTTACTGAAATAGTATCCATCATCTTGAAAGCTGTACTCTTTTAAGGTGTTATCTTGATTTTCCAGCTTTGTCTGTTCTTACCCAGCAGTTGATGAGAGGAAGCAGACCTGATCTGATAAGCAGTTTTACATTCAGAATGACATTTATTATGATCAAAACCTAGACCACTGAGTGATTATGATGGGGCGTACAAACCCCACACTGGGCAACATGGGGTTAAGGAATTATTTTGGGCTCAGCCAGCCCCGCCCTGCCACACCTGCAGAAAATGCTCCATCTGCTGGAGGAATTAAAAGGCAGGGAATTAGCTCATTTGGATGGCAGAGCTGGAGGTTAGCAGACCCACAGCTCCAGCAGTGCAGAGCAGAAAGAAGCCTAAGACTCTGACACAGCTGCCCAAAGGGGCTCTCCCAGAGGCAAGGGAGGACCCACCCCAGAGACAGAATATCCTGTGGACTTTGGTAGCATAAGAATGGCCATACTGGGTCAGACCAGAGGTCCATCTAGCCCAGTATCCTGTCTTCTGAGAGTGGCCAATGCCAGGTGCCCCAGAGGGAATGAACAGAACAGGTAATCAATCCTAGAATATCAGGGTTGGAAGGGACCCCAGGGGGTCATCTAGTCCAACCCCCTGCTCAAAGCAGGACCAATCCCCAGACAGATTTTTGCCCCAGATCCTTAAGTGGCCCCCTCAAGGATTGAACTCACAACCCTGGGTTTAGCAGGCCAACGTGCAAACCACTGAGCTATCCCCCCCGATCCATCCTCTGTTGCACATTTCTAGCTTCTGGCAAACAGAGGCTAGGGACACCATCCCTGCCCAGCCTGGCTAATAGGTCCATCAATGGCTATCTTCCATGAAATTATCTAGTTCTTTTTGAACCCTTTTATAGTCTGGGCCTTCACAACATCCTCTGGCAAGGAGTTCCACAGGTTGACTGTGTTGTGTGAAAAACAAAAGGAAGGTTTTGTTTTAAACCTGCTGCCTATTAATTTCATTTGGTGACCTCTAGTTCTTGTGTTATTAGAAGGAGTAAATAACACTTCCTTATTTACTTTCTCCACACCAGTCATGATTTTATAGACATCTATCATATCCCCCCTTAGTCATCTCTTTTCCAAGCTGAAAAGTCCAAGTCTTATTAATCTCTCTTCATATGGCAGCCATTCCATACCCCTAATAATTTTTGTTGCCCTTTTCTGAACCTTTTCCAATTCCAATATATCTTTTTTTGAGGTGGGGCAACCACATCTGCACGCAGTATTCAAGACGTGGGTTTACCATGGATTTATATAAAGGCAATATGATATTTTCTGTCTTATTCTCTATCCCTTTCTTAATGATTCCCAACATTCTGTTCACTTTTTTGACTGCCGCTGCACATTGAGTGGATGTTTTTAGAGAACTATCCACAATGACTCCAAGATCTCTTTCTTGAGTGGTAACAGCTAATTTAGAGTAGAACCCCACATGATTTTATATGTATAGTTGGGATTACGTTTTCCAATATGCATTACATTGCATTTATCAACATTGAATTTCATCTGCCATTTTGTTCCCCAGTCACCCAGTTTTGTGAGATCCCTTTGTAGCTCTTCGCAGTCTGCTTGGGACTTAACTATCTTGAGTAGTTTTGTATCATCTGCAAATTTTGCCACCTCACTGTTTACCCCTTTTTCCAGAATATGAATATGAATAACCCCTCTTATTGTGGTTTGGATTTCCCCACCAGGGGAAAGCCTTGGACTAAGCTGACCCCGGGGGTTGGGGGGCACGAGAGGAAGAGGCCCAGGGAGGACAGTCTTGGTTGCCAGACTACTGGTAGTCCAAAGGGTCCTGAGTCAGAGCCCAGTGGAATGGGAGGGCCCGGGCTCCCCTCCTCACAATCCCTTGCGGCCGTGACCACTAGGCCTCGCTGTCCAACCAGACCCCAAGTGAGGACCGTGACCAAAAGAGAGAGAGAGAAATTGACAGATGTATTCTAGATTAGACTTTGCATCCAGAAAGTGTTTTATATCATCCTTGTTTATAACTCAACGAAAGCCATTTAAATAAGCTGTTAATGATATACATGAAATACTGGTGTAGCCATGCAAAAAGGAGCAAAATGAACTTTTCTATTTAATTATTTTTACAAGTGTGCAAGGAGTGATGAATTGGTACATGGGTGTCCACCAAATGACAGAGCCCATCAGGTTTCAACTCTTTCTCTTCACTTCCTTTGTGCCATACAAATCTTGTGAGTTTAGCTAAGGTGATTTATGCATTCATTCAGCCAAAGGAGAACACTTCTGTGGTATAAGTGTAACCCACACACCTTCTGGGTGTGGTGTTCTGTCTCATCTAGTGGCACCGAGACCACTTAGAGAGAGATTGAGTCTACTCTACAGCCTTAGCTAAAAGGCATATGGCTTTTATCTCATGCAGTAGAGGTTCATGCACTAAGCTCCAGAGGTCCCAGGTTCAATCTCGCCCGCTGACAACCGGGGTCTGTCGGCATTACATAAGCAGTAAAGAGTATTCAATTTCCTGTTACAAGCCCCTAAAACACAAGCCAGAAATTCTGGTTACAAAACATACCTCATTACTTGACTTGATGAGAGTTTATTTTGATTTTTCAGACCAAGTAAGCCTAAGAACTCAGGTTTAAGTGAGTTTAAGAATTCAGTCTCCACACTGGAGGTGCTCAAGATGTGGGAAGAAAGGAATAAAATATATACAGATAGTGTTTTGGAGGGAAACATTTCTGCAGAAAACCTCACAATTCTGTCACGTACACAGTTGTTTGTTGGATGCAGTCTGAGGCCAGGTCTACACTAACCCCCTAATTCGAACTAAGGTACGCAACTTCAGCTATGTGAATAACGTAGCTGAAGTTCGAAGTACCTTAGTTCGAACTTACCTCGGTCCACACGCGGCAGGCAGGCTCTCCCGTCGACTCCGCGGTACTCCTCTCGTCTAGCTGGAGTACCGCAGTCGACGGCGAGCACTTCCTGGTTCGACTTATCGCGTCCAGACAAGACGCGATAAGTCGAACCCAGAAGTTCGATCGCTTGCCGCCGAACTACCGGGTAAGTGTAGACATACCCTGAGGAAACAGTTCACACTAAAACAATGCACCTTTTAAAACTAGATAAAAGGGCCAAAGGAGATGTTAAATAATGTGTATTCTTCTTACATGGCCTTGCAAAGACTGGCTTTGTGTTTGTGAGTATTTGTTTTTCTTAGTTAAAACACAAAACTGGGCCCTGATGTGCCATATGATTACATTTCATATATTTAACGTGGGTGTTTATGTTTTGGCTACTATATTGATATTGTTCACATTTAAATAGCCCCTTTAGAATGATGAGGAGCTTCACGTTTTATTTTCACAGGTTGTTAGATCCTGAATGCCTGGAAGTGAAAATTCACTTTAAAAAAAACCAAACACACAACTTCAGGCTTGGAAACCTAGAGATCCTAAGTCCTCCTAAGCCAAGCAAGTAGCATGGCAGTGTTCTAATGGGAGCTATTCTGCAATCTTTACTCTCATTGAGCTGTACTCACTCACAAGTAATTCCATGAGTAACTGCCAAGCATGTTAAGTAAGGTTTGCAGAACTTGTCCTATAATTTGCAAATTATAATACTGGATTTCGTTTACAGTATCACATATGGTGGAACTTTTATAGTCCTGTGTCTGTTTTCAATCCACATGCTTAACGCTGCTGCTCATCCACTGGTCTTCTGTTATCTGGTAAATGGACACTTCCAGAAACTCATTCTTCTCATTATGGCCCCTTTTACAGCATGTTTTTTACTGTATTTAAGAACTATATAACTGGCTGCTGTAGCATTTTAGCAAAGTTTTAATCATAGTTAAAATTATTTCCAGGTAAACTAGCTTGTGCTAAATACTATAAACATTTTAAATAAACAATACTGTTTGGCCGACCATGTCTAGAGCAACGTTTTAAACAGTTTTAATATGATTTGGCTCTATTCATATGCGCTGGCCAACAAGAAAAGGGCCTTATTCCATGGAGAGAAGATCAAAAGCGCAACATGCCTGCATTCAGAAGGTATGTATGAGAAGAGGTTAAAGAAAGGAGGAGGGAACAAGGGGACAGAGATACACAAAATGGTTCTCTGTCTCTTCTTTTTCATCTTCACCTTGTCTTTTATCATTTCTCTGTGTTCCCACACCAAGCTAAAGTAGGAGATTACTATGGAAGTCTCCTGTACTTTTTCTGCCCATCTTTTTAAATTTAACTCCTGGAGAATATAGCTAACCCTGTGGGATCAAAGGGTTGTGAGAAGATGAGATTTTCTTTTATATCTATGGATTTGGATTGCCCCTAGGTATCCTGCAGGGTTGCACTGTTTAGAACAAGACAATATGATGACTGGAAACCAGATCTTTGGAGCCATTCCTACTACGCCACTCCTCTGCTAGTAATTCTTTTGATGATTCACACTAGCCAGGAGTTTTGACAGACTCGCAACCAACTGTGTTTCTTGCTTAGCTGGAATGCTCTAATCTGCTGCCAGTTGGATACTGAATGCCACCAGCATTTTGTAATATCCATGTTCATTTTTCAATGACCCACATTTATGTAACTATAAATACATTATTAAAGTGAATCCAGTGTGATTTGCTGAAGAATAAATTAATTTCTGAAGTGGTTTAGCTGAATTAGTTGTGCAAATTCAGATTGGGAAAGATGAATTCAACATAAAGGGTATAGCATACTGTTTCCCTACTAAAAAAAAGTTTTAAATATATCCTTTGAACTCAAGCCTATATATGTTATATATAGCATAACTGATCTAGGAATAAGACCCTTACTAAGGGCTTTCTAAATGCTAAGGGAATTATCCTCCTCCTATTTTCTATCAGTTAAAACACATCCTATATGAGAACTTTCTGGATCCTCCAAAGCTTTTCGATCCTATCACCTTCTGGAAGCTAGCCAATTCCCATATCAGTAACACCTGGGTAGTGACTATTGTGGGACTATGGGTGAGTTCTGTGCTAAGAAGGAATATGTGTTTCTAACTGCTGGGAGCCATTGCCAAGTCTGGATTCTTGGGTGGAGTAGTCCTGCCCTGTTGCAGGACACACTTAAAATCTCCATCGTCCCTTAGCCTATATTTCTGACATTACCTGCTTCCTCCACTACTGGTTCTTAACCAAGCCATGAGGAGGTGAATTAGGTTGGGAATTCAGGCCAGAGATGGTGGAGGAACTGACATGGAGCTGGCAGAAGGGATTGGGATTCCATTAGCCCACCGGTGATGGTGTTCCAGAGCTCAGCAGGGGTAGGTGGTAAGAGGATAAAGAATGCAAAGAGCTTTCTGTTTAGGAGGTTGGTAGGGGAGGGAGCAGTGCAGTAGTTGCCACAATGAAAGTCTAAATGCAGTTGCTACTTACACATGCAGACTCCACATTCATCAGCAAATTCTAATCTTATTGCATTGGGAATTGCCTTCAGAAATGCAGGTCCTTACCACTTTTGCTAAATGAGAATCTGCATAAGCTGTTAAAAACAAGTTTATTCTCTTTTCTGGACTCTGTCTATTAGAGGGTGAGATAATCAGAACCCTAACAATCTCTCCAGTAGAGGCAATGGTGCACAGACACACAAGTTAATGAATTTCATGGAGAAAATTTTTAGAAAAATGATCACACACACAACAGTCAGTCACTCTTCTAAAGCATTTCTCAGGTTTTTTTTTAATGTTAACCTTGTCCTCCTCCCCCATACCCAATCACCATTCAAGATTCTCTGCTAATGATGACCTGTGTGATATCGGTTTTATAAGCCATGGTATGTTTTTTAATTATTCTCTACGCATGATCTTTTGTAGATGGATTAGAACTCTGTATTTCAAGCTAAAAAAAGATATAGCTAAGTTTCCCCTTGAATGATATTTAGTACATTTTATGTTTTTTAATCTAGTCATGAATTTTGACCACACAGAATTCAAAACAGTACAGTCTGTGACTATATTTTCCCAGTCTTTCATTTTGGGGTATTTTGGCCTGAATACCCACAGTTATCAATGTCAAGTAATACAGGGTTAGAGTCTCCTCTCAGTTGGACTATTATAAATCAGGAGTAAGACCATTGCAGTCAGTGGAGTTTAAATAGTGAAAACTGGTGTGAAAGTAGAATCAGATGCATGGTGACTTAAGGTCCAGCTCTACAAAGGGCTGAGGACATTGTAATGCCATTTAAATTAATGTGATTTCAGGATCATTAGTCTCTCCCATGAGATACTAGACACATCAAAGGTTGAGCTGCTTCAGTATTAAAGGTAATAAAACTTAAGATGACAGCTTTCTAGCTAAACTCTGAGTGTGACATACTGTATTTCTCTCTTATGAGCTGCCTCATGTTACCAAACATAATATCATGATAATGATTAGTCACTTCAAAATCCAGTAGGGGATGGGTGTCTGTTCTTCAGGTCCTTGACTTTAGTTGCCTGGCTTGAAGATGGAAATGGGGTTTCCTTTCTAGTGCTTCTACTCCTTCAGCACACGCCCTTCTCCTCCTTCCCCTCTCCCTCCCACAGAGTATACTAAAGATCATTGCATGGAGACATCGTTTTTCTTAGTGAAGTATCATCTGTCTGTGTAAGGCTCAGTGAAACAGTTTCATTTGTCAGTATTTCTTTTTGCAAAATATTGGAGAAAACCAGCTGTCCATTTTCCACCTGGATTGCCAACCAGTTTTCCAGTAAATCAAAACAGGAGGCAGACATTTGAAGTGATTGTCTCACAACAGGGTATTTTTTGTATTAGTGGTAATCTCATTACATTGCCACATTTATGTAGAATTGTGGATAGTGCTTTTATAGGAAAATTGCATCCCCTCATATAGAGAAGTTTGTTATACATAGTTTTAGAACATGGAACTTTACCAGAAATTTAATCCTGTGTTTTTCAGGGACTCTTCTGATTCACACAACTTGATTGAGACTGTTTTTAAGTCCCTTAGATCTGCTATAAAAACAGGACATTAATGACACACAGAACATGTTAATTGTTCACATTTCCCAATTGAATGCCTTAGCTGAAAAATGGCATCTGTGTTCCTGCAGTGTTGGCTAAGAGATGTCCAGCGTTAACAGTTCATCCAGCAGACAGATTGTTTTGGAAGATATAGCTCAGTATTTTTTTCCCCCAGAGCAAAACAGAATATTTGACATAATACGTAGCAGATATGTTTAGAGTTCCCAGTGTCTGACCATCTTCTTTCCAAAGACTCTTGCATCAGATGAGGAGCGCAGACTACACCCCCTGGACATCAGGAGGGTGCTGGCATTCTATATAGAGAGAATAAGGCCGTTCCATAAGTCAACGCAGTTGTTTATTGCGGTGGCAGACAGACTGAAAGGTCACCCAGTGTCTGCTCAGAGGATTTCGTCTTGTATCACAGCCTGCATCCGTTACTGCTATGAGTTGGCCAAAGTGCCTCCGCCTGCAATCGTGACGACACACTCGACTAGGGCACAAGCATTAGCAGCAGCCTTTCTGGCACAGGTACCAATCCAAGAGAACTGTAGAGCCGCTACCTGGTCGTCTGTCCACATGTTCGCATCTCATTATGCGCTTACCCAGAAAGCTCAAGACGATGCTGGCTTTGGCAGAGCAGTGCTGCAACCTGCAAGACCGTGAACTCTGAACCCGCCTCGATTGATACTGCTTGTGAGTCACCTAAAATGGAATTGACATGAGCAAGCACTTGAAGAAGAAAAAACAATTACCCACCTTTTTCGTAACTATTGTTCTTCGAAATGTGTTGCTCATGTCCATTCCATTACTCACCCTCCTGCCCCTCTGTCGGAGTTGTTGGCAAGAAGGAACAGAGAGGGCGTAGGGCCGGCGGCGCCTGATATACCATCGCATGAGCACGGCACTCAAGGGGGAGCCACAGCTGGCCCTATGGATACTGCTAAGGCAAAAATCTCGGACGACCCCACACGTGGGCACGCACACACCTAGAACAGAATGGACATGAGCAACACATCTCGAAGAACAATAGTTACAAAAAAAAGTGGGTAACCGTTTTATTTGCACAACTGTAACTGGGGATAGACTTCAGCCCAGTATGGTCAGCCCTGGAAATGGCTGAAGAATTTAAATAGCTTGTTATTTTAATGCATTATTTTTTAGCCCTAGAGCAAGTGACACTTAAGAGTTAAAAAAAAAAACCATACAAAAAGCCATACAACTGGAAAGGCAGAGACACCAGGATGTTTGCACATTTGTAACCTTTTGGCAGTAGATGTACTACACTGGTGATGTAATCTGTATGGCACTTCCAGTATTTTAGATTCAAAGGAAAGCATAATTTTCCATGTAAACACTTAGTCTGACATTTAGTTTTGCTATTTGTTTTAATGGTTGCCTCAGTAACAAATAAATAGTTTGTGCTGAGTGCTTTAACAGCCAGTCATTTTGTAGAAATGAGAGCTGTCTAATCCTCCTGCAACCCCTCGATTGCTGCCTCATGGTTTAGTGGCCACTTTCCTGGTGCTGTTGTTAAAGTAGTATTGGCTGAGCTTCTAGGATAAACTCTCACCTTTTTTTTTCTCCCAGAAGTTTACAGCCCAGGAAGAAAATGTTATACTTGTATGAAACATGGTCTCATAAGCCTGCCGTGGAGCACTCTGTTCCATGCAAATCTTCAGAACCCATTTTTGAAAGTGATTGATATCAATCAAGAAATGTGTGGAATTTAAGACATTTTTATCAATCAGTAAGTTTGCTACCAAGAATTGTCTTTAAAAAAAAAAAAATCTGTGCAGAACCAAAGCTTCCTAAAATAGAATTGAGAACAAGATTTTGTAACCGCAAATAGATCTGATACAGCCACCAAGGAAAGAACAACCACTCTTCGTTTTTTCACCATTTTATTATGTCGGCAGGGCCGGCTCCAGGCACCAGCGCAGTTGTTATTCAAGATAGCTTTGATCTAGCTAGATGAAAGCTTGGGTATGCCTACCCGACCTACAGTCACACCATCTGATTGTAGTACAGAGGCCCTCTGTGTAAGAGGTGGGAACACAATGTGAAAGAAGCTCCCTTCCTGTACTGAACTTGTTCTGAGGATCAATAAAGAATTTCAGTCACCAAAGCTGACACTGCAGCACCATACACCATGAAATTTACTTAATGGAAGGGGAAAGTACATTCCTCAGATGTATTTTGTGCAGTTTTTAATAATTAATTTACATTTTCTGATTGATGGGCAGTTTTTCATTTTAGTTGAATATGTTAAAAAAGTTTGGCCTGCTTTTCAGTTGTCATGCTGGCACTGTATGGGAACTCAAAGTCTCCAGGTCTTTGAATTACCCTTTAAATTTGTGGGTTTAGCTGGCATGAATATAAATACAAAGCATGCATCAAAAGAGGATCAGATTGTGGAAGTTATTGTGCATCCATTCAAAAAAATTTGGGAGAGTTTTTAAAAAGTTTTCTTGGTGCAAATTATTCATATTCCAAATTGATGTGATATGTGAAAGAGATAGTAAGGATTATGGAGAAAGTCCTTTCAGAGATGGCCTAACAAATTAATGGGTGTATGGGGAGGTAAGTATATTCTGGAGTCATTTGAACATAAAATAGATTATTTTTCTTCAAGTAGTGTTCCTATGGGTGCTCCTCTGTAGGTGTGCTTGCCTCCGTGTGCTGCCGATCGGAGAACTTTGGTAGCAATATCCGTTAGGCCCACACATGCTCTGCCTCTCTTTTAACCCCACCTCAGTTCCTTCTCAACCGTGCCTGGCTAGAGATGGAGCCATCAGCAGTTCATTTGCAATCATTAACTTCTTTAGCATTTTAGTAGTTAATTAGTCTCCTTAGTCTTAGTGTAGTCTTTTCTTTATTTTTCTCTGCCCTAACTGAAGGGGGAGGAAGACTATTTCCCCCCCTTTTTTTCCTCGGGGACCCCTTCCACCCAACAGGGTATACCTGATCACCAGCCTTCAAGAAGTGCCTTTCCTGCAAAGAGGCCATTCCTGTGGCAGACAAGCACTCTCACTACATACACTGCCTCAGGGAAGGCCACATTTCACAGAAGTGTGGTCTCTGCCAGAAACAGACTCAGGCCTCAAAAGGACAGGGAATTGTGACAGAAGATCATCTTCATAGAGTCAGCCCTCCAACCTTCCCTGGACCCGCACCGAGAATTACTTGGCAGACATGAGTCTCCCCACAGCCCTCAACATCCAAAGACTGTGGGGTCGAAGAAATCAGCTGTGGACCCCTCTCGTAAGTCATTGAAAAAGAGAGCAGGAAATCCCTAGAGTGAGCCCCAAGCTAGCTGCAAAAGGTCTCTGGCATTCTCAGGATCGTTGGTACCGTTGGCATCAAGACAATCCCAGCCCGGTACCCACAGCTCACAAAGATCTGGAGTAGCAGGTACCGTTGACGTGCCTAAGGAACTGAGGAACATAGGCACCAAGTCAATGGTACCAACTGACAAAGATCGGTCTGAATGGCACTCCAATAAGACAACACTACCGGTATGCAATGTACCTTCTGTACCATCATCAACACCCCTATCCGGCACCGGAGCGATAGGTACAGGTGAGTTTCCCTGTACCACCAGTGGCACCAGGTCAATAGGCACCACCAGAATTCCGGCACTCGAGAGACTTCCAGGTATCTGACATATCGGAGTCTCCTCTTCTCAGCACTGGGACCTTAGCACCTGTGTTCCCTGTAAGCTGCACACTTGCGTGGCCGCCCAGGAGAGATTCAAATGCCGTCCAGCTGATTAGTAGAGCTCTGCACAGCCGGCATGTGTTCAGGTGCCCCTCCCCGCACGTTGCTCCATCCTGCAGCTAGTCCTGGAGCGCAGGGGGGGGGGGGGAAGGAGTGTGCTGATGTCAAGGTGTCCCCCTGCCCCTGTACCCCATCTCCGCAGAGTAGGGGAGAGGGGACACAGCCGGACTCGGAGCTTCTGCGGCGAACAGTGAGTGACTGAGTGCCTTTCTTAAAGAGACAGTGCACTGTTTCTGAGATTTCCCCAGCAGCCAGCTCACACAGTCTCTCTCTCTCTTTCTCTCTCTCTCTCTCTCTCTCTCTCTCTCTCACACACACACACACACACACACACACACACACACACACACACACACACACACACACACACACACACACACACTCGCGTGCTCTCTCTCTCTCTCTCACACTCTGTCTCTTTCACATTCACCTCCCAACACATACTTGTATTATTCTTGTTACTTATTGGTACTTCCTGCAATGCACATATATTCTTTGTAATTTTATTCTTTCAAAGTGTTTTATTTTAGCATTTTGACAGGTCTATGCATTTCATAGTTTTTATTTCTGTTACACTTAAATGTAATTCTTTGAGTAGTGAGTTCTAAAATGCCTAAGCTGTCCTGGCTGGAGTAATTATCCCTATGGTAAATTTTTAAAAATATATATTTAGGTTTTTTGTTCTACTGGTGGTGCACATCCGCACATACCTCGGTGCACATAACAAAATTTATTCTGCACATGAATGAAAAAAATTAGAGGGAACATTGCTTGGCCCAGAGTCTCCTACTGTGGGAGTCTTCTCCGGTATCCTGCCATGCAACCCCACTTTCAAGTGAAGAGTCAGACAGCAAACCAGAGGAGACCATTTCCTACTACTCCTCCCATGCTCCCTATGGTGCTCACTATCAAAAGGCTCCTCAAGTATACCCTCAGGCAGCTCCACCACCACCATGGACTGCATATCGCCTTCAGACTTCTCGAGCTCCCAGCCTCACTCATGAGCCCCCGAGAGGTTCCCGCTCTGCTACAGTGTCTAGAACCTTGGAACCCCCAGAGGAGATTGCTGAGGAGCAGGAGGATGGAATCGAGGAAGAGGTGACTCTGAGGACCAACATCTCCTCCTCCTCCCCAGATGAGGCTGTCATGCCCCCACCACCATCTCTAGCCAATGATTTCCGGCTTTTCGAAGACTTGGCATAAAGGGTTGCAGATACACTACAGATACCCTTGGAGGAAGTCAAGGACATCCATCACAAACTCCTGGACATATTACTCTCTTCTTCAACCTCTAAAATAGCCCTCCCCATCAACGAGGCTCTCCTGGACCCTGCAAAACCATATGGCAGACTCTAGCATCAGTGATGCCTACTTGTAAGCAGGCTGATAAAAAATATTACGTTCTGGGTAGGGAGATGGAATTTCTTTTTTCTCACCCTCCCCCCAACTCCATAGTTGTGGACACGATAAACTCCCAGGGTTGTCAGCATGAAATGCGATCCACCCTCTATGATAGGGATTGGAAGTGCTATGACCTCTTTGGAAGGAAAGCCTATTCCTCAGCCATGCTTCAGTTTCAAATAGCCAATTATCAAGTCTTAACGGCAAAGTATGATGTCAGCTACTCAAAACTTGGCAACTTTATTGATCAGCTTCCAGAGTCACAGCACAGCCACTTCAAAGTTATCATACAGGAAGAACAACTGGTAGCCAAAATAGCGCTACAGTCTGCCCTTGATGCAGTCAAGATTGCAGCCTGGTCCATCTTCACAGTGATGGTTATGTGACATGCATCATGGTTACACCTTTTGGGCTTTCCGGCACCTCTCAATATCCAACCCAATGCTTTTACAGACCTCAGAGGAAGAAATCTGAGTTCCCCAAGCATAAACCATCAGGCACACAGCCTTCCACTTCACACTCATCCACCTCCAAACACCAATTCTGATGTGTTGGTCGAGGTGCCAACAGATTACGCCCGTCAACCACTACAGCTGACCAATCTATCTTGCCCATTTGGCTACCATTTTGCCACGTTCTGCAGTACCTGGGAATGCAAAACATCGGACCGATGGTTCTTGGAAATTATTCACAATAGGTATTCCACCCATTTTACCTCCCTTCCCCCTCTGCAACACCCATCCCTGTCCCTCTTCAGGGACCCTTCTCACAAGAGTTTACTATGACAAGAAATAAATAGCCTCCTCCAGCTAGGAGCCATAGAGTCAGTATTTCAATATCTATGGGGCAAAGGCTTTTACTCTCGCTATTTCCTAATACCTAAGAGGAAAAGAGGTTGGAGACCCATACTAGACCTCAGACCATGCAACAAGTTTGTGAAAGCTCAAAAATTCAAGATGATCACTCTAGCAACAATCATTCCAGCACTGGAACAGGAAGACTGATTTTTGGCCCTTGACCTTCAGGATGCCTATTTTCATATCTTAATCCTACCTTCCCACAGACGGTTCCTCAGATTTACTCTAGGATAAGACCACTACTAGTACAGAGTACTCCCTTCTGGGCTTTCATCGGCCCCAAGAGCATATTCCAAGATTCTCTCATTAGTGGCTGCTCACCTATGTTCCCAAGGGATCATGATCTACCCCACCTGGACGATTGCCTTCTCAGAGCCCGCTCCTTCACAGCGGCTCGATGGGTTACCAAAATCACAGTAGACTTTTTTACAGAACTTGACTTACAGATCAATACCCAGAAATCAATCCTCACTACAGTGCAGCACCTGGAATTCATAGGGGCTGACCTTGACTTGCTACAGGTCAAAGCACTCCTACCACAACACAGGTTCCTCTCTTTGGCCACATTCAGAGAGACTGTATAAATCACCCCTCAGATATCAGTCAAACATTGATGTACCTATCCTCCATGAACTTATCTAATTCTTTTTTGAACCCAGTTATACTTTTGACCTTCACAACATCCCCTGACAATGAGTTCGACAGGCTGACTGCGTTGTGTGAAGAAGTATGTCCTTATGTTTGCTTTAAACCTGGTGCCTGTTCATTTCATTGGGTGACCCCCTTGGTTTGTGTGTTATGTCAAGGGATAAATAACACTTCCTTATTCACTTTCTCCACATCATTCATGATTTTATAGATCGCTAGCATATCCCTCCTCAATTGTCTCTTTTATAAGCTGAACAGTCTCGGTCTTTTTAATCTCTCCTCATATGGAAGCTGTTCCATACCCTTAATCATTTTTGTTGCCCTTCTCTGTACTTTTTCCAATTCTAATGTATCTTTTTTGAGATGGAATGATCAAAACTGCACACAATATTCAAGGTGTGGGCATATCGTGGATTTACATAGTGTCATTATGATATTTCCTGTCTTATTACACCTCTACCCCAATATAACGCTACCCGATATAACACGAATTCGGATATAACGCGGTAAAGCAGCGCTCCGGGGAGGCGGGGCTGCGCACTCCAGCGGATCAAACCAAGTTCGATATAACGCAGTTTCACCTATAACGCAGTAACATTTTTTGGCTCCCAAGGACAGCGTTATATCGAGGTAGAGGTGTATCTGTCCCTTTTTTACTGGTTCCTAACATTCTGTTAGCTTTTTTGACTGCCGCTGCACTTTGAGCAGATGTTTCCAGCGAACTAGCCATAATGACTCCAAGATCTCTCTTTAGTGCTAACAACTAATTTAGGCCCAATCATTTTTTATGTATAGTTATGATTTATGTTTTCCAATGTATATTACTTTGCATTTATCAACACTGAATTCCATCTGCCATTTTGTTGCCCAGTCTCCCAGTTTAGTGAGATCCCTTTGTAACTCTTCATAGTCCGCTTTGGACTTAAATACCTTGAGTAATTTTGTATCATCTGCAGACTTTGTCACTTCACTGTTTACCCCTTTTTCCAGATCAATGTTGAATATGTTGAACAGCACTGGTCCTCATACAGATCCCTGGAGGGTCCCCTCTATTTACGTCTCTCCACCATAAAAACTGAGCATTTATTCCTACCTTTTGTTTCCGATCTTTTAACCAGTTACTGATCCTCTGGCCTTCCCTCTTATCCCATGGCTTCCTACTTTGCTTAAGAGTCTTTGGTGAGGGACCTGTCAAAGGTTTTGTGAAAGTCCAAGTACTATATCCAATGGATAACCCTTGGCCATGTGTTTGTTGACCCTCTCAAAAAATTCTAGTAGATTGGTGAGGCATGATTTCCCTTTACAAAAGCCACCTTGACTCTTCCTCAACATATTGTGTTCATCTATGTGTCTGAATCGTGTTCTTTACTATAGTTTCAATCAGTTTGCCTGGTACTGAAGTTAGGCTTATTGGTTTGTAATTTTCAGGATCGTGTCTGGTGCCTTTTTTAAAAATTGGTGTTACTGTAGCTATCTGCCAGTCATCTGATAAAAGGCTTATTTAGCAATAGGTTACAGACCACAGTTAGTAGTTCTGAAATTTCATATTTTGAGTTCCTTCAAAACTTTTAGGTGGATACCAACTGGTCCTGGTGACTTATTACTTTTTATCAATTTGTTCCAAAACCTCCTCTATTGACACCTCAGTCTGGGACAGTTCCTCAGATTTGTTACCTAAAAAGAATGGCTCAGGTTTGGGAATCTCCCTCACATCCTCTGCAGTGAAGACCAATAAAAAGAATTAATTTAGCTTTTCCACAATGGCCTTGTCTTCCTTGAGTGCTCCTTTAGCAACTCAATTGTTGAGTTCCCCCACTGACTGGTTGGCACACTTCCTGCTTCTGATGTACTTAAAAAATTTGCTGTTAGTTTTTGTGTCTTTTGCTAGTTGCTCTTCAAATTCTTTTTTGGCCTGCCTAATTATACTTTTACACTTGACTTGCCAGAGTGTATGTTTCTTTCCATAGTCCTCAACAGGATTTGACTTCCAATTTTTCAAAGATGTCTTTTGGTCTCTGTCCCTTTTACTCTGTTGTTTAGCTCTGGTGGTGGGTTTATTTTTGGTCCTTTTTTTTTGGGGGGGGGGGGAGGAAGGGGAGGAATAGACATATAGTTTGAGCCTCTATTACGGTGTTTTTAAAAAGTTTCCATGCAGCTTGCAAGCATTACACTCTTGTGATTGTTCCTTTTAATTTCTATTAACTGGCCTACTTATTTTTGTGTAGTTAAATGCTACTGAG
This sequence comes from Terrapene triunguis, assembly GCF_002925995.2. Classification (NCBI taxonomy): domain Eukaryota; kingdom Metazoa; phylum Chordata; order Testudines; family Emydidae; genus Terrapene; species Terrapene triunguis. The sequence continues at coordinate 18,841,955 of NW_020664589.1, forward strand.
GTGGGTTGTTTTGTTTATTTTGTATTACCCCCTACCATGAGGATGTTAAATGTAATTACATTATAGTTGATATTACCAAGTGATTCAGCTATATGCACATCTTGGACCAGATCCTGAGTGCTACTTAGGCTAAATTAAGAATTTCCTCTCCCCATGTGGGTTCCAGGATTAACTGCTCCAAGAAACAGTTATTAATGGTGTCTAGAAATTTGATCTTTGCATCCCATCCTGAGGTGATATGTTCCCAGTCAATATGTGGATAGTTGAAATCTCCCATTGTTATTGGGTTTTCTTAGCCTCTCTAATCTCCCTGAACATTTCACAATCACTATCGCCCTCCTGGTCAGGTGGTTTGTAGTATATTCCTACTGCTATACTCTTATTTTGGGAAGTGGACAGACCTGACGGAAGAGTGAGACATTCCTGCCCACTACTAGTCTTGGGGTCACACCTTGGGTAGGTCAGAGTAACCCCTAAACCTCCATGCCAGGGTCACAACAAAGTCTTCATGAGCTGAAAATGCAGAAGAACACATTAGTGTCAATGGAGAGGATGGAAATGAAGCATATGCCTTGTGATGGCATATAAGGGTAACCTTCATTATATACCAGTCACTGGACAATCACTTCACCCAGGGGCAGATTACTCATTTCAGATTTTTTTTTAAATGAGGAAATGTTAGAGATTGAGACATCAAAACTCGATGTGTTAGAACAAACTCAAGACTTCAATTAGCACTAAGTCCTGGCACCTTCCTCTGGAGTACCTAGGACTAGCCACTGTCTGAGAAAGAGTACCAGGTTAGGTGGACTAGTGGTCTGATCCTCTATGGCAATTACTAAACCTAAAAAGGGGAAAAAATAGTGAAGTTTCCAAATGATTTACCACATTTGGTTTGAAGCTACTATGCTTTTTATCCTATAATGTATTCCTCCAGAACAATTCCATTATCAGAACAAAAGGAATCTTATGGCAAAAGCAAATAGCACCTTCTTTATTCCCTGAACTCACATGATATAAGATTAAAAAATTATGCTACAATTCATCAAATTCAGACTGAGGTTGCGGTCTGCAGCGGCCTGATTAGCTTTTCGTGTCATAGACTGTTCACATGCTAGCTATAGGATAAACGAGACAAGATGAGGCTGACCAAAAATGACATTTTATTTTACAAATTTGTACTTAGTTTGGTCTGTAGAAGGCAGCAGGCGTAACTTACTGACGTTTTGTATATTGTATATATTAGCAGGATTTGGTAGTGTTTTAGTATTTCCTGAAATACAAGGGAAACTAATCTTTTGCAGTAGCTACAGTTCAAGATTTAACCCTTCTTGTGCCATCTTTGATATTTTCCCCAGTCAGATAGATTTCTTCTTTGAAGTTCTTACTTGTAGTCTGTTTTGTAGGTAGTTACGTTATTTGAAAGTTTCAACTGTAACCCAAACTTACTAAACAGTAAATTCACACTGGCAGGTTTTTCCTAGGCCCCTGTGGCTTTGAATGTCAACAGTAAGTTTTAGCAAACAGAGTTGGTGAATATCAGTTTTATTTCTTACACACACATATGTGAACACATATAGTCTCTAGAGTAAAAAAAAAAGTTCATTAATTTTCTCCTAAAACAAAAATCAACAGATAAATTAGTAGAAAATATACTGAGAGGAGCATGAAAGTTGAAAATTATCTTCCTGAAAAGTCTCTGGTATTCTTTTTATTATCCGAGCCTATGGTGAATAGCTGACCTTTCATGCTTCTCTCTGTATATTTTTTACTAGTTTATTTGTTGATTTTTTTTAAGAAGAAAATTAATGGACTATAACTTTTTTTTTACTCTAGAGACTGTATGTGTTCCTGTGTTTTAATAAAAGGTTGTAAAAGCAACATTCATTTATAACATTTGGAAGATTATTCATGGAAAAATTATGCAAAGGAAAAAACAGTATAATCCTCTGGGATATTAAAGATATGTGGTAAACTTTTCCAAATGCTCTTGCCACAGTTCTCTAAACAGCACTCATCACATTCTTCTGCGTTTCTCAAGTTACACAATGTAAACAGTTTTTTTTAATAATGTTTTGATGGTTTTATACATTATTTTCTTGTACATGTCAGCATAGTCTTGACAATGATGTTGAGAAATAATGAAAACCAAATTTGCCTTTCTCCATGCCAGGTGACTGGAAAATCCTGCTAGAAGTGCTTTGTCTCCCTGAAAGCCATAATGATAGAATAGCAATCGTGGTAACAGTATGCACTAGGATAGGGGCCAAGGAGAATAAATAGGAGACTTTTCAGTAGCAGATGATCTCATTTAATGGAAAAAAGCACCAAAAATCACTTGATCTCAACTGAATTTAGAGACTGGAACTTTACTCTTGAGCAACAAGGCTAGGCATTTGCAACACACCAAGCAGGGTCTGGGATAGCAGTCTACACTCTGAAATAAAACCTAATAAATTATATGAGCTTTATTCTTTTTACAGAGTAGTCTCTTGCTGGGGGTAATGTTGAGCAACAGATTTTTTTTTTCAACCAAACCCAAGGTTTTTGAGTTGCTTCCCCCTCCTCCCCCCCAATTCCAACCCAAGATTTTTTGTTTGCTCCCCCCTCTCTCTCCCCCGCCCCGTTCCCAGAGACCAAAGACTTTTTTTAATTTGCAGGAAAGAAAAAAAACTGTTTCAGAAGAATGAAGCAACAAATTATATCTGTCAAGCCTCTGCATGAGGGTAATCTAATCACTAGATTAGAATAACATATAGAGTCATGTCTGAAGGTTAGGCAAACAGCAAAGCTCTTTCAGGTTGGGGTAGTACCACATTCAAATCAGTAGTCTGCTCTGCTCCCCTTGTCAATAGTGAAATTCACTGTTATTTCTATGGAAGCACTGTTGTTAGGGCTCTTAAATGATATGTTGAAAAGCAGCCATGTTGTCAGTTTCAAAAAAGCACCTTGATGCTTTCTGGTGGAAAATATCTCTTTATGATGTATTTCTACAATGCCTAGCACAATGGGGTTGGAACCGCTTATGCACTACTGCAGTGCAGATTAATAATGGACTGATTTTGATGTAAAATTCAGAGCTAGAGCCCTGCAAATGTGTGGATATCTACTTTATATCCAGGGATATCTGCATAGAATCATAGGGTTGGAAGGGACCTCAGGAGGTCATCTAGTCCAACCCCCTGCTCAAAGCAGGACCAATCCCCAGACAGATTTTTACCCCAGTTCCCTAAATGGCCCCCTCAAGGATTGAACTCGTAACACTGGGTTTAGCAGGGCAATGCTCAAACCACTGAGCTATCTCCCCCTCCCCTGATCTGGATCTGGATCTCCACAGACCATATTTGCGGATCGTGGATCAGATGCAGATACAACTTTTGTATCCACATAGGGCTCTATTCATAGGCATTCATCTCTGATTGCACATATGCAAAATCAGCAGCTGTATTGCAAAATTCACTGTGAAGAACACCCGCCCACATGTATGAAAATAAGAGTTGGGCCAATGGGCTCTGTTTTCAAAGGGTAACTTAAGCCCCTCTTTACTATTAGTAAGAGTTGTGCAGCCAAATCCTTGAGTGCTCCACTGAAGAATTATTCATTTCTCAAATTGGGGCGGCCAGAATGGCAAAGCAAAAAAAAAAAAAAAACCCTGCGGCGCGGCCGGAGCCAGAGTGCTGGGGGACTACCTGCACTGCAGACGTGCCCCGGCTAGTGGGGGAAGAAAGGGGGGGGGGCGGCCAGGGCTTCAGCAGGGCGCTCGCCACGCGGCCCCGACCGCCGCGCCGCCTGCCAGGAGGGCTCCGCGCCGCTCCGGTCGGTGGGGAGGGAAAGACGCGGGCTGCCCTGCCGGGCTTGCTACAGACCTGGCACCAGCAGGGCGCTCCCCTCCTCCGCGCCGCCGCCCCCTACGGGGCGGCCGGATCAGTAAACAAACAAACAAACAAAAGCGGCCGTGCAGCCCTAGGATTGGGCGGTATGCCGCCCCGTAGAATCTGCCGCCCCAAGCATGAGCTTGCTTGGCTGGTGCCTGGAGCCGGCCCTGCTTATGGTCAGCATTAGGGAACTGAGAATCTTAATACTCACATACAAGTCTGACCGCTTACTCCTATGTGCAGGCATTATTATAGCTTGAGCGCTATAGGTTGCATGAGCATTATCATCATTATAGCCAGCTGTTTTCATTCTCTTGTAACTTTCATTAACTGTTACAGGCCTTGTGTCTGCCTGAAGGTGACATTTTTTGAAAGTTGGAGCAAATACAAATATTTCCACCTTTGGGGGAAAGAAGAGTTCAAAATATATATTTTCCACATTATAAAAATATAATTGCAATTTTTTTAAAATAGCACTAACACCAACAGTTGAAATTGGAAAGCTTGAATTCAGCAGCGGTTTAACCTTTACTGGCACAAAGTGGCTTTAAGTCTTCCAGTGAAAAATTGGTTTTGTTTTCATGGAGTTAAGGTTCAAAAGTGTCTTTGTATAGGTATGCTGTCATACAGTGGATATGATTTTTTTTTTTTAGCTGCTTTTACCAGTTGTCTAAGGAGAGAAAGCTGCATTATGCATTTATATAGAACTGATCTACGTGCGCAGTGAATGTGTGCAGCTTCTGGGCTCTGCATTGATCCGGACTTTTATTCACAAGACCAAGCTTTGTTGATTGATACAATGCACATGAGATTTAACTAAATAATTCATGGATCCACGGTTGCAGACCTTTCCTGGGGAAATTTTCGTCCAGTTACAAAGCCCTGTGTTACAACAGTACTGGATAAAATAAATGCTGGGTGCATTGATTTCTGGAGCTGAGTCAAAAAGGGCATCTTAAGATATGGATTTGCATTGGGTTTAAATTGGGTTCAAGTTTTAACTGTATGCCATAAAAGTTTTATGAGCTGTTTTTGTAACATTTTGGCCTAAAAGCTTAGAAATGTCTTGGTAAACTCCTTCAGTTTTTTGTTTGCTTGTTTATTTGTATGTGTGTATCATTACTAATCTGTATTTGGAATCAATTTCGAGCTGATTTCGAGCATTTTATTCTATAAAATCCAAGAAAAAGCCAGATTCTGCAGAAATTGATGTTGGTGGTTCAGTAGGGAATATCTTTTCTTCCAAGTCAATACTGACCTCAGTGCTCCAGCCTTATGCCAGGGTGTACTGTGCTGCTGGAGGGGTCATCTGTAAAATAGGATGTTAAATGGAGGTCCTAGCCATTTATGGATGAAAACTAAGGATAGTTGTTTACAAGTTCAATGTATATTTCATTAACGTTAGTAGCAATTTTACATTAATTCATAACATGTTCTATTCTCCTTTCAAAAATTATTTCTAATAATGTATTGAAAAATAAGCAAATCAAATGAAGAGGCTGCTCAAAAACAAGTTCCCAATCCATCATTACTTTCTAATCTAAATGCTTGTACTGTATAAGTAGCTTTTACCGATACACTAAAAAGCGCCAGACAGTTTCATTGCAGTAAGACGACTATGGTCTGTAGAGGATCAGAATGATTGACAAAAATGGATCAAATTACTAGATGCTAACTATATTCAGTTACAAGTAGAAACCCAGGTACTTGACACAAGTATAGGAATCCTGAAATGAGCTCCAGTTGACTGAACATTTGAGGGATTAGAGTACAGTGAACAGCACCCATATTGGTTTGACAGATATTCATAATCATCTTCATTACAGAAGTTTTTTGTAGCAGGCAATAAAGCAGGGCCTGCAGTATTACTTTCACTGGATATTTGTAGTTGATCATCCTTAAATTATTTATGTCAATAATGGAATGTAATAGGGCCATTAATGTTTGGAGAAAGCGTCTCTCAAACCATTACTTCTAAATAATAAATAATAGAAAAATTCATATTCAGACAGGGAATTTATACTATTGTTTGATAGTTAATTTAACTTATCTTGGCTTTGTAACTTTGATTACATGATTCAGTCTGTACATTGTGAATGACTGCAGAAATTAATAACAGGACTTCTATGGGTTTTATTTGGAAGTTTCCAATTTTTTTCTGTATGCAAATGGAATAAAATACCAGAAGGCAAGTCAATATGTGCGTTTGATTCTCAAATGTTGCCTTTCTAGCCACGCTGTATAAAGGAAGAAGCATGCCAATATGAGCATGTGTCTTGTAGTGTAATAGTGTTCTGACCCTTATTAGTTACAGCAAACACAAAAAGCAATAGTTTTGGGGTTTCATTTAAAACGAATCACTTCTTCTGACCTGCCTCCCCCCAAAAGAGACTATAAATAATCTACTAACGAGGTGTCAATCCCATGGTAAAAGAAGAGCAGGAATTTCCTGTAGGGAGAAGAAACAGCATTTTCTGGGTTCCGTCTCTGCTCAGCATCCTGGACAGTTTGATGAAATATGCATTACTTTCTTTTAAGTATCACTGAATTTAGTGCTGGGGACTGAAATTCTCTATTCATCCATTGAATAGTTACAGCACCGGCAGCTGCCATGCAAGCTTCCCCACCCTGTCTTACCTCTCAGGATAACCTGTTTCCTGTTCATTCAGTAGTCTCACTACAGATACTACCATTAGGGAGATCAGTTGTGATACGGACTGGTTCATCAGGAACTGGAATTAGACAAGAACCTCATTTCACCAGATGGCATTCACCCAAGAGTTCTGAAAGAACTCACGTGAAATTGCGGAACTATTAACTATGGTTTGTAACCTGTCCTTTAAATCAGCTTCTGTACCCAGTGACTGGAAGATAGCTAATGTAACGCCAATATTTAAAAAGGGCTGTAGAGGTGATCCTGGCAATTACAGATCGCTAAGTCTAACGTCAGTACCAGGCAAATTAGTTGAACCAATAGTAAAGAATAAAATTGTCAGACACATAGAAGAACATAAATTGTTGGGCAAAAGTCAACATGGTTTCTGTAAAGGGAAATCATGTCTTACTAATCTATCAGAGTTCTTTGAAGGGGTCAACAAACATGTGGACAAGGGGGTTCAGTGGACAGAGTGTACTTAGATTTCCAGAAAGCCTTTGACAAGGTCCCCTCACCAGAGGCTCTTACGTAAATTAAGTTGTCATGGGATGGGAGGGAAGATCCTTTCATGGATTGAGAACTGGTTAAAAGACAGGGAACAAAGGGTAGGAATAAATGGTAAATTTTCAGAATGGAGAGGGGTAACTAGTGGTGTTCCCCAAGGATCAGTCCTAGGACCAATCCTATTCAACTTATTCATAAATGATCTGGAGAAAGGGGTAAACAGCGAGGTGGCAAAGTTTGCAGATGATATTAAACTGCTCAAGATAGTTAACACCAAAGCAGACTGTGAAGAAGTTCAAAAAGATCTCACAAAACTAAGTGATTGGGCAACAAAATGGCAAATGAAATTTAATGTGGATAAATGTAAAGTAATGCACATTGGAAAAAATAATCCCAACTATACATACAATATGATAGGGGCTAATTAAGCTACAACTAATCAGGAAAGAGATCTTGGAGTCATCGTGGATAGTTCTCTGAAAACATCCACTCAGTGTGCAGCGGCAGTCAAAAAAGCAAACAGGATGTTAGGAATTATTAAAAAGGGGATAGAGAATAAGATGGAGAATATCTTATTGTCCTTATATAAATCGATGGTACGCCCACATCTTGAATACTGTTTACAGATGTGGTCTCCTCCTCTCAAAAAGGTTATACTGGCATTAGAAAAGGTTCAGAGAAGGGCGACTAAAATGATTAGGGGTTTGGAATGGGTCCCATATGAGGAGAGATTAAAGAGGCTAGGACTTTTCAGTTTGGACAAGAGGAGACTAAGGGGGGATATGATAGAGGTATATAAAATCATGAGTGGTGTGGAGAAAGTGAATAAGGAAAAGTTATTTACTTGTTCCCATAATATAAGAACTAGGGGCCACCAAATGAAATTAATGAGCAGCAGGTTTAAAACAAATAAAAGGAAGTTCTTCACACAGCGCACAGTCAACCTGTGGAACTCCTTGCCTGAGGAGGTTGTGAAGACTAGGACTATCACAGGGTTTAAAAGAGAACTAGATAAAGTCATGGAGGTTAAGTCCATTAATGGCTATTAGCCAGGAGGGGTAAGGAATGGTGTCCCTAGCCTGTGTTTGTCAGAGGGTGGAGATGGATGGCAGGAGAGAGATCACTTGATCATTACCTGTTAGGTTCACTCCCTCTGGGGCACCTGGCATTGGCCACTGTCGGCAGACAGGATATTGGGCTGGATGGATCTTTGGTCTGACCCAGTATGGCCATTCTTATGTTCACAAGACAGATGAAATAGTAATCACTGTCAGTCACTATCAGATGGTCAGATTTGAACTGGTGCCCTAAGGTGAAAGGCCCCATATCCCCCTTCTGCTTTCACCCTCCCGCACAAGCCAGCTATTCCTCAACATGAGCCTGATTGGAACAAATGCTTTAGAGGTGAAAGGCTTCATAACCTATCCCCAATCTGAGTTATCCAGTCCTCTTGTATACATTAAGAAGGGTTTCACCATTTTTTTTTAACCAGGTTTAGTTTTTAGTGTTTTGGTGTCATCATATCTGCTTGATCTGAAAGCTCTTTTTGTCTCCTTAAAAGGAATTATAATTAGGGCTCCTTGTCTGTCACGGAGGTTGCGGAAGTCACGAATTCCGTGACATTTCGCAACCTCCGTGACTTCTGCAGTGGCCAGTGTGGCTGACCTCAGAGCCACCCAAGTAGCTGGCTCTGGGGTCTGCTGCTCAGGTGGCCCCAGAGACAGCCACACCTGACGCTGCTGGAGCGGCTCTGCAGCCAGCTGCTTGGGCGGCCCCGCAGCTAGCCACACCAGCTGCTGCTGGAGCAGCCACGGGGCCAGCCTCCCTAGCCTCTGCTCTGGCGGCCCTAAGCAGCTGGCCCCGGGACTGCCAAGCAGCGATCCCTGGGGCAGCCAGAGCAGCTGCTGCTGGTGATCCCTAGGGTAGCTAGAGCAGCCCGCTGCTGGTGACCAGAGCAGCTGCTGCTGGCGGCCCCCAGCAGCAACTGGTGCTGGCAGCCCCCAGGCGGCCGGAGCAGCCAGTGCTGGCGGTCCCTGGCAGCAGTCCCCAGGCGGCCGGAGCAGCTGCTGCTCAGCAGACCCTGGGCGGCTGGTGCTGTTGGCCCCGGCGTGCCCCCCAGTGCACACCCACCCAGCAGAGCCCCACCCCATGATTTAGTCAGGGGTATTTATAGTATAAGTCATGGACAGGTCACGGGCCCGTGAATTTTTGTTTATCGCCCATGACCTGTCCATGACTTATACTATAAATACCCCTGACTAAATCATAGCCTTAATTATAATCATTGCAACTTTAAATCTTAATATTTTTGTTCAAGGACTTCTGTTTATTCACAATCTTGTGAATTGCACCCTCTGCTGCCTTAAGAGGGTACTATTTCCAAGAGTGTGACTATAGAGAAGAAACCCTTAATGAAATATATTTAATGTGATACGTAATCTTTCTCCTCGTTTTGATAGACATAGCACTTGAACATATAAGTTATTTAAAATACTTAGAGCCACATTCTGCCTGAGATATTTGTGCACAACTTTGATCAACTTCACAATGATTTATTCATGACTAACTCAGGACGGAATCTTCCCTTGCTGTTCATTTTCTGAGAGAAAGTTGTTTGGGTTTTTTTTCGTACAGTGGATTGCTACAGATTTTAAGACATTTAATTGCTTTGATCTAACTGACTTTTCACATGAGAACAAAAAGAAAAGTTACGAAGAACTTAGACCCTCAGAACTGTGGAGTTTTAGAAGATTTTTAATTATATTTTGAGATCCTATTGTATAGCAACCATGCGTAAATGATTTTTTATCATGTGACTTGCATTGTTAAATTGGAAACTACACTATAGCAACAACTAAAATATTTTTTGATTTCTAGATCTCCAAAAAGGAAGTTTAATTCATCTTTGTGTTAAACAACTATGAATTGCAATGAACTATCATATATGCACGTTGTAATAGAATGTATGCTGAGGGAGAGATTTCCTTGACCAAAGTTAAAACCCCTTATGTTATCTACAAGAGGTTGAGTGAAATAGAAACTTTGATAACTCAGCATTGTAGCAATGACAAACGCAACAGAGAACCCATTCAGACGAGCATTGGGAAAAAAGGCTAAAGACAGAATTAGATAAATTCTCTCTTTGTGTGTACCCACCAAATGATGATCCAATAAATGATACGTCTAAAGTGTTTGTTTGTTTGTTTCCTCTCTTTTGGTTATAAGGACCAATGTCATCTCTCTCCTTCCACAATATTGGTTTGTCCCTAAGCACTTTCTTTGTCCAACTAAAAAGTAAGATAAAAGGTGCCCTTGAGTGCTCCTGGGAAGCTGAACAGACAGTTTACCCATTGCTGACATGGAGTAGCCATTGTAATTTGCTCCTACTGATGGCACAGCTCATGATGGCATCTTTGAGCCTACAATATGGAGAAATTACAATGTAAATAATCTTTCACCAAGGTCTATCTAAAGTAAAAAAGTAAAACTCCAGGCTGACAGCTGGACTGGACAGTAAGAAGTCCTGGATCTATTTTATAATATCAACTCTTTTCCAGTTAGCAGCTCCCTCTTATTAATGGAAATGGATGCATTGTTCTTTCTTGAGGAAGCAACTGCTCTTTGACTCACTGCAGTCTGTGCCATGAGCTCTCAGGCCAAAACAGGAGAAACTGTTGTGGAACAAATTCTATGCCTATCCTGTTCATGGTGTTTGGTCTGTGTGGCAGATGCCCAGCTGTTCCTGATATTAGCCTTTCTCCAAACCCAACTCTTACACTATGCAGTGGAATGTTCTTCTGCCTCAATTTAGGAGCATTTTAAACTAAAGCTCCTCTCTATGGGTGCTGATGGCACCTATCTATTTCCAGCACATACAGGCATCCAGAAGTTTTTCCTCCAAACCAAAAAGACATCTCAGCTGTAAACTTGGGGTGAGGAGAGGGGGAGGTTTGGTCAGTTAGACATGGTTTTTCATATCACAGAATTTCCATCACAATTGGCCCCCTAGGAGCAATTTCAGCAGAGAGGCCACAGATGCTAAGCTCTCCTCAAACCCTCAAGAAGTGTTCTCTGTGGAATACTGTGCACTGCTGCTGCCTGAACTGTACCTGAACTGGGGACAAGCTGAGCAGCCTGTTTCCGAGGCCATCCCTCTGGAATCTGTCACCAGTGTTAAAGTCACAACTAAGCAGTTTACTGTGAAACAAAGAACAGCCTCAAGTGCAGTGACCTACCTCCAAAGACATAAGAAGTTGCTAACTATGTTGTTCTCTGCTTCCTGGCCAAGAGTGCTGCAAGCCTCTTGCCGACAGCATTCAGGAGAAGGGATGAGAGTAGCCTTGCATAGTCACCATGGTGACTATGGACCCTGATAAAATCTAGGAAATGAGAAGGAGGATAATTTTCAGTGAGACTTTCCTAAATTCCCAAAGATCACTGATAATTGAGAAATAACACATCTGTCTGGCTGTAAGCTACGTGAAAAGTCCCCGCTTTCTCTCAGATATTCATGCTATGAGTCAATATGAGCAAACTGTTTACAGCTGGATGGGGTTTTGAACCAAATTCAGAACATATGTTTTCTTAGACATTACTGCTTACCCCTGAAGCACAAACTGACTTTATGGCTGTGCAAGTTATGTGTTGGCAAATCCAACAGTTGTAAGTGGCCAAGACTTTTTGTGGGAGTCCGTTATTAAAAGTATGTGCAGGAATGTTTTGAGGATGACTTCCATTTCCATTTTGCTTTAATTGGATGGATCCTTTATAGAAACAGATGGTGTAACCCAGTAGGCAAGAGATGCTATTTCATAAATGCAGCTGCCTTTTGAGATCTGTAACAATTCAGTTTAAGTAGTGGCTGTTTAATCATGAGACCTTATTTCTGAAAGTCTGCTGGATTTCTGAGCCCTCTCAAAAACAAAGAAAACAACCAAAACCAGCCCCTGAAATTTCTGTTTTTTGCATCAGTTCAGCATTATTTTTTTTTCTATTTTTAGGTCCATCAGAGGTGTCAGCAACCGTGAGGTTCAGCAGGAGACCAACTTGTCCTGATGCCTCAGTGGCAGCCAGCCTCCCAACCCCTCCTGTACCAAGACACAGGAAGAGTCACAGCCTGGGAAACAAGTGGGTGCTCCACACTATCTCAGCCTCTGTCAGTTCAAGCATCATTAGGGATTAATCCAGCAGTTGAAAGTTCTTAGATATTTCAGACAGTTTTCCTCTTATGCCCCTCTCCCATTTCTAGTCCTATAGGAGTGATTCAGGCATTAATTTGTGTGCTTCAGGATTTTCCAGAAAGATGTCTTAACACTTTTCTGTTGTTTTAACTGATACCATGCTTCCTGCTAGTGCCAGGAAAAGTTGGCAATACTCACTTCAGTGTCATTCTTATACTATCCGCTTTGTTTTGTGTGAATGTCTGATGTGCATAACAGATTTTTAACATCTCAATGATCCATCCAAGGACCATTACAATCTCTTTGGCACCCACTACTGTTCTGAAAAGTTGTGGCCTTTCTGCACTGTATTAGCTGAATTGTATGGGTTAGAGAGAGACTCCCTCTTTACCATTTACTGAGAAAGCTCAGATCAGTGACAGCATCTCCTTTTCAATTAAAGTTTCTACATCTACCCAATTTTACAAGTGGATGGACTGTGGCAGAGAGCTCATGTGACTTGTCCAGTGTCTCACAGTGTCTGTTGATTAGGTTATCTGAGGATCATTCAGCAATGAATTAGCTGCAGAGCATGCAGTCTTCTATCTATGCTTCTCACCACTAGATTACACAGCCTCTGTACAGTGAGGAGTCAGAGCAAATAAATTAAAAGCAATAAATTCCCATCTGCACAAATACAACAATTGTTAACCATACACACTACTAAATCCAAAGCCTGATTAGGTTTTTATGCAGCTTATGTACGAGCAGTAGGAAAATGTGAGAAGTCCCATTTAACTGCATGCTACTAAAGAACTTATTGACATTTATGATCATTGTATGGTGAGGCAAAGTCTGAGTGGAAAAAATGGGAGTGAATGGATGTTATCAGATTACGTAAGAGCTTTTGCATTTTTTTTTCTTTCCCAACTTTCCAGTATGATGTGTCAGTTCAGTGTAGTTGAAAGTAAAAGTGCAACGTTTCCAACAGAGAAGCTACGCCACCTGCTGGATGACAGTGTCCTAGAATCCCACAGTCCTGTCAGAAACCACACTCTAAACTCAGTTTTCACCAATGGAATTTCCATAGGTAAGAACTCTATGGCTTGCTGAATTCTCTGCTTGTCTGTCTCTGCTGCTTTGAAGTATGCAATGGCACCTGTAACTACAGAAGCAGAAAGATTGTTTAGCTTCTAAAGAAAGATTGGTCACTTTTTTGGGAGGAAGTAGATTGGAACCACCTCTCAACTGCCCAGAGGCCTTGTGAACCGACTCAGTTTTTGTGCAGCTTAGCTCAACTCATCCACACAGATTTATTCTCCCCTGCTAGACATTGTCTTGCTAGAACAAGATAGAGAGGGTCTGGGGGAAGTTCTGCCAATGTCCATGCTGTACATATATGGGATGTCAAACCAGCACTTTTTACCACCAAAAAGTTGACTAATGAAATGAGAATAAGTGTGAGAGCTATTTTTGCACAAGACCGATGTTTTTAACCTGTATTAGTGTAAGGTGAGGTTGGCCTGGGGATTCTCCTATAATGAAGGCATTACCAGGAGCAGATAGGAAGCAGAGTAACCTGAGCAAACCACAGTAAAAAGAAAGGTTTTAGAGTGGTAGACGTGTTAGTCTGGATCAACAAAAAGAACGAGGAGTCCTCTGACAGACTTCAAAGTCGCAATACTCCAACAAAAAAACTTCAAAAACAGACTCCAACGAGAAACTGCAGAATTTGAATTAATTTTCAAACTGGACACCCTTAAATTAGGCTTGAATAAAGACTGGGAGTGGATGGGTCATTACACAAAGTAAAACCTATTTCCCCATGCTAATTTTTCCCCCTGCTGTTACTCACACCTTCTTGTCAACTGTTGGAAATGGGCCATCCTGATTATCACTACAAACGTTTTTTTTCTCCTGCTGATAATAGTCCACCTTAATTGATTACTCTCGTTATAGTTAGTATGGCAACACCCATTTTTCATATCCTCTGTGTGTATATATATCTTCCTACTATATTTTCCACTGCATGCATCTGATGAAGTGGGTTTCAGCCCACGAAAGCTTATGCTCAAATAAATTTGTTAGTCTCTAAAGTGCCACAAGTACTCCTCGTTCTTTTTTTTAGTAAAAAGAAAGAAGAGCATTAGTGCAAGATGCTTTTAAGGATGTAGGAACTGTTTAAAGAAGCTTACTGTCAATAATTAGAGCCATAAAACTTTTTCTAGTCTTTTACTGGTTTACTGTAACTCAAGTCTAGATGGAAGAAAATCAAAACAATTTATTCAAGATAGGAAAAATTGGGGTTTTCAATCTGCAATTTTGAGGAAATTATTCTGAAACAAATGTCCATTCTAAAGGCAGGACTGTGCAATAGGGTCATTTAAACTAGTCACCTGATCCTTCTGACCTTTGTCCCAGTTCTGGTTTGTTGTAAAGGAAAGCTGAAACAAAAAAGATTAACTTTTTCATTCACTGGTGTATTCCTCATGAAAATGTCATTGTTATGCTGCTTGCAAAAGCAAATTGGCCTTAAAGTTAAGGCTGACAGGTTCCTTCCCAGACTAACATGTCAAGATGCCTTGTGATTAAATCAAATAGTAAATCTACATTGTTTCAGCCAGAGGCTGAATCATCAAAATTCAATTTACCTTACTCTTGCCGTCTTACTAGCAGCCACTAGCACATCAGATAGTAATACTCCTGAGGGCATTCTGCACCAAAACGTTTAAAAATTCTGCGCACAATATTTTAAAATTCTGCAGGTTTTATTTGTCAATAAATAAATGCAGAGGCTCCAGCATGGCAGTGGGGAGCACAGGCCACTGGCTGCACAAAGGAGGAAGATCACCCTGCAACCCCCCAGGACATGGACTCAGCAGTGAGGCTGCACCCGACCCTGACACAGCACAAGGCCTGGGCCTGTCCCAGAAACACCCTAGGGCCCTGCCCTTCTGCGCCAGGCACACCAGGTGTGGGCAGGCAGGCTCAACCAGGCAGAATCCAAGTGTGGGGGGATTCAGGTGTAGGGTAAGAGGATTCTGTGTGGGACAACCTGGGTGCAGGCAGCTCAGTGCGGGGTCTAGGTGTGGGGGGATCTGGATGCACAGGGGCTTGTTGCAGGGTTCCAGGTACAGGGGCAATGGGACTCTGCAGGAGTTTCCAGCTGAAGGTTGTTGTTGGGGCTCAGCACAGGGGTCTGGGTGCTGGGGGAGTGGGCTTGGTGGGGTAGGGTCTGGGTGCAGCTAGTTGGTGGTCAGTGGTGTGGAAGTCTGGATGCGGAAGCTCAGGCTGGTGCAGGGGGTGCTGCATCAGGGTGGGGGTTTGAGTACAGGGAGCTCAGTGAGGGGCGGTCTGGGTGAAGGGGTGGGAGTCCAGAGGTGGGGGGGTCTGGGTGCAGGATGGCTCCAGATGCAGGGGTTGAGGTTCAGTGGGGTGGGGTTCAGGTATGGAGGGATAGGGGGGTTCCTGATGTACCTAGTGGGGCTTGCAGGGGTGTCTGGGTATGGGAGGTCTGGATGCACAGGGGTAGGGTGGATGGGGGAGCAGCTCCCAGTACAGTGACCACTCCTCCCACAGCTGAAGAGTGATGGGGGTAGGCAGCAGGGGAGGATGCTGAGCTTCCTGCAGCTGGGGGAGGTTTCTGGGGGTGGGTCTGACACAGCCTCAGGGTAGGAGCCACTGGCTGGGGTGTCCCTAGCCCCATGGTGATTTACCTATCTGCCGGCTGCACTGGGTGCCTGAAAGGTTGTACCTGTGCTGCTCGGGAGTGGTGCATGACTACTCTTGCAGCTTCCTTTGCTTCCCTCTCAGAAAGTCATTTTTCTGCGGGGAAGCAAAAAAATCTGCGTGGGACATGAATTCTGCACACGCGCAGTGGTGCAAAATTCCCCCAGGAGTAACATAGGGCCGGTAACTCTGGCCTGTGTGAGACAAGTGCTTCAATAGGGTTCTACAGAAGAAGGATTCTGGTGGAAGCAGGGTGTTACAGGCATAAAGGCATGACTATGGGCTTATCTACACTGCATTAGTCCACACTAGAGGGGTGTAAATTCTAGTGCGCCCTAGTGTGTCACAAACTAACTGGCGTATGTGGACCCTGCTGCCATGAAGTAAAAGTTCTCTAGTGCATGTTTAATGTAGTCATGTTTCAAACAGTACTAAGAAGCTGCACGGTAGTCAACAGAAAGCCAGTATCACAACCAGGCTTGAGTGGTCAGACCTAGTGGTCATAGCCGAATGATCAAGCCAAGAGCTGGAACCGTAATCCAGAATTAAACCAGAGGTTGGAGCAGGAATCAAGAGTCAAGCTAGGGGTTGGAGGCAGAATCAGAGGTCGGACCAGGAATCAGAGTCAGTGTCACAAATCAAGCCAGGGGTAAGAGCAGGAGTCTTGAGCCAGGGCTGGAGTCAGATGCCAGGGCAGGGATCAGGAACCAGGAACAGGACAAGGAAGCAGGATCCAGGGACAAGTCAGAAAAGTAGGGCTTAGTAGTCAGGTGAAAAGGCAGGGTCTGATGTAGCAGGCAGCCAGGAATTCACCCTGTTGCAGAGATCACTTCCTGGGCCTCCTTCTGGTTTAAATAGTGCAGCTCAACCAATCGGAGAGCATGAGCCCTCCAGTCAGGACACCTGTGGGTGTTACCTCTGATGGGACCAGGGTTCCATTAGTCTTTCAGCCCTTAGCTACTAGCAGGGTACCAGGTGGCAGCCAGAATGCAAAGGCTGCCTGGGGAACTGCAGACCCAGGTTTAAGACCTGTGGATCCTCACAGGTACTTCCTTACGTGATTTAGTCTGTCCCCATAGTAGAAAGGAGATGGACAGGCAGGAAGTACTTTTGACCAAGAAGAGCTTGGGATTTTCACTAAACTTCTGAATTCTCCTTAACCAAGAGGTCAATGCAGGACTGAGAGACAGCCCACTCTGCTTTATACTAAGCATTAGCAGGTCACTCATTGACAGATTATGGCAAAATCTGTTTCTGCACAGCTGAGGCTGCATTTCAGTCAGATGGCTATGCCAGGGTCAATGGTAAGGTAGGAGTGACGTGAGGGGGACAGGGACCATTGATGTAAATGGCATCAAGCTAACATCACATGGTTCCAAACAGTGACACAGGACTAATATGTTCTCCATGTTACAAATCCTGTTGCTTGATAAAAAGACAGTGGCTGTCATCTCTAATAGCTTTATTTTAATTTTTAAATGTTAGGGTAGAAATAATCCAAGGTCACTCTACAGGCCTGACTTTATTCTGTCTTCCTGCAGTATTGAAGTTCTGTAGGAATAGCAGCAGCATGAAAATCAAAACAAAAGGACACATTTAAACGTTGTATATTGTGACAGACCCAGACCAGTGGGGTACAGGAGTCTGGTAGAGGGCAAATATACTGGTCACTGGATGAGTAGTTTTCTGTTCCCTGAGTGACCAGAGCAGGGGCTGCACTAGAGTAATCAGGAACCTGCTAGAACCAATTAAGGCAGGCAGGCTAATTAGGACACCTGGAGCCAATTAAGAAGAAGCTGCTAGAATCAATTAAGGCAGACTAATCAGGGCACCTGGGTTTTAAAAAGGAGCTCACTTCAGTTTGTGGTGTGAGTGTGAGGAGCTGGGAGCAAGAGGCGCAAGGAGCTGAGAGTGAGAGGGTGAGGGTGTGCTGCTGGAGGACTGAGGAGCACAAGCATTATCAGACATCAGGAGGAAGATCCTGTGGTGAGAATAAGGAAGGTGTTTGGAGGAGGCCACGGGGAAGTAGCCCAGGGAGTTGTAGCTGTCCTGCAGCTGTTACAGGAGGCACTATAGACAGCTGCAGTCCACAGGGCCCTGGGCTGGAACCCGGAGTAGAGGGTGGGCCCGCGTTCCCCCCAAACCTCCCAATTGACCTGGACTGTGGGTTCTCCCAGAGGGGAAGGTCTCTGGGCTGTTCCCCAACCCACATGGTGAATCTCTGAGGCAAGAAAATCCGCCAATAAGCGCAGGACCTACCAAGATAGAGAAGGAACTTTGTCACACTGGTGTCGGGGGTGGGATCTTGGGGTGCACAGCGCGGCGGAAGAAGGAGGGTGATTTAAAAAAAAACAAAAAAAACAACAAAAAACAAAAACAACAAAAAAGGGAGAGGGTTTATTTTTTTTCACCACAATGGATGACGTAGTGCGGGCACTGATACAAGCTATGGTGGCCCAGCAGGAGGCTACCTGTGTCCAAGCAGCCTCCCAACAGGAGGCAGTGTGGCTGCAGCAAGAGACTAATCGCCTACTGATGGACCAGGCTGCTCAAGACCGAGCTATGTTGCGGGAACTGGTAAACCAGGTAAAGTCCCTTACAGAGCTGAATCGCGGCCATGACGGGACGCGGCTCATACGGGCCAGCCATTGGCTGCAGAAAATGACACGGGAGGATGATGTAGAGGCATACCTTCTGGCCTTTGAGAGGACAGCCCTACGAGAGGCCTGGCCTCGAGATCAGTGGTCTGGCATCCTTGCCCCATTCCTGTGTGGGGAGGCCCAGAAGGCCTACCATGATCTGCCTGAAGAGGGTGCGGCAGACTACCCCCAGCTGAAAGCAGAGATCCTGGCCAGATCTGGGGTAACGACAGCAGTGCGGGCCCAGCAGTATCACGGTTGGAGGTACCAGGAAGACAAAACCCCGCGGTCCCAATTGTATGACCTCATCCATCTCTCGCACGAAAGTGGTTGCAAACAGAGTCCCGGAGTCCGGAAGAGATACTAGCGGTTCTGGTCATCGACAGATACATGAGGGGACTACTACCAGACCTTCGTGCCTGGGTAAGCCAGAACGAACCCTCCACCTATGACGAGGTTGTCGCCCTGGTAGAGAGGCGAAGGACAGCGAGGGAGCTGACCCGACCAGTTAAGGAAGAGGCACCCCGGGTTAAACTAGCAGCACCAAGCCCTAAAGTTCGGGTGACTGGGCCACCAGGAGGGCCCAGGTGGAAAAAGAGAGAGGCTGAAGGCCCATCAGAGGCCACAAAGAGTCGGAGCACTGAGGGAGAAGAGGATTGTGATGTTAGACTGCCCAAACCAAGAGACCGGGGAACGCCTAGGGCTCCATACAGATGTTATGCCTGCGGGGAGTGGGGACACATAGCTGCACAGTGTCCCAATGCTGAGGAGCCTATGCAGTGTAACCTGGGGAACTGGGCAGATCCATGCTCCCTAATCCACCTTGTGGGGGTCTCACTAACCCCACATATGTATACCAGACCAGTGAAACTAAATGGGATAGGGACCACGGCACTGGTTGATTCGGGGAGTGCTATCACGCTTATCTCAGGGAAGCTCATGAAGTGTAGTCAGCTGCTGCAGGCTAAACGTACGGGGATAACATGTGTCCATGGGACAGTTAGTTACTACCCCACCATCCCAGTAAAAATCGAGATCCAAGGGAACACTACTGAGGTAGCAGCAGGTGTAGTCCCTACACTCCCATACCCGGTGCTCATAGGGAGGGACTTCCCAGGGTTTGGAAACTTACTCCCAAGTAGGGGGATTGGAGAAAGATGGGGACCCTAAAATTGTTGAGGCATCCACAGCAGACTGTCAACCCCCAATCTTCTCTGAAATATCCCCAGATTTGTTCTCCACTCCCAGACAGGGTAGAAAGACAAAAAGGGAAAGAAGGGCAGCTAAGGCCTTGGGAACCCGAATACTGACCCAAAGCCAGAGAGTCGCTCTTGTAGGTAGGCGGACCCGCGCAGCTGAAAAGGAGGCCACGCAGGAGGGAGAAGCACCTGAGTCTGACCCCCACCCTAATGCTTCTGAACCAGTAGAGGCAACAGAGACTGGGCCCCTAGATCTTGGGCAGATTAGCCCTGGGAGAGGAAATTTTGGACGGGACCAGGCAGAAAACCCAAGGTATGACAACATTAGGAAGGAGGTGACTGAAATAGATGGGGTCCCCGTGGAAGGAAAAACCCAGGGACCAGGACCCTACTTCATAATGAAGAAGGATCTCTTGTACGGGTGCAACCCAGTATAGGGGCAGAAGGTACAGCAGATCCTAGTACCTCAAAAACACCAGAACGCTGTGTTAAGTCTTGCTCATAGTCATCTTTTTGGGGGGCATTTGGAGGTAGAGAAGACCCTGGCACGAGTCCTACAACGGTTCTTCTGGCCCGGAGTACATGAAGAAGTGCGGAGGTACTGTGCCTCCTGCCCGGAGTGTCAGCTGCACAGTCCCCATCCCCACTTGAGGGCACCTTTAGTACCCCTTCCCATCATAGAGGTCCCCTTCGAGCGAATAGCCATGGACCTAGTGGGACCCCTGGAGAAGACGGCTCGGGGCCACCAATATATACTTGTTGTTTTGGACTATGCTACTCGCTACCCAGAAGCCGTCCCCCTGCGGAACACGGCCTCTAAAACTATAGCCAAAGAGCTGGTGGGGATCTTTGCCCGAATGGGGCTACCGAAGGAGATATTAACTGACCAAGGAACCCCATTTATGTCGAAGCTAATGAAGGACCTCTGTACGCTGCTTCATATACATACCCTGAGAACTTCGGTCTACCATCCGCAGACTGATGGGTTGGTAGAAAGGTTTAACCGAACCCTCAAGGCTATGATAAGGAAGGTGGTAAGTTGGGACGGGAAGGATTGGGACACCCTACTACCCTACCTTTTGTTCGCTATCCGGGAGGTACCACAGGCCTCAACTGGGTTTTCCCCCTTCGAGTGATTATACGGGCGTCACCCCAGTGGCATACTAGATATCGCCAAAGAGATCTGGGAAGAGAAACCCAATGAGGGGAGAAATATAATAGAGCATGTAATGCAGATGCGAGACCGGATAGCCCGGGTTACCCCTATTGTACGGGAACATTTGGAGAAGGCACAGGAGGCCCAGCGAACCCATTACAATCGCCAGGCAAAAGTGTGACAGTTCCAACCAGGGGATCGGGTTATGGTGTTGGTACCCACGGCAGAAAGCAAGCTTCTGGCCCAATGGCAGGGGCCCTATGAGGTGGTTGAACCCGTGGGGGAAGTAACCTACAAGGTGCGGCAGCCAGGACGCAGAAAACAAGAACAGATTTATCACGTTAACCTTCTGAAACCCTGGCATGCACAAGAGGCATGCATAACAGTCCAAAAAGACCTAACCCAGGAAAACAAGCCTTCCAAACAGATGAGAGTGTCTCCCGATTTAACACCAGACCAGAAGAATAAGGTGTCTGAGATGATCTTCCGGAACCAAGATGTGTTCTCAACAAAACCGGGTCGAACAACCGAGACATATCACCACATCGTCACGAACCCTGGGGCCAGAGTAACAATGAGGCCCTATCGGGTGCCAGCGGCAAAAAGGGAGGAAATAAAAGCAGAAGTAAAAAAAATGCTGGAGTTGGGGATCATCGAAGAATCCCACAGTCAGTGGGCCAGCCCGATCGTGCTGGTGCCCAAACCTGATGGCACCACAAGATTTTGCAATGACTTCTGGCGACTAAACGAAGTATCCCAGTTCGATGCGTACCCCATACCTCGCATAGAAGAGCTAGTGGACCGTCTGGGTAATGCCCGGTACTTGACTACCCTAGACTTGACAAAGGGGTACTGGCAGATTCCCCTTGCAGAAGACGCAAAGGAAAAGACTGCGTTCTCTACACCAGAGGGTCTTTTTCAATATACTGTCCTCCCTTTTGGACTACATGGGGCCCCAGCTACCTTCCAGCGCCTCATGGACAAGCTATTACACCCGCATAACAGTTATGCTGCTGCCTACTTGGACGATGTGGTCATTCATACCCCAGACTGGGAAACCCACCTGGAGAAGGTGGAGGCAGTCCTTGATACCTTCAGGCGAGCTGACCTTACAGCAAACCCTGCCAAGTGCGCTGTAGGGTTTACAGAGGCCAAATATCTTGGCTACATTGTGGGAAAAGGTCTGGTGAAACCCCAAGTGAACAAGTTAGAGGCCATCCAAAATTGGTCCCGACCAAGTCGCAAGAAACAAGTCCGGGCGTTCCTAGGTGTGGTGGGGTATTACCGACGATTTATCCCCCACTTTGCCACAAGGGCAAGCCCCCTGACAGACCTAGGGAAAGCCCGTGGACCTGATCTGGTGAGATGGTCTGATGCAGCAGAGGAAGCATTCACAGACCTACGGACTGCCCTCTGCAGTAACCCCGTACTGATAGCCCCTGATTTCACCAAGGAGTTTATCCTGCAGACAGATGCATCGGAAGTAGGGTTGGGGGCCGTTCTATCACAGATGGTCGGGGAGGAGGAACACCCAATTCTATACCTCAGTCGGAAACTGCTTCCAAGGGAACAAAAATATGCACTGGTGGAGAGAGAATGCCTCGCTGTAAAATGGGCCATGGAAACATTGCGCTACTACCTGCTCAGGCGCAGATTTGTCCTCGTGACCGACCATGCCCCTCTTCAATGGATGCAGCGGAACAAGGAGAAGAACACAAGGGTGACCAGATGGTTCTTATCCCTCCAACCTTTCCAGTTCCGTGTGCAACACAGAGCAGGGAGCCGTCATGGCAACACCGATGGCTTGTCACGTGTGCACTGTCTGGTGTCCCAAGCTGCCCAACCCCTAGGCGTTGAGCAGGGGGGAGGGATATGTGACAGACCCAGACCAGTGGGGTACAGGAGTCTGGTAGAGGGCAAATATACTGGTCACTGGATGAGTAGTTTTCTGTTCCCTGAGTGACCAGAGCAGGGGCTGCACTAGAGTAATCGGGAACCTGCTAGAACCAGTTAAGGCAGGCAGGCTAATTAGGACACCTGGAGCCAATTAAGAAGAAGCTGCTAGAATCAATTAAGGCAGACTAATCAGGGCACCTGGGTTTTAAAAAGGAGCTCACTTCAGTTTGTGGTGTGAGTGTGAGGAGCTGGGAGCAAGAGGCGCAAGGAGCTGAGAGTGAGAGGGTGTGCTGCTGGAGGACTGAGGAGCACAAGCGTTATCAGACACCAGGAGGAAGGTCCTGTGGTGAGAATAAGGAAGGTGTTTGGAGGAGGCCATGGGGAAGTAGCCCAGGGAATTGTAGCTGTCATGCAGCTGTTACAGGAGGCACTATAGACAGCTGCAGTCCACAGGGCCCTGGGCTGGAACCCGGAGTAGAGGGCGGGCCCAGGTTCCCCCCAAACCTCCCAATTGACCTGGACTGTGGGTTCTCCCAGAGGGGAAGGTCTCTGGGCTGTTCCCCAACCCACATGGTGAATCTCTGAGGCAAGAAAATCCGCCAATAAGCGCAGGACCCACCAAGATAGAGGAGGAACTTTGTCACAATATTTAAAATCAGCAGCCGCAACCACCCATTCATCGGAACTACATAGTGACAGGAAGGAGCATGCAATCTATTTCTGAAGTCAGATTTTATCCTGATCTCTAAAGATTGGAACTTTCAGACCTAGCTTCAGTTATCAGTTTCCATAGTACTGTGTCAAAATTCTCCTAGTGATTCCACATCCTTGCAATTTTAATTTTCCTTGAACTTTTCACTTCTCTATATTCTTCCTTTTCTAGGAAGTAGTGAAAGTTCAGAATTTAGTGAGGAGCTGTCTTCAGGGCTTGAAAGGTGAGTTATAACTCAGTGTCTTCATTTTTCCTCACTCAATACCACATAAAATCACTAAGGAGCTAATTGTTTTTAGGGGCTAAGAAACTGTTACAATTGCCAAAACAAGGATATTCCAGTAACAGGAAAAATTCTGAATCAAGAGATCCTTCTCAAATCATTGATAACTAATTCTTAGGAAGAGAAATGACAAACGTTTTGAAGAAATGCATCATAAAAATATATATTTTGGATTTAGACTATTCAAAATACAAAACTGTTACTCAACATCAGTGGCAGAATCTGAATGTATAATTGTAATTTGATTACTACCTTGTTATCAAACTTAGGTTTGTGTGGACCATACTGTTGAAGGATCTTTAATTTAGCAGAGAAAAGCAGAAGGAGATCCAATGGCTGGAAGGTGAAGCTAGGCAAATTCAAACTAAAAAAAAGTGCAAATTTTTGATCCTGTGAGGGTAATTAACCGTTGGAACAATTTAGTTAATGGATATGGGGGCTTCTCCATTACCCGGAGTCTTTAAATCAAGTTTGAATATCTTTTTTAAAACACTATGCTCTAACACAAGGAGAAGTAATTGGGCTTGATGCAGGAACCATTTGGTGAAATTCTCTAGCCTGTGTGATATGGGAGGTAAAACTAGATGGTCACAGTGATCTCTTCTGACCTTGAAGTCTGTGAATCTATAGCTTTAGGCAAACTGGGCAACTGACCAAAATACAGTACATTGAATGATCTGAATATTGTAAATCCATAAAAAGGCTTTTCACAAGCTTCATCACACATTACAATTCTGAGGTCTCATTCTTATGATCGTAATGAGGATGGGAAATGTTACAAATGGAACTCATGCTGGCTGTATGTGTTACTAATGTGTAAACTAATTAATCAGAATCTCTGCCTTCAGCAAGCACTTTATTCTTTTCCTCTTCTACCCTCCCACTCCACCTCATGTGAACTATCTGAATAAAACAGTGTTTCAGAAAAGAGCAGCAGAGCATCTGCTTTGTCCTCGTATCTTTGGGGGTCAATGGAGAGATTGCCCTATAGTTTGCAGGACTTGCTGGATTAAAAGCTTTAAAAATAGTAATATCAATAAACCTTACCATACATAAAAAGAGACTAGGGCCAAATTCTATTTGTTTATGTGCCAGGCCAAATAATGCCAGAGTGTGTACATTTTCCTGAATCCCCATGTCTAAACAATGCTCCAATAAATCCAATGCAACTAAATATGTATAATATTAGACCACATCAGTTTTCAGAAGTATAATAAGCTATGTTTAAAGCACCCACTTAGATTCCCACATCAGATTGTTCTTGTGACTCTAGATGGCAGACAGATGCTGAGGAATTTGGGCCTTAGTACATGAACTCTTCTGTAAACTACTGATGAAATCTATACCTGTATATTTTTATATTGAAAAGGGACATTTACTCTTATTTGCCATCAGAGGGAATTATTTTCTGGAGAGTTACATGTGCTTCTGTTTGCAGCATGACTCCCTTTTGTGAGGAAATAAATCTAAGGTGAATCCATATGTCTGAGAAAACCTGGTTTACAATCCAAATGTTGGTTTATTTTGAATCTTAAACATGTTGAATCATCAGCTTGATACTCTAGATCGTGCACTAGAATATCTCTATACACTCACACTAGAATATCCCTTTTGAACTTGTACTGGTACCAACACAGATTAAAAAGTGGGGTCGGGGCAGACACAGTAGTGGGGTTTTTTTTTTCAGGGCATGCATTAGCTACACACATATAATACAGTGCATGATCTATTAAAGAACATTTATTATAGCCACAAACACCCACTGACTAAGTTTAGAACTTCTATACTTTATCACGTTAGTCCTTATAGGACTAAAGCTTCCTAAATACAGATTAAAAATAGAGCATACACTTAATTCCTTTCCTCTGTAATAGACTTAAGGATGTGCTATCTCTATCTCAATAAGAAACAAAATTCTGGGGAAAACACATCAGATAGTTAACAGAAGATAGGGAAACCACTTTCCTTGCCAAACCACCACTTCAGGACTACAGCTACTTGGCTGTGCCATACTTAAAGGGTCAGCTCCAGAAAGGTATGCGGGGGGGGGGAAATCCTGTAAGAGGGCAAGCCTGCTGTGGTGGAGAATTAGTAGAGCCCTGGAAGTCACTTAGGAAAATGTCCCTGCGATAGGAACTGCTTTGGTGTTGTGCCTGTTATCAGCATATCATATGTATATCATTGAAATAATGAAACCTATTATATAGCATTTATGGGCAAATCCTAAATTCAGTGTCTAATGGGGAGAAAATGGCATTTCAAAAAACCCTAATTTGTTATTCTATTTGCAATGTCTCTATAACTGTTTTTTTATTATTTTGTTTGTTTCCTGAATTTCTCATGTCAATTTTCGTATTATGGCAAGAATATGAAACCAAAAGTCAAATTCCTAAATAATCTATTCCCAAAATGAACACTCAGAATAATCCTTCCTTGTTAGAGATAAAAGCGGAGAGTAAGTCCAAGGAAAAGGAAATATCACATTCTGAGCTGTGGAAAACAGATTCACAAACCCATAGATTGTGAATTATTCTTTACCAGCAAATGCAAGCTGTGTGTGTAGTATTCAACCTCAACCTGGATCTTTCCCTATGTTTGGTCATTCACAAAGATTCATATTCCATAAAAACATTTTGCACTTCTTTCAGATGTTGGAAATACTTGTTTTTATTACAAACGTGAAAATTAAATCTTTTCCATTTCTGAGTAAATACAGATGCCTTGTAGTCTTACTTAGAGATTTGTATCATATGTCTCTCTCACTTTATTCCTTATATGTTTTGAATGGATGTTCACCACAGCATTTATGGTATTAGAAAAGAACTCATGTTTAAATTTACAAACAGGGGTCGGCTGTATGCCACGCTGGGGCCTAACTGGCGGGTACCAATTCGGAATTCTCCCAGAAGTCGAAGCTGTGTCTACAGGTACAATTAGGTGGTGGGTCTGTTTCTCTCAGCATGCATTGATGAATTCTCATTTGAGACTCTATATTTTCCTTAAGTAAACCAAATTCATCTTGTCTCCAAAAGTATCACTGAGTGAACAAACTAACTCATTGGGTCTCTTTTTTCCTTCCATTTCTGCACAGAACGCCCATTGAGCTAATATAAGCTGTATGTGCTTAGCCAGGGGAGAGAAGAATGTTTAGATTCAACCAATAAATACATCTGGCTTCTAGGCTTCAGAAGCTGATTGGTGTGGGCTTCTATGACATTGCATAAGCATGTTTGTCATGAAAGCTGGATGTTTTCTTGCTTAATTTGAGTTTTTAAATATATTAACTATGCAAAGGAAGTTAAAAGGATGGCTTCTTGGTCCTTCTGTACAATTTATTTCCTGAATTAAACTAGAAATACTCTTCACATATTGTCTAAGTCAGATAGAATATAGTGCATTGTACTGATTTTTGTACAGCAAAAAGGTGTTAGCTTAGGCCTTCAGTAAACTATATGGAACATCTGCAAAGCAGCATGCAACACACCCTCCCACAAATCTTATTCACTTGTATACCTCACAAGCATCATACAATGTGGTAGGTAAGACTGTATTCCTGTCCCCTTTATGGTATTGCTAAGCAAATTTCTCCAGTTCCAGTGCACTGGGCGTGCACACACCAAAGTGGAATACACAGCTGCATCTACTTGCAGAAGAAACAGGTAAAATAATAGAAATAACAAAAAGGTGAAATTTATTACTTCAATGGAAGTAGGATCAAGTCCTAGACTTTTCAGGAAGCCAAATGCTCTACTTATAGGCCAAGGAGAGACAAAATACAGATTTGCTTAAAGTTGTAGCCATGAGAATCATCCATTACATGTGAACCTCATCTGTATTCAAAGTTTTAACATGAAACTCCCTAAGTTTTGCTGAAAAGTTCCCTGATAGCAGGAAATGGAAATATTCATATAATATGTAAATCTGACTACAGCCACCTGAGCTGGGCTAGTAAAATTTTGACAACCCTCTGTAACTGCAGGAAGGTAGCAGAGGGGATTGTGTTGATCCTGTGGCTCAAGATTAAAATACAAAATGAGGAAAGTGGTGATGACCTGTTTTAGAAATGCCCCAAGCGATCTCAGGATCACCATCTCTTAACTGCTCCAAGGCATAACCAATGGCATACAGTGTTTTAGTGCTTAAATACAGACAGAAATTATCACTGATTGCCATTACAGGGACCAGTGGAGACAACTATTAATATAGCTGCTTTTGGAAAATACGCTGGGGCTTGTACATGTATGTTTGAGGTATCTGCTTCTGAAAACCACAGACTAATTCAAAGATTCATAGGAGTCAGAGGTATAAAAAAAACTATAAAAGAACTAATAAATCACTTCTAGTCCATCCCCCGAGGAGTAGGGAAGGACTGTTCACCACAGTACATCTTCTCATAATTTCTTTCTATCATTCCATTACAATGATATGAGTGCTTTGACCAGTCTTGCTTTATTGGGGGCTTCCCCCACTTCCTTTCAGAGGCTCTCAGATACTACAGTGATGGGGGGGGGGGCAGGTTTTTTTTGTCATATAAGTACCTAGAGAAGAGAGAGTTCTGGTGTCAAGCCAGTCCTGTTGCCAAGAAGACTTTGCATTCTAAATTTTCCTTTTCTTATTTTATTCCATTACATCTAGTTATACCCACTTATATCTCCTAAATAATTCCTGCCTTTGAAAATACATTCCCTGTATTGGCCAGGATCTGAACTAGATTGTCTGCTGGGGGGTTTCACTTCTGATTTCTTGGATTCTTTGATGCTATAATGCACGTTGTTCAGTTGCCTTTATGAGGCATTATCAGGTACATTTTATTTCCTTGTGAAAATACACTTAATGTATGTGTGTTTCTTGGAACACTTGTTTATTTGTCCCACACAAGACAGCTTAATTTTTCCAAATAAGCATTGAGTCATTCAGTTGGTGAAACATTCTTAGAAGCTTTATAATAGAAATTAAAGTCAGAGAGGAGGAAAGGATGTTAAATGAGAACAGCAACTAGACTCTACCTCAGGGGTGGCAAACTAAGGCCCAGGGGCCGCATCCGGCCCTTCAGATGTTTTAATCTGGCCCTTGAGCTCCTGCCGGGGAGCGGGGTCCTTGGCTTGCCCCACTTTGCGTGGCTCCTGGAAGCAGCAACATGTCCCCCCTCTGGCTCCTACATGTACGGGCAGCCAGGGGGCTCTGCACACTGCCCCTACCCCAAGTGCCGCCCCTGCAGCTCCCATTGGCCAGGAACCGCAGCTGATGGGAGCTGCAGGGGTGGCACCTGCAGACAGGGCAGCGCGCAGTGCTGCCTGGCCGCACCTCCACGTAGGAGCTGGAGTTGGGACATGCCATTGCTTCCGGGAGGCTCCTTGAGGTAAGCACCGCCTGGAGCCTGCACTGCTGACCCACTCCAGTGCCCCAAGCCCCTGCCCCAGCCCTGATCCCCCTCCCGCCCTCCGAACACCTGGGGGTGGAGAATATGGTCCATTGAGTAGTGCTTTAAATACAGAGGGGACAAAAGCCAGACTGGGGGGGGATGGAAAGGAGTAGATTGGGACAAGGAATCTGGTGAGACTGGGACTGGCATGCGGGAGAAGGAGACTGGGACTGGGACCAGCAGGCAAGAGCAAAGAGACTGGGAGCCGGGAAAGGAGATTTGTATCTGGTAAGGAAAACTGGAAGGAGGGGGACCTGTGAGCCAGTTGGCTGGATGGGGGGAAATGCTAAGATTGGAGGAGTTGGGGGAATGAGGGAGATTAGGACTGGATGAACAAAGAGACTGAGACTAGGAACTAGTGCAGGGGTGGGCAAACTTTTTGGCCCGAGGGCCACATCTGTGTATGGAAATTGTATGGCAGGCCATGAATGCTCACGAAATTGGGAGTTGGGGTGCGGGAGGGGGTGAGGGCTCTGGGATGGGGCCAGAAATGAAGAGTTCAGGGTGTGGGAGGGGGCTTTGGGCTGGGGGTTGCAGTGTGGCTTGCGGGTGCGGGGGGTGAGGGCGGTGCAGGAGTGTGGGACACTGGAGAGGGTCAGGGGTGCAGGCTCCGGGTGGCGCTTACCTCAAGCAGCTCCTGGAAGCAGCAATATGTCCCCCCCTCTGGCTCCTACGCGGAGGCACAGCCAGGTGGCTCTGCGCGCTGCCCCGTCCGCAGGTGCCACCCCTGCAGCTCCCATCGGCCGTGGTTCCCAGCCAATGGGAGCTGCTGGGGTGGTGCTTGGGGCAGGAGCAGCATGCAGAGCCCCCTGGCTGCCCCTACACGTAGGAGCCAGAGGGGGGACATGTTGCTGCTTCCAGGTGCCGCGAGAAGCCATGGTACTCGTGGAGCGGGGCAAGCCCTGGACCCCGCTCCCCAGCAGGAGCTCAAGGGCCAGATGCGGCCCCTGGGCCTTAGTTTGCCCACCCCTGAACTAGTGTGAGGAAGAACGAGACCAGGGGATAGCTCTGACCAGGGCTGAGATGCAGGGGAAAAACAGGGACTGGTTAGACAAAGAGACTGGGACACTGAGCCAGAGAGGGAAGCTGGGTCAAGGAGCTTGAAGGAGTCTGAGATTGGACAAAGAGGATAGGACTGGGAATTAGTGAAGCAGGAAGACAACTGGATGAGGAGCCAGCAGTGGAGAACTAGGACTGGTTCTGTGGAGGCAACAGAAGAGACTGGGACTTGGACAGTGAGCCTAGAGGAGAAGATTAGGACTGGCTGGGCAAAGGGACTCGGATGAGAAGCCTGAGGAGTGGAGACTAGGACTGGAACAAAGAGACATGGGTGGGTAAGAAACAGGACTAGGGCAGGGACAAGTTGGAGGGGATGAGGCAGAAGGGGGTCAAGTTTGGAAGGAACAGGCAGAAGAGTCTGTGGCCACTAGAATGCATTCCCCTCCAGAACCTGAACTGGAACCAAGATTCCTCACCTTTTTTCTGTCAGCAAATATCTGTGAAACACACTGGGAAAGCATCCCATCCCCCTCTTGTTCACATCTGGTCTGTGTTGTGGATCTAAATGTTCCAACTACACTGATGAACTATGTGGTGTCGATATGATGGAATTTCTGTTTTTTTCCATTTGCTTTTTTAAAAACCTAGGAAATTACACACACACACACACACACACACACCCCTATGTTAAAAGAACATCTTTGTGGTCACAAAGTTAGGCACATAAAAAGTTAGGAGATGATGGAATTAAGGTTGCTTGTGCAACCTTAATTCAGTCATTTGTGCATATGCATTATGAGATAGTCTTTAATTACATGATAACATGGTATTTTCTCCACAGGAACCCTGCTTGTTTAGGACCTGCTCTGGGATGAATCAGGATTGTGTAGTAAAGGAGACTTTTGTCTATAGGCCTCCTCCCTCATTTGTTGCAGCAGTTGGAAGGTGTAGTGAATGAGGCAGGGTTTGCAGGAAAAAGGATTGTCTCATGGTTAAGGCAGGCGAACACTGCCCTGGAGAACCGGACTGTATCCCTGCCTCTGCCATAGCATTCCTATGAGATGCTGGGCAAGTCACTTAAACCAAACTTTTCACAGGTAGTCACTAATTGTGTGTGGAAATTGAACAAGATTTTAATTATAAATTTAGTGCGTTGATTATTTTTATTTTACCTAATGGATTTAGACCAACACAAAATGGAACCAATCCAGGTATCAAAATGACACTCCATGGATATAATTTGATAAAGATAAGAGAGAGCCCCTTTTCCTTCCACTTCCATCCGTCAGAAATGATCCAGAATTTCAACTAAGGTTATCTAATCCAACACATATAATATATGGAAGGAAAAAGGGTATACAAGTAACAGCCAGTATTCTGTAATGATAAAGTTATGGAAATTAATACCATCAAAGAACTAATGGGGATTATTAATATACCGATGTTGGTTTACTTGCCACTAAAGCATTATATCAAATCCCATGTAGGAAGCCCAAGTTGCAGGTGACCATTAACAAGGCTAGAAATATTAATTATGGTAAAGGCCACCTCAAAGGGCTTGATCCTTTTTTCATGATATAACAATTTAGTGATGGATCTAAAAGATAAGATAACCTTTATGGGAAAAATAGGAAAATAATCTAAAAACAGATGTCACTTTGGGGCAATGGGAAAAATATATGGAGGAAGGCCAAAATCTCATCTATTTGGGTAACCATTAGGAAGATTACTACAAAATACGTTATCGGTGGTACCTCATACCATTTAAGTGAAGTAATATATAAATAATGGAGAGGATGGAGAGAAATAAGGACCTTTCTGCATATATGCTGTGAATGCCCTAAGATAATAGTATTTTTGGAGAAAATAAATAGAATTTTCAAGGTAACTAAAGTGAGGCCACCCACAAAACCCATAGTGAGTCTATTAGGTAACATTTTAAAAGAGGTTACTAACTTGGAGTAGGGTTCCTTGATAACACAATTACTGCTAGCATCCAGCTGTGTAATAGCTCATTTTTGGAAAAAGATAGATACCCCATCATTAGTGGCAAAGAGAAATAAATTATGGGAAATCCTTTCAATTAAAAAAATGATGGACAGCCTTATGTCAGGCTCAAGGAGATTTTATATTATGTATGACCATTTTTGGAATCTGAACAAAATAAATACATCAATAATAAGTTACTAAACACAGATGGGACTTTTAAAGGTAGCAAATACAGGTTATGAATAGGAGTTGTTAATACTTGTATGGAAAGTTTATTTATGTTAATAATGACAAAATAAAACTTTTTTTAAATAGATGAGAAAATTCATATGATTTGCCTGTTATGGGGGTATCACAAAGCAAAATCTTCTGTCTCAGGTTAAAAATCATCTTGTAGTTGTTACTGGCAAATCTGGGTATGGACTGCAGATATATAAATTGTGTGTAATCTACATACAAATCCATCATAAACTGTAAGCTTTGGGGGAACAGTGTCTTTCACTATTTTTTGAAGCACCAAGAACTCTGTCAATACATTATGTAATAATAAGTGATAAACATATTCAAACATTAATTATAAATGGCAATTGATTGCAATGTGGAGAAGGCAGCAGTGTGTATCTTAGTGGTCACTGGTTTTTCAGTTTGCTTAATAGTTACACAGAGTAGAACTGTACATGTAGTGTGGTCAAATTTTCCAGTGACAAATCATCTGCAGAAAGATTTTTAACATGCTTATTCCTATACAGTTTGGCTTTTTTAATTCAAACAGTTTCAAACATGTCATTAATCTATTTTGAATGTTCACAGATACCATTGCTGCTTTACACCTATGGTAAAATACTTTTGAAGTGGCCAATATATTTTTTCTTAAAACAGAGGCACTAGCTATTTGGGTTCTTAAAGATGCCCTGGTACATTCTGCAAGAGTGAGGGCATGTCCTGGTGGCCTGATTTAATTCTGATTTATGAAAATACATTATTTCCATCAGATATTCCTCCTGTAGTTTCAGTTGGATAATTTATTCTTCACTTTCTGTCATATAAAAATATATAGGTTGCATATGTATGTAATTAGAAACTATGCACAGTAAGAGAACTACCATGGGTCCTGTTTTCTGGATGAAAGGTCATTATTTCTAGGCTTACCACTATGTAAATCAAGCATAACTCAGTATAACATGTAGCACTAGATTTCTCCTGTTTCCTGAAATCTATTAGAATTTTTCAGATAACCTGGTTATTTTGTTTAGGTATCTGAAACATACATGCTACAGAGCCAAGTTTCGATGATTCTATATATGCAATAGCAACCACTGCATGGAAAACTTCTATAAAGAATAAATTTTATTAAGAGCATTATTTGTTCCTGTTTGTCTGTGCACCTAAATGTGATAGTGTTTGTTGCTTCAGCCCAACAGGGGCCTGGAGCTGCACGTTAGGGAGTTCAACAGGAGTCATTACCATGGAAGGGCCTTTAAGAAGGAAGACATTACTAAAGGAAGGCAGAAAGCCTACAGTAAGTTGGACCTTTACTGTGATCTTAATTTGATAATGGCTATTATTGTTTGCATTGTTAGCTTCAGATTGCAGTACAATGCCAAACAAGGCAAGGCAGTTAATTCTGTTCCAGGAAACAGAACAATGTTTTGCTACAAAATCAGTTTCTATTAAAACATAAGACACAAAATATTTCCTTCTCTCCCAGCATCATAGAATATCAGGGTTGAAAGGGACCTCAGGAGGTCATCTAGTCCAACCCCCTGCTCAAAGCAGGACCAATTCCCAACTAAATCATCCCAGCCAGGGCTTTGTCAAGCCGGGCCTTAAAAACCTCCAAGGAAGGAGATTCCACCACCTCCCTAGGTAAAGCATTCCAGTGCTTCACCACCCTCCTAGTGAAATAGTGTTTCCTAATATCCAACCTAGACCTCCCCCACTGCAACTTGAGACCATTGCTCCTTGTTCTGTTATCTGCCACCATCCGCTCTGCATCAGTTCTTTCCCCATGTACTTGTAAGGGACACCACAGAGGATGAGAAGAGGAACTCTATGTAGTATCAGCCTCTGTAAAGGCTGGTCAGCATCCATTTCTGTGGGATCCCTCTCCTCACATTCAGATCCCCTCACATCAGTGGGAGGGCTTTGTGTCCTGGTGCAAGCAGGACACAAAGGCTGAATGGCTCTTCAGGAGGCTCAGGTAGTATTGCAGAGAACCAGCTCTCTGCACAAGCATTATGCCATAGATTCACAGGATTCCACTGGCCTCAGTCTCAGGCCCTCTTTGGGATGGGAGAAAATGATGCAATGGAAATCCCATGGTTTACCTTTGATCCTCTTACAACTTTTTATTTGGAGCTTCATGGTTTAGTCTTAAGAGATTTGAAGAACTGTTGAAATAACCTTGTAATTAGAGCTGTGCAAAACTATATGGCTGAAACTTAATTTAACCAAAAAAAGTAGATTCAGATCAACCAAAACATTTTGTGAATTTGCGTCAATTTCAGCACATTTTTTGAATAGAAGAAAAAAACTGAAAATGTCCAAATGATTTATTTCAACACTCCCAGAACAAGATGTTTTGATTTTTTTGGCTAGATTCATAAAAGGGTGGTGGAGAAGAAAGAGGAGGGGTTGGCGGTGCATCCTTTATACCAGTTGCCCAGTAATTAGGGAACTCACCTCGGATATGGGAGACCAGGGTTCAAGTCCCTGCTCCAGAGCAGGACCAGCCTATTGGCTATTCTGGGGTGGGCTCTTATATCAATCTCTTTTGTTGAATCTGTTCCACTTCGTATAAATACAGTGAGTGAGAGTAACTCTATAGCCTAGTGATTAGGGCACTCATTGGGGAATGGGGGGTGTCATCCAGATTCCAGTCCTTGCGCCAATTAATATTTAATTATTTGTACAAAGTGAAACAGTTTCAACAGGAGAGAATGAGTAAGATTACAACTTCCTCCTCAGTTTTGTGAACGGTGCCCAGGTTTTCTTGTGAATCTAGGTCTTCATTTCCTTTGTTTTTACTTAAAAAACAGATAAAAATGCCTAAAATCAAACCAAAACATTTCTTTCGACCTGAAACAAATTTTTTCTGACTTTTTGATTATAAGTAATTTTTCAGAATTTTTGGCTAATCAATTATGCTGACCAAACATCAGAGGCAGGTATAAGATATGCCCAGCAGAGGGCAGTACAATGCTCTGCACTGAAATGAACAGCCCTGAGATTTCTAGAGGAGACATTAGGATAATGTGGATTTTCTTTGATGTATCTTGCATTCTCATAGACAGCAGCCAGAGCCTAGGGAGCTATATTGATTTACACCAGCTGAGAATCTGGCCCCAGCTCCCTCCTCCTATTAGCTTCCTCACTTTAAACAGCTAATTCTAATACTTAGTTGTTAATTCATTTTCAGAGTATCTGAAATTAATACACTGATATTTTTACCAATTTTCTTCTTTCTTATTCAGCTCTCCTCATGGACTAGATATTGGGTTACACTTTCGGGATCAACTCTTCTCTACTTTGGAGCAAAGTCATTAAGAGGCACAGAAAGAAAACATGTAAGCAAAGTATATTAAATTGTTCTAGAAAACAAACCATTCTTTAGACGTATCATCCTCATGAGCAGGACTGGCAATGTGCATTCGAAAAGTGAATATGGTCACTCCCAGCTAGCACATTTGTCTGCTCTGTTTTCATGGTTAGAAGTCAACCCAGTGTATAATCATGCTACTGCTAATTGTAACTGATCTGTCTGTCTCTCTAGTATAAATCTACTGCTGGTAAAAAAGTCTCTGTTGTGGGCTGGATGGTGGCACTGCCTGATGATCCTGAACATCCGGATATTTTTCAGCTAAATAACCCTGACAAAGGTAGATGCTACATTATACTCGGGGAATGGGGTAATAGCATTTAATATGTTAAGTTTACATTATTTGCAATATCACATGCTCAGTTAAGGAACCAGATTTTCAAAATAGGGCACAGTGGGAGATGCATGCATCTGCAAAAAGCCGATGTTTGCATCTTGCCAAATGATTGGGGGAGGGTGCATTTTGTGAGTTTTGCAGGAACTCTTGGTATTAGTGTGAGGTCACTTGCATTCCCTAGTCTCTATAGGTATGTCTACACTGCAGTTAAGCACCTGCAGCTGGCCCATGTTAGCTGACTCAGGCTTGCAGGGCTCAGGCTATGGGCATGGGCAGCGCCAGACCCCCAATTGCAGGGTTTTGGGGGGAAGTTTTTGATTTATTATGCCCCTGCAGGTTCCAGGGCAGCTGAGGAGGCAGTATGTGCTACTGCCTCCTCAGTCGCCCAGGAACCTGCATGGGGCATAGTAAAAGCTTCTTCCAGAGAAGAGAGACGCATGCTTTTCTCCTGGTGCCTTGGGGTCTGGGGAGGGGAGATGCGGTGTGGCTGCAGCTGAGCTCAAGACTTCAGCCAGCTGGGGCTCCTCCAGGCAGGTGGGGAAAGCGGATTGGGGCTTTGGCCGACTCGGGGCTCCTCCAGCTGAGGGGGGGTCTCGGAGCTCCAGCCACCAGTGTAGGGAGGGGCTCAGGGCTTCGGCTGGCTCAGGGTTCCTCCAGC
The DNA here is from genome assembly GCF_002925995.2 of Terrapene triunguis. Taxonomy (NCBI): domain Eukaryota; kingdom Metazoa; phylum Chordata; order Testudines; family Emydidae; genus Terrapene; species Terrapene triunguis. The sequence goes on from NW_020664589.1 coordinate 18,878,766, forward strand.
TGAGGGGGGGTTTCGGGGCTCCTCCGGGTGGGAGTGTCTCAGGGCTCCTCCCACCACAGGGGGGTGGTCTTGGGGCTCCTCTGGCTGAGGGGGGATGGTCTTGGGGCTCCAGCCATGGGGGGTGGGGGTGGAAGGGGCAGGGCTAGGGCTAGCCTCCCCGAAGGGGGGCTCCACCCACCACCGATGGCTATGGGGCTGTTGAATTGCAGTGTAGACGTTGGGGCTCAGGCTTGGAGGGTCCCAGAGCCAAGGGTCCAGCCCAAATCTGAACATCTACACAGCAAGTTTTAGCCCTGCAGCCAGAGGCCCTGTCAGCTGACCTGGGCCATCCCGGGACATGCTGCATATCTTTTATTCCAGTGTAGATGTACCCTATGGGGTTTTTTTTGTTCCAAATGGCTTTCTCAAAGCCACTATGTCCTTCAAATATGACTTCTGTAATCCCTAGATAGTCAGCTTCACTGTAAGCGCTGATTTATGAGGCTTCTCCAAACATTGAAGTATTTATAAAACCATTTACTTAGATTTTTAACCATCATCACTCAGCAGATACTTCAAATGTTCAAAAAGTTCCTAGCATCAATGTGCATCATGGGAGTCTCTACAGAAAACTTTGAAGTTCTCCTAACATTTCACGTCTTTCTTTATTTCAATGAGAGGTAGTGATGAACATGAGCTGCACATGCTGCATCTCTCTCCTGTAGAATACAATGAATGAAATAAGTCTGACTTAAAGAGAAAATTCAGGGAAGGACAATGCTAACCTGAGGAATGAAAGAGACCAACAAGTGGACACTGGAAAAGCTAAATTTGCAAACAATAGTGCATCCATGAAAATGATTCAGGGGTGAGGTATATAAACGCTAGTAGGAATGAAACAAAGTATAAAACGAAGGAGGTTGGAGTGGATGCCCAGATTGGTCTTACTGTCTTTGTTTCTATGACAGTTTATTTTTACTGCCATGTGCTCCTCTCAGGTCTATTGAATATGCATACTATCTTCCACCTCCTACCTGGGGGGTGCTGGGCACATATTCCTCATAGCCCATCCTCCCTGCCAGGGACTGCTGTGTGTGGTAGGAGCAGTTTGGGTATTTGAAGACCAAATTAATTTTCCCATTTATGTTACACTTTTGGCTTCTACACTAAACGATTATAATGTAGCAAAGCCAAGTGTCTGTTTGTCAAAACCTGAGGAATCCTGATTTTTTTTTTTTTAATTTTGTAGGCAATATTTACAAGTTTCAGTCTGGGTCAAGGTTTCATGCAATACTGTGGCACAAGCATTTGGATGATGCATGCAAAAGCAACAGGCCTCAGGTAAGGCCATGAAAATGTCTTTTCCAACCAGTTTCTCCCTTACATTCCAGGAAAACCCTACATAGAGGATGCCGCTTTCTAGCCGGTATGGGCACCTCAAGGATACACAGACAAGCTCATCAGGGCATATTTATAGTAACCCTTTTTGCATGTTGACCAAAGTTTTGCAACACATGTGAAAGGCAAGATTTCAAATTCTAGGATACCCACAAAAAATCTGGTAATGATGAATTTGTGCAGCTCTAGCCATAAGTCTCAGTGCCCCTTACTATGTCATGTTTTTCTCTCCGAAGTTATGGTACAATGTCCTGCTACTAGCTTGCAGAGTCAGCCTCATGCAGAGCCTGTTTAAGGGACTGATTGCATTGCTGGCACTTGGCAATAAATGGAAATAATAATACTATGGGTTGACACTTCAGTTTCCCCTTGCCACAGGAACTTTACATTGCTGACTAATTTACATTCTCTTCCAGGTACCTGCTAACCTTATGTCATTCGAATAACTTGCATCAGTATGTGGTGTGACTTCAAGTGCCAAACTGTAGGATGGGAATATCTTTCCCTTAGGAGAAGGAGCTCCCTAACGTGAGCCAGCTGCCCCAGACGAGATTACTTCAGCACTTTTCTATGTAACTTGAAAGTGATTTTGACACAGCTTTTAAAAGCAGAAAGTGAATGTTGTCCTTAGGACCAGATATAGTCTCATGCACTGAACATAAGTAGACAATTTAGACAGACTGAAGATGCGTCCTGACTGATGCAGGATCCTGGAAACCTTGACTTTAACTTTGTGGTCACAAACTGCCCTGGACTAATGTTGGACCACAAACCGTGCATCACATCTTCTGCCTATTCTTTTTTAAACTGTTCTTTTTATTGTCAAGCTGCTTTATGTGACTGAAGAACATTTAGCCCATGTTGGGTTTTCAATTCTTTCTAATGCACAAAATGATTGACAGTGTTAACTTGCTGCAAAGTGTCAATTAGAATAGAAAATTGTGGAACAACATTTTTATAACCTAAGTGCACTGAGTTGCTTGGCAATGTGGTTGCCTCAGATTTTGTATCAAATCTCTGGACAATTCTGCAGTTCACATTTGAGCTATTTGGGAAATGTGTATTTTGGCACAAGATAAATAGTTTAATTTAGTATTTCTTTCACTTGAATGTGGTGCTTTTAAATATAATTTAAAGGACGAGTGAAGGGTCCATTGCTATTTAAATTCACTTTGTGTTACAGGTTTTCTTGGGTTTTCTTACTCCTAAGGATAAATTGGCCTTATTATTTTCCCCTTCACAATGGGTGCTATTCATCTAAAATCCCTAGCTCCATGGATGGAGGTATTTGGATCTTCCCAGCCACCTCCTGACTCCTCAGAATGGCTGAACTTTCCACTCTCATGTGGATGATCCAATCCCACTCAGCACCTGCATGTGCACACACATCACCTGGTAGACAGAATAACACCACTAGTACTTCTATCATGAAGGCCTCTGTTCCTCTGAAATCATGATGGAGGTGAGATCTAGGCAGGACTGATTGGTATACCAGGAGCCACCAACCCAGTATCCTGGAAAGAGGAAATGAACCGAATGTAAGAGACCCTTCTTGCCAGGAGAAACCTCCTGGTTCTCTTTTCCCAGGTGTGCCTTAGCACTACCTGCTGGTCAGAGCTTTCTGCTATTCTCACCTTGATTTCAGAATTCTTCACATTTTAGTCACATCCCTCTGCTGGTCAGTGTTCAGGCTTTCATCCATCAAGGATGAATCATTGCATGAAGCTCCCACCTCACTTTCAGCTAGGCTTTCAGATGCATTGGTCATGGCATTAAAAACCCTCACTCTGCAGCTCCCCAAGAATGGGCCAAAATGGTGAGCTAGGTGGGAGAGTGCTGTGATTCGACCACAGGCTTGCAGACCATGAAAGACCAGAAATAATTTTGGATGAACAGAGTCCTACATCAAAACAAGTGCCCAGTCATTGGGATATTCTGCTGATCTCACATAATCTTGATTTTGCAGCAGATTTTTTTTTTTAATTTATCTTACAAAAATACCTTACTTGTAATGCTGAATTTCTGTTGACTATAAAAATGATTTTTAACTGTCTGTGTCACAATCCTGAGAATGAAACTTGGTATGTGACAAGAAAAATAGTTCCTACTGATTCCTGTAGGGAGAGACAGGGCAAGTATCAGAATTCACACAGATTTGACATCAGACTTCTTTGATGGTTCAAGAGATCTTCAGTGGGATAGAGGAGTGGCCAAAAAATATCTTTTTGCCTTTTTAGCAATCCAAAAATTAGTTGAAGTAGTTACCTGATAACAGCATCTGTATATCCAAGAATGGAATTTTCAATAGTTAAATCTGACACAGGATTTTTAAAATGATGATGCTGGTGAAATTCTGTCGTCAGCATGTTACTGTTGCCCAACTATTTGAAAATGAAATCTTCTGAATTATACTCCCAGACAGAGAGATGCATGGATGGTTGTGGTGAGAGGTGAGTTATACATTTAGACTATTTCTGAGGATGCAGGTATTCTCTAGACTGCCATTCAAATTAATTCATAGGTGCATGTACATGTAGTGTGTGTCTGTACACATATCTAATCTATCTGCAGCATCCAGAGGGTTGAACCATCTGAAACGGCATTATTGTAAAGTTATATGTCTGACCTAAACCCTCAAATGCTAGGGGTAAAGGCTGAAGATCTAACTTGCCATCCCCTTATGCAGAATTCTTATAAAATAGAGCTGCTGGAGTGGTGCCTGTAGCTAAAATGTCCTTGGATTTCTGTGTTTAAGCCAGAGCTAGAATGCAATGCCGCATACAATGCTGTTACTTTTTCAATTGTATTTAAAGACAACACTTCCTCCACATACATAACATGTATTCAAGCATACTGAATTCCCACTTTGCCAATGGATCATAAAGGTTTTTGGAACTTCCAGGACTACTGGTTAGAATGTAAAGTGGCCCACCTGGTACAATAAATTTGGAAGGTGACAGATCAAGAAACCAAACTGTTCTCTTAAATAAGTATGCATTTTGCCATCATGGGCATTGGCTGGCAAAGATTTATAAAGGGTCTTGTAACAATTTTAAAAATAGGAGGGACTAATAAATGCATTGCCAACATTTAACAGTGTACTTGTATTTTCCAGACTGCCAACCAAATGAGTGTTTAGGAGGATGAGGATAGTATAGGTACAAGTAAATTGTGGCCTCAAGCATCGAAGTTTAAAACGCTCATTTGTCAGAACAGAATTTTTAACACAGCTAATTTCAATGGTTATGCAAAAGCTCTGAAACGTACTTATATAGTGCTTTTATACACTAATCATGCCCAGGTGAGACCATAACAACTACATCTATCTTGTTCTGCTCTAGTGGGATGTGGGTGATTCCCCTGTGCAGGGATCTTGTTCCACAAATCCTATTGAAATCCTTGCAGCAAAACAATCTGCAAATGCTCAGTTACCCCATTAATAAGAGAACAATTTGGTCATTGTTAAATATAAAATTAATTTAAAATTGTAACAGTCATTGACCTGACATCCATATTAGGAGGCTAAGGAGATGTCTAAAGCCATTTTTAGATGTAATGCGAAAGGGGAGAAACAGCTAATTGTCACTTCATTTTTTTCCACCGTGCTTATAATTCAAATTAAGTAATGGATGTTGTGGCTACTGAGACTGTGGACCAAGGTGACACTCACAGTTAACTGATAGGCTAGAAATGGCAAAAGCTGGAACCTGTTTAGATCTTGAGGGCTTCTAGAATTCAAAGCCTTGTTGAACATTTTAGGTGTTATTCCATTCAGGGCAGGGAGGTTTTTCATCCTTAGAAAACATCATCTTTCTCAAAGAAAGCCCTTTAGAAGTTGGCAGTGAAGGAGGGATTTGATAGCAGCCTTCAACTACCTGAAGGGGGGTTTCAAAGAGGATGGTGCTCGGCTGTTCTCAATAGTGGCAGATGACAGAACAAGAAGCAATGGTCTCAAGTTGCAGTGGGGGAGGTCTAGGTTGGATATTAGGAAACACTGTTTCACTAGGAGGGTGGTGAAGTACTGGAATGGGTTATCTAGGGAGGTGGTGGAGTCTCCATCCTTAGAGGTTTTTAAAGCCCGGCTTGACAAAGCCCTGGCTGGGATGATTTAGCTGGGGTTGGTCCAGCTTTGAGCAGGGGATTGGAGTAGATGACCTCCTGAGGTCCCTTCCAACCCTGATATTCTATGATTCTATGACACACAAGTTCCAAACATCTCCAGGTCCCTTCACCTGTGTAGTAAACCCCTACAAAGATAGGAGTTCAAACGTGAAAGAAGGATATGCTCTAAAGTATTTGTGGCATGAATGAGAGAACACACACAATAGTGACTCTGATATCCAGGAGTCTCTCATAGTGCCATGGATGGAAAGTAAGTGTGTGTGTGTGTGTGTATATATAACAAAACCCTCAAAACAATGTTACTCGAGACCTTCAGTAATTTGCATTTTGAACGTTTTTAAAGAATTGGTAAAATGAATGCCTGAGCTGATCACCAATTGCAGAGTAGATAGTATTATGTAAAACAGAGCTGAACATGGCAATTGTGTAGTTTTGCCTTGTGCAATATCTTAAAATTCTTGCAGAGTATCACAATAATTGTGGTATTGCTGTGTAGCATTTGAAAACATAAAATGAATGTGAATGATGGAACAGTAGAGGGATGGCATCAGCTTAATCCATTTTTAAATAAATTTATTAATGTTAAATACAAAAAGTATGAATTCTAATTACTGATTTTTTGGGGACTCAGTATCTGGCACCTTTAATGTGATTTTAAAAGCTCCTGTTGAAATAATAGACATTGCATATTGGTACTGATTAAAATATCACCTCTATGAAAGGATATCCTAAATCTTGTAAGTGTTATCAGTCACAAAGTAAGACTTTAGCTGTTTAGTAAAAACAGGCCTTTTTAGTCTATTTTTCAGGATGACTAATTTCAGACTTGTGAAGATATTAGATATATTTCAGGCAATATTTATTATTAATTTATTAGTGTGTGTAATTTTAAAGTAATTTAGTGCCAAAATGCATGTTTGTCCAATTAGCACTCAATTAAGGCATCGACAGAAGTTTTCAATATACAATCCATTTGTCGCATTACAATGTAAACCAATTTCTATATTAGTTTGTTTCTTGTGAACACTGTTGCGCTATTTTTTGGCCGTATTTTTCAGCAGCCCACTGCATGCCATTTGTGTACAGACTTTCTATAACTTTTGTGAATTGTCTCACCCATAATAACCACTGAACTTTTAACCCCTTGTGTGGGAGTCTTTAGGTTTTTGGCAAAGTATTTTGTTACCTCAGTCTTGTATCAAGTTGCTGTATTTCAGCTTGTTACATTGATAATGATTGTTTCACTAATTAAATACCTTAATGTAAAAAAATTGTTTAACAAACAAATGCATTTGGTTGTGAATCTGTCAGATTGTTAACAACACCATGTATTGTCAAGAGTAGATTTGAGGTACACAATGAACTAGAACGTCTCACTTCAAGTACATCAAACTGTGCTTTGTTTGTGATTAAACAATAACATAGTTGGACACTACACTTTATAGTTGCATAAACTACAGTTATTTATAAAGCAGATGTGACAGGATCAAAATGTGTGGCAAAGAAAAAGGAAAATCCTTCCAAACTTCCAATCTATGTGAGGTTGTTCTCTCTTTTTTTCTTACAATCGGGGCTTTAGATAAAGAGATAAAATTCTGTAGTCCCTTGTTAAGATCTGTCTGTGACCAGAAGTAGAGACAAGCCCATGACTTTGACAGGGTAACAAGCCTTGTGGATGGGGAGGAAAGCGGTAGACGTGGTATATCTTGACTTTAGTAAAGCTTTTGATACTGTCTCGCATGACCTAGGGAACAACAAACAACTAGGGAAATGCAACCTAGATGGAGGTATTATTAGGTGGGTGCATAACTGGTTGGAAAACCATTCCCAGAGAGTAGTTATCAGTGGTTCAGTGTCATGCTGGAAGGACATAACGAATGGGTCCCCGCAGGGATCAGTTCTGGGTGCGGTTCTTTTCAATATCTTCATCAGTGATTTAGATAATGGCATAGAAAGTACACTTATAAAGTTTGTGGACGATATCAAGCTGGGAGGGGTTGCAAGTGCTTTGGCGGTTAGGATTAAAATTCAAAATGATCTGGACAAACTGGAGAAATGGTCTGAAGTAAATAGGATGAAATTAAATAAAGACAAATGCAAAGTACTCCACTTAGGAAGGAACAATTAGTTGCACACATACAAATTGGGAAATGACTGCCTAGGAAGGAGTACTGCGGAAAGGGATCTGGAGGTCATAGTGGACCACAAGCTAAATGTGAGTCGACAGTGTAACGCTGTTGCAAAAAAAGCAAACATCATTCTGGGATTTATTAGCAGGAGTGTTGTAAGCAAGACACAAGAAGTAATTCTTCCACTCTACTCCACACTGATTAGGCCTCAACTGGAGTATTGTGTCCAGTTCTGGGTGCTATATTTCAGGAAAGATGTGGACAAATTGGAGAAAGTTTAGAGAAGAGCAACAAAAATGATTAAAGGTCTAGAAAACATGACCTATGAAGGAAGCTTGAAAAAACTGGGTTTGTTTAGTCTGGAAAAGAGAAGACCAAGGGGACATAACAGTTTTCAAGCACATAAAAGATTGTTACAAGGAGGGAGGGAGAAAGATTGTTCTTCTTAACCTCTGAGGATAGGACAAGAAGCAATGGGCTTAAATTGCAGCAAGGGATGTTTAGGTTGGATATTAGTAAAAACTTCTTAACTGTTAGGGTGGTTAAGCACTGGAATAAATTGCCTAGGGAGGTTGTGGAATCTCCATCATGGAGATTTTTAAGAGCAGGTTAGACAAACACCTGTCAGGGATGGTCTAAATAATACTTAGTCCTGCCATAAGTTCAGGGGACTGGACTAGATCACCTTTCGAGGGTTGAACCATCTGAAACGGCATTATCCCTTCCAGTCCTATGATTCTATGACTTCCAGACCACGTGACCCTCAAAAGAAATAAGAATGTTTAATAAACACAAAACACACACACTGGCTTTTAATGTCAAAGGCATGTTTCCTTCATACTCCTTAAACAGGATTTAGACATTTGGGGTCTGATCCTGGGCTCATAGAAATCATTAGAAAAATAATTCCTTCCACTGCAAGACGCACTCGGTGAAATTCTCTGGCTTGTGTTACATAGGAAGTCAGGAGTGATGTTTATGACTTTAAATTCTATGAAAGTACCCATTGACTTCAGCGATTCAGGGTTAGGGAAAGCCTGACATAATCATGTGCCCAATGGAGGTATCTCTTAGGCAAGGATCAGCATGGACGAGTTGGTTGTTGTCTGGAGAATTTTACCCTAGTCTGTAACATTTCCATCCCTCTCTACATCAAATGTAAAAAGAAAATTTCTATTAACTACAAACATTTCTCCCCACTTGAACATCTTCCTCACCCTCTTCAAGGTCAATATGTTCCTCAGAAAGAAAAGCAGGAAAGGTCCAATTTCTACAGCACTATGGATTTGATGGGAATTTGTCTGAGGAAATAATAGGAAGGAATCTAATGGGAAACCTAAGGACCACAACTAAATTTCATACAAGTTGCTTTTCCCAGGTTCTAAATGTGAAGCTACTCCTCACTTTCATGAAATGGATGTCACTCATTTTCTTTTTTCCTTCTGTAGTAGGGAATAAGACACTTCCTATTACTTCTTAAATCTCAGAAAATGCTTGGGTCTTAGAATTTCAATCATAAGGAATCTGTTAATGCTGGTTGCAAATGTTGATGAGTACATCTTATGCCCCACAAACAGTTCTTGTCGTTGGACCAGCAATCAGTTTTGGTAGAAGTAAACTGGTCAGAATTTGCTCCCCCACTAGACAAGAGATGAGAGAACTGGCCAGATTAGCACATTGGAAAGGGTGAGGAAAAACTCACTTAGAACGTGCTTACTCTAGGCTGCCTTTATCCATTGGGAAGCCCGTTCCCAATCTCCCTTTTGTTCTCTCAAGGCTTTAAGTGTAGAGTTGAAAAAAGATGGGGGGAAGTATGGGAGGGAAGGTTCATCTTTCCAAGAGGAATCTTTCCTACAGTGCAGTGATCTGCTAAAAGGTAACATACTACCCCAGACAAATGCCCTGGCAAAGCTGAGTACTGAAGAGCTAATTAAACCTCTTCAAGCCAAGGCTTTACTTTTGGAGTTCATAGTAAAAAGTGATAGGAAACTAAACTGGAATCTTTTTTATTTCTATTTTATTTTACACACCTGGAGTGTACGGGGGGGGAAAGAGGGTGTCACAGTGCAGATAAACTGCACAAATTTTTATACCAGGTATCTGAAATTGTAGAGGTTTGATGTGATGTTTCTTATAGATACGATCTATTAATGCGTGAGCTTGTCACATTCTGAAACAGCTCCAAACTCCACCATGGAGGCTGTAAAGGATATTCTCATTCCAGCCCAGAGATGGCTGTGGACTAGAAACTGCAGATAAAAAAAAAAAGAATTGGAGGAAGTGCCCTGCCTACATGTGTGTTCTGTTTAGAGGCATTCTTTCACCGTTGGAAGTCAGCTTCTAAGTTTTACAGAGGACTGGACCAAGACATACAGGTGACCCAAACAGTCATCACTGGTTAGGGCTGAGTTTCTTCAAGTCCCAAATCCTACAGCTTCTTGCTATTGCATGTTAATCTACTAAGAAACTAAGTGACATATAAAAAGCAAATAGACCAGTGACAAATAAATTAAGTGACTAAAACAACTTAAAAATCTAACACAGGTCAGTAAATTGTTTACATACAATTCATAACTTCACAATGCCCCTTTAATAAGATCAGAAGTTTTGTTTTCCAGTATATTTCACAGCTGTACATTACACTGGGATCTTTTACAGCTGGGTTCAACAAAATGGTTAGTGTTTCCTTTAATAGTATGGAACTACTGAGGTGAAAGTATTTGTCACAAGTGAATATAACGTATTTGTCTTGGCTTATGGAGCCAGAACTTAATAAGTGGGGGTGGGGGAAGGGCAGATCAGAGCCCTGGTGGTAGGGGTAGATTCAAAATTGGTTGGTGGAGTCTTACAAGACTTCACCAACAGCTATAATATCTTCTAAGTACTTCTAGGATACAGACGCTGTTTGTATAAGGTTTGATCCTACCCCATCTGGTGCAGGATTCACTGGTATGCTCCAGCTACTTTTGGGCCACTCAGGGGTGAAAGTAACTTAAAGGACGGGTATGCCGGAGTCCTGAGCAAGGGGCAGGGCCTCAACCGGAAGGGGTGGGGCTTTAAATCCCCAGGCCCTTTATATCGCCAGCCAGGGGAAGCCAGTCCAGTACGCCATACCTTACCGGCTTACTTTCACCTCTGGGGCCACTCCATAACCCCACTTTAACTAGCTGATCAGACCAAGCTGACAATGGTTCAATGGGAGCTAGAGTGCACCACTGAATGCAGCCTAAAAACACATTCTAACTGAGGACTGACCCATCCATGCCCCCAACCTTGCCCTGGCTGCCTCATCCTCCACTCCACTGGCTCCCCAGCCAAACCTCTCTCTAGGCCCCCGCACCCCCAGCCCATCCCCCAATCCATTTGCGCTGCATCCCCACAGGCCACGTCCTCCCGCCCCCCTCCCCTCCCCTCCCCTCCCCTCCCCCGCACCCGCCCAGTCCCCAGCCCACCTGCGCGGACGAGCTCCTCCCTGGGCGAGCGGCGGTGAGGCAGGCGCCGACACCAAGCGCGGCTGGGAGACCGACCTGCTCCTCGAAGCCCGGCTGGCGGCAGCTGCCTCCCAGCCAGCAGCGCCCCGAGCCGGCAGGGTCCCCCCGCTCCTCAGCCAAGCGGGACAGGTCACCCTAGCAACAAAGCGGCCCCAGCCAGCGGAACTTCAATTCCGCCGCCAGGAGGACCTGCCACCGATTGGCTGCTTTCCGCACTGCCCCGCCTCCTGGGCAGCAGCAGCCAATCAGGACGAGCACTCTCTCCTGTCCCGCAGAAGCCGATGCTGTTCGCGCGAAAGGGGGCGCAGACGAGAGACGTGGCTGCGAAGGAGCGACCCTGCTGTTGCGCTCCCGTCCCGCCCGCCCGCGGCGCTGCACCTGCCTGGGAAGGGATCCGGCTGCAGGCCCCGGGAGGCGCAGAGGTGAGGCGGGACGTTAGCGGCTGGGTCGCGGGGGGGGGTGGCCGAAGCGCCCTAATGACGTTGAGGGGGTTGGTAGCACTAATCGTCGGGGGCCGGGTGAAAACGAAGAGAAGGCCACGCGCACGTGCTCTTTGGCGCCAATCTGGTGCTTGGTTTGGGGCCTGACTCTTGCGTGTTGTTGAGTGAGTCTCTGGGTTTGCGAGGCTGAGCCCTGTCAGGCTGTTACGTGCTGGGTGTGGGGCCCTGCTCAGTAAACGAGCTGCTGATGCTGGGGCTCTTGCTAGCGATCGCTCCTGCCGTTTGGGGGCAGATTGTGGGGTCGGTGGTAGTGCAGCCGTCCGGCCAGCTGGTTCCTTCAGCCGTCCCTGACTGACTTTTAGGCCTGAATATAGCAACTGCACTCTGGTTAGTAGGCTCCTCCTGGTGGACGAGGGTCAGTTAGTCGTGCTGATTCCATTAGATCAGCTACCTCAGTACCCTGGCCAAAATGAAATACGGTTGCCCTGGCTGTGGGCTCTGGTAGGGGGCAGATGTTCATAATGATGCCTTAGTGTAGCGTTCCAGAGACTGAAGACCTAAAAATATACTAAGTGAGGTGCTGCCTGGGGCATTTTTAGTGAAGGGTTTGTGATGGGCTGGACCCCCTGGGATGTTAGTAACTTCTTTAAACCGTTATCTTGTCCTTTTTCCCTTCAGCCAGAAACATGCAGGCCTCATTATTACCGCTTGATACCGGTGTGAGCAGGGGGTTGCACACAGATAACTGGTTGCTTACATATTCCAATTGCACCTGGCTTTTGAGGTTGATTAGAGTTTAAACATGGAAGAAGTTTGGTTCATATAGGCCTAGTGCAGGAAGGCTTCATTGACACTTAGTGGCCTTCCACCCTCCCGAGTTACCTAGGCTTATGCCTAGTGACACCAACACTATCTCCAGCTCATTTCTTGCAAATATTCTCAATACTCGGTACCAGGGTCAAACCTTAACTGCTGAAGAAGAGGAGTTGGCTATGACATGGACATCCAGCAATCATCCCTCCATAATGCCAACTATAATAAACTTCAGAGCTAAGGGTGAACCATTCAAGAAATGTATGTTTGCTGATGATGTTTTAAAGAAAGTCACAACAGTGAACTGGTGGAAGTCACTTAAGCACTTGGATTCAGAGACTGTTGAAGTGATAATCTCACTTTTAACAGCAGTAGCTTCTTCTGCCAATGTAGAAAGAATATTTTCTTCCTTTGGACTAATTCATTCCAAATTGAGAAAATCGTTTGAGACCTGAAAAAGCAGGAAAGCTTGTTTTTCTTTTCCAGATTATGACAAACAGGAAAATGAAGGTGAAGACAATTGAGTTAGTTGCGGAAGCCAATATTTTAAGTTTCTCATGTTCACCTGGCTGACAGTCAATTTAATTTTTGTGTGGTGTTTTTTTTTAATATTTCATTTAACTATTTTAGTTAAAAACAAGTTTAACAAAAACAAACCTGATTTTAAAAAACTTGAATGTCTAATTAAATTCAAAAATTCATATGCTTGTTTTGTTAAAATATTATATGTTTGCTGTTGAAGAAAAAATCCAGAATACATAACGTTGTTTTTTAGTTAAATAAAACAAATTAAATGTCTGTCTGGTGATGTTCTCCTCCTAATACAGCATGGCAAGAAAATCCTCCAAATATTAATGATTAACCCGTTGAATTGGAGATAGCTCACCTCCCAATGACTTCATATCTGCTTCAGTTACCTTTCGTAAATGAAATAACCAAACAATCATTTTCTGATATAGCTATAAAACTAATCTGAAAAGTTTTCAAAATAAATCACTTTAAAAATGTATAGTGTGTACCTTCTAAAAATAAAACCTACATCTATCTCTGGATTGTGAAGAATATGTATTAAGGTTATAAGAACCAACAAGAATGCACTTTTATGTGGAATCCATGATTAACTAGAGTCTTCCTGACAAGTGATTTAAATCCACCCTGGGAGAGGAGGCTGAACTCGGTGGGAAGAGGTGAGGTGGAGTAGGGGCAGGAAGAGTTGGCGGGGGTGGAGTAGGAGTGTGGCTTGGGGTTGAGCACCCCCGGGGACAGTTGGAAGCCGGGACCTGTGGTCTTTGGTGAACTAGAATGTTCATATCACACTCAGGAGATTCCTTTAACACCTCTGCATACCTTTGCCAGTTAGCATGAAGAGGTTCTTGGGTCACAATGTCTTATTGTAAATGACCCAAAATATCAATAAATAAATTCTTTATTTAAAAAAAAAAAAAAAACTAACAACGAAAACAGCCTCCCTTAGACCCAGATTCCATCTCAACCACCTTTTATTACTTATTTGTATAGTGATAACACTAGTAGCTGTAGTTACAGACCAGAACTCCATTGTGCCAGGCACCATACAGACATATAACAAAAAGATGATCTCTGCCCTTAAGAACTTACAATCAAAGTATTAGACAAGAGACAACAGGTGGTTACAGAAAACCAGATAAGGGGAGCGCATGGGAACGATAAGACAATAATCACACTATTCTTAGGTCTCTAGATGTAGCATATCAATTCTGTTGCCACTTGTTTTAATTTGCTTACCTTTATTGTCCTCAGCTGATTTTCCATGTTACTTACTTCACCCTGCCACCTGCATTCCTCCTCCTATTCCGCGTCTCTACCTTTCCCCCAGCCACCAACCGCACATCTCCTTCCAGCCTCCCCTAATTTCGGGTATCCTCTTTCCCATTTTCTCTGCCTCTTCCCCCTACCCCCATCTACATTTAGAAATTTAATTGTGCCATCAAGATACAAACATAACCTAGCTAAGTAATTGATTTAACTCTTACATTTCCTCTCTCTCATAACCCCCTTTATCTCTTATTCTCACTCATTGTCTTATCAATAATTAGATAGTAAAATCTTTAGGGCAGAAATTAAATCTCTTATTTTCTGTAGCACACTTCTAGGCACTGTTATAAATGATAGCTGCAGTGAATGTGAACATAAACATGTTTAGATGTAAATGTGCCCAAACCATTTTTATATCATGGCTATAAGACCTAAATAAGAAAACTAATTTGCAGTCCTCCTTATTATCAAGGAGTGGTTAAAAATCCCTACTTCCCTTTCAGATACAATACCTTGTGTACAGCAGCAGCATAAGAGTATGGAGTCATTTTCACATACACAGTAACCGTATTTCAAACTTTTCCTTCTGCCAGTTTTCTCTTCAGTCACTGATCTCACACTTGCACCTTCTCTTCAGGTAGGCTTATTTTCCTGCAGTAGTCTCTTAATTGCTGATCTTTGAACATGGTGTTAGGAGAGCAAGGATGTGATTCATTAATCCTTAAATTAATCTATGCTTATCCCACCCAATTTCCTTGAAAGGGGAATTAATCAATAAAGTAATTGGCCATTTCTTACAGGCAGATTTCTGTGAACAGCAATGCCTCTTCTGCAACAGGAAGAACTTCAGGTTCAGTAATATTTTGAGAAGCTCATTAGTGACAAGTCAGGTGATCAATACCTAGTGTCCAAAAGAGCGAAATGGATGAGGTCCTCTCAAACAAGTCAGAATCAAAATAATTTTTGGACATAAGGTTAGTAGACTTGGTTAATCTGAAGAAATTAGAGTCTAAAATTCAGAGTAAAAGATTTTTGTAAATTTTTGGTTTTACAAAGAGCTCTTCTTCCAGTCTGGGAAATGTACTCTGAGGATATGTCGCCGCTGCAATTAAAAACCCGTGGCTGGTCCATGCCAGCTAACGGGTTTGCAAAGCTCGGGCTAAGGGGCTGTTTAACTGCTGTGTAGATGCTCAGGCTCTAAAATAAACTAGTCTAGATTAGGGATGTAAATATTGTTTAAAAAGTTAACCAGTTAAACAATTAAAATTATATTGTTTAATCGGTCAACCAATTAAAGGAAGAGGGGCTGGGGCTGCTCTGGCCAGCAGGACTAGGGCTGTTCCTGGGGCCGGCTGCCACGGCCCGGGGCTGCTGCTCCGGCCGGCGCAGCCCAAGGCTGCGGCTGGGGTTGGCCGGCCACCGAGGCCCACTGGGCTGGGGCTGCTCCAGCCTGCCCGGGGTTGGGGGTTAAGTGTTAGCCTGGGTTAACCGGTAAGACTAATGCTTACCGGTTAACCATTTACTATTTTACATCCCTACTCTAGATAAGATAAGAAAATATCTAACTTGTGAGGAAACTTGTAACTCATATTTAGTAAGAGATTATTTTTTTTTTTTTTTTTTTTTTTTTTTTTTTTAACATAGCACTTACTCTAGTGGGTTTCAGTTAAAAAATAAATCTGGGGAGGAGGAGAGGAAACTCACTCGACAGTGGTTCTCTCCTTTTCTAATCTATTTTTTGTGGTCTCCTTTCTAATATTCAAGTTAGAATAAACGCAAATGTTCACCCTGTATCAGGAAGCAAAACCATCAAAAGCCACGGAACAACAGCAGGCAGAATTTACAATGTTATACATTTAAGACTGATTTCAAATGTTTAATGTGAAATGTCTGTATTAGAGGAGTGGGTACCTTTATTTCCTGGCCAATTACCAAGTGCAGAGTCTAGGGAAAAAATAGAGAAATTCCACACAAAGCATGTCCATGAGAGAGGATGAGGATTGAAGGTGGAAGTTGCAGATGGAAAACATAACTAATCAGTAATTTGTATCTAACTCTGAGGAGGAGGAACAACTTCCAAAAAAAACCCCAACAACAATCAAGAATGATTGTTATGTAGGTGCAGGAGTAGATTAGCTTTCAGTTTAAATATTTCCTACTTTTTAACTGGTAAAGTAATTACCGATATCTACTTTTACTTCCTACTTTTAACTGGTAATGTTCATTCTAACTTTAACCCATTTCTCTCATAGACACTTACCTAGAACTTAAATGCAGAAATGTCTTGCTATGGAAGAATCTTTTTTTTTGTGATGGTCCTTTTCGTACTGATTCTGTACTCCCTCTTGTACTATTGGGTAACACAAAATTCTCTCCCATCAAAGTTGACAGGGCCGATTGACCTCTGTCAAGGTGAGATCGCCAGGGATACAATCACAGCATTAAAATATAATAAAACATTTATAATAGCACCACACTTTGACAAAAGACAAATAAACCTCACTCGTGTAATTTGGGATTGTACACCGTGATGAAGTAAGAGATCTTTATTGCTGGTTTTGCTGTCAATCTGATGGCAAGGTATCTGTGGAAAGGGCAGCAATAGATGTTCATTCAGATCTATTTGGATTCCCTTATGGTACAGCAGATTTACTTTGTGTGGGGCCCCAAAACTGTGATCCAAACTATGTGTCAATTCATTGGTCCCCTAAAGGAAATATTGTCCAGCTACCAAGGTTTGAAATAAAAAACCGTGATGACAAGACCCTTTCTGTTGAATTCACTGTGTGCATCTCTACCATGTTTGGAAATTACAACAATGTCTTACAATTTATACAGAGTATTGAGATGTATAAAGTTCTTGGGGCACAGAAAGTTATTATCTATAAGAACAGCTGCAGTCAATTGATGGAGAAAGCCTTGGAATTTTATATTGCAGAAGGAATAGTTGAGATAATTCCCTGGCCAATTACTTCGTACTTCAACGTTTCTTCTTACTGGCATTTTTCTATGGATACCAAAGACATTGGCTACTATGGACAAATCACTGCTCTAAATGATTGTGTTTACCACAACATGTACAGGAGCAAGTTTGTGCTTCTTAATGATATTGATGAAATTATTCTGCCCATTAAACACCTGGACTGGAAAACAATGATGAGCAGCCTTCAGGAGCAAAATCCAGGGACTGGCATTTTCCTCTTTGAGAACCACATCTTCCCTAAAACTGTATATTCTTCGAATGAGGCATTCAACATTTCATCCTGGAGCTGTACCAGGGGTCAACATACTCCAGCATATTTATAAAGAGCCTGATAGACCATGGACCTTCAGTCCTACGAAAATGATAGTTGATCCAAGGACAGTGATTCAGACTTCGGTCCACTCTGTTCTAAAGGCCTATGGAGGCAGCCTAGAAGTTTCCAGGGACATTGCAATTACTTATCATTGCAGAGACCCTCTCCAAGGAAACATACCTAAAAAATTTCTCACTAAGGATCCAACCCTGTGGAGATATAACTTGTCTTTGATTAAGAATGTTAACAAAGTGCTAAAAAAGCAGTACTTCAAATGGACCATGAAAAATATATTGCAGGTATTCTCAGAAGCCATTGGAAACACCTTTAAAGGGACAATTATAGACATTACTTTATAAATCCTAAGGCCCCCGTTTGTAAAAGGGCAAACTAGTTTAGTAGTAATTTTGCAGCGTTGAAAACGAGACCTGGAAAAGCAGTCCTACTCATGGTAAAATCTACTGTAAATTAAAAGCATAAGTGAGCCATAAGGAGACGTGATGCAAGTATGTTAAGAATGGTAGTATGATATTGTTAAATCTCTCTCTCTAATCCCATCATTTTTTCTAAAGAAGCTGAAAATACATTGTACATAATCTCAGCCACTTTCCTTATGTTTATGGAAACATAACTTGGTTATGTTATTTATTTAGGGATCAGAATATTGCTTTACTTCTAGAAACAGGAGGACGAGGTAAAACTCCAAATGTACCTTCCCCAGCTTAGCTGTTAAGGGCTCCTCAGCTTTAAAGGTGGTGTTCTTTAAATAAATGTGTTTAAATATTTGGCTTTAATATTTTCTTTCTTTAGTCATTGTAATCTGTTATTAGGAAATTACTGATTTAGAACATAACAAAGAAAGTAATATAGCAAAATGACCATTTCGCTTTGTGTTGTTTCTAGTCCATCCGTTACTCCAGTGAGTTTGACTGCATAGGTTAATGTAAATTCAGTCTATGAACTTTAAAACTAATTTATCATTTCTTGTTCAATAAGGAGCATAGAAAGAGGTGGTTTTATTTAGTGTTGTAAGTTTCCCCTTATGCCAGCAGCCATATGATCTCTGAATTGCTAGCTTTGCCAGCTGACATTTCACAATGTCTCACATTTTCAGAGTCGTTTTTGTAAGCAACATGGTGTTTATAAAAATTATGAATTAAAGTTAATATCTGTGAATCTAATAAAATTATTAATTTCATAGAAGAATACACTCATAAAATAAAGTTTATTCTCTTAACGTTTTTTGAAAATGGTTTTGTTTTGCCCATGACTAATTCTCCTATTAATGTTAACTGGATTTGCACTGATGCTGTTATGTGAGATTATACCCACAACACCTGTTTAATGAGAACTGTGGTTTCTGGAACCCAGTTTATTTCAATCATTTGGGCTAGATTCACAAAGGAACTTATGCATGTCAGTGTTGAGTGTCACCATCCCTAACTTTTAGGTGCTTAGAAAATCACTGGAATTCACAAAGCCTAGGTTAAGCATCTTCAATCCCTGGAATAAATGTGAGGAGAGAGGTGCCTCAGAATGGGATTCACAAAAGCCAGCACACTAGGCAGCTTCTTGCATAAACAAACCAATGGGAGGTGCTAAATTGAGGGGGGTGGGCTAAGCTCTTGGAGATAGGCACAAAATCTGGTCTGCAGGGATCTCCTGCATCCCATCTCTTGGGATTAGATACCTACCCCATTTGTTAAGAAGCGTGTGCTCTCTCTTTTCCTGGCCCAGTGATTCATTTACTCCTGGGGGAATTCTGCACATGCGCAGAATTTCTGTCCCCCGCCAATTTCTTTGCTTCCCCCACAGAAAAATGACTTTCTGACAGAGAAGCCACAAGAGCGGTCATGTGTCAGGCTCAGCTGCTAGACCCAGCTGGGCTGGGGAGAATGGGACTTCCTCGTTGCCTGCACGGCATCTGGGGCCGGGTCAGACCCATCTCCGGATTTGTCCCCCAACTGCAGGAAGCTCTGCAAACTCTCCCCCCACTTCTTGCACCCATTACTCCTCAGCTGCAGGGGGAGGGATCCCTGTACAGGGAGCTGTTCCCCCCCAACTGCCCAACATGTATGCATCCAGACCCCCTCATACCAGCCCCTCCCACTGAGCCCCCCCCCACACTCAACTCCCCCGATGTGCCCCACTCCCCCTGGACTACCCCATCGAGCCCCAACCACCTTCACCTGGACTCCCCTGCAGAGTCCCATTACCGTTGTACCCAGAACCCCCCCAACAAGCCTCTGTGCTTCCAGATTCCCCCCCCCCCATAGCTGGATCCCCCACTGAGCCGCCCGCACCCAGATTGCCCCACACAGAACCATCTCAACCCACACTGGATCCCTCCACACTAAGCTCCTCCACACTTGGATCTTGCCTTGCTGAGCCTGCCTGCCCACACTTGGTGCACCTGACATAGAGGGGTAGGACCCTGTGGTGTTTCTGGGACAGGCCCAGTCCTTATGCTGTTATCCCATGCTGGTTTTGATCACAGCTATCTTGTCCCCATTGATAGGTGCCTGTCTTATCTTTAGAGTCATCAATCTGCCCTCCTCTGACATTTCAATAGGGGCGTGTTTCAGCCTCCTGGCACCCTTGCATCTGTCTCTGGTTCCTCCTTCATACATCTGGTTCAGCGATGGCTTTCACACTTACCTCTTAACACACATTCCGTATTCACACACGGAACAGAATTAATTTAAACAGAACATTTTGAACAGGAACATCAAATTGCAATGCAAAAGAAAACAATTCTTTAACTTATTTTAAATGCTAAACCTACAACACATTGGTGACCCTCAAAGGTCTGTTACTGCCTTGAAATCAGTCCAGACACATATTCTGGCTGATGTACCTCTATCCATTGGCCCATTAGGCCATTCACTTCTGTTATTCAAAAAGGGTGGCTGGTAGGATATGATCAAATCATACACCAATACATTTAATACATGCTACATTATTCTTTATCCTTCATTTTAAATTATATTAATACATGCTACATTATTATTCTGTATCCTTCATTCTAAATTATGTAAAATACAAACATAAAATCCTACTACTACAAGGGTGGGTGCAACCTCACTACTGAGTCCGTGTCCCTGGGAGAGCTGCACAGTGATCTCCAACAGCTGTGCAGACAGTGGCCTGTGCTCCCCAATGCCATGCTGGAGCCTCCACATTTATTTGGCAAATAAAATTTGTAGAATTTTAAAATATTGTGCTCAGAATTTTTAATTTTTTGGCACAGAGTGCCCTCAGGATTATTTCATTATTTATTCACAATGGAACAGAGTCAACAGAAGAAACTGAGGGAGCCCCATATTAGAATGTCTCATAACCTAAGGTACTCACTTGAGAGGTGACAAATCCCTTCTCGCTCTCAGGGGGAGAATTGAACTAGGTGTCTCCCACATCCCAGGTGAGTATCCTAACCACTGGGCTTAAAAGTCATGAGGGAGGTGGTCCTACTCTCCCCACGATGTTCTGTGTATGCTTGCCTATAGGGGCCCAATCTGGTATGTCATGCCATGCCTTGGCTGTTTTTCCTAGAGAACTCCTTGGAGAACTGTAGAGGGAGATTTTTCATCCCTCAATTGAGGGAGCAGTGGTGCTGAATCTAACATTCATAGGGAGAGACAAGCCCTTTGTTAAACAGCTTTTAACACCACCCGCCCTCACCGTGCAAGGAATTTTGAATAATCTGACTAAACATTTCCCTCTCCTCTCAGAGAGGAGAAATTTAAATTAGAAAATGCAGGGTTGAGGGGGCTTGCTAGGAACCAAAATGGATAACTTGAAATGACTCCTCACAATATTTTCTGTTTAGATCTTCCCCCTCTACTACAGAAAGTGCTTCTGCAACTTAGAAAATTGCTTACAAGCAAAAAAAACTGGAGAAATGGGATTCTTTCCTGAAGCCAGACCCTAAGCAGCCCATCTTTCAATGCCTGCTGTCGGCCTAAATACTTGGTGGAGATGAGAAGCAGTAACACAGCGGCCTTTGGCGGGACACTACTGAGAGTATCAATTCAGGACAAATTGCTTAGAGCAGGGCAGTCACAGCCCAAGGCTGGGGGTCCTTTACTACTAAGGCACCAAACCAGCCAAACAGAGAGGACTTCAGTTTTACCCCACTGGCTAACCAGAAGTCATACAAGTAATTCCCTCAGACACTCCAATTTCCCAGTATCACCACCAGCACCACTCCTTATGGGGATGAATGGTTATGAAAACCAATACCCCAGTAAAAGAAAAAAAATTGGTTCTCCCGATCCCAAAGGACCAAGCCCCAGACCCAGGTCAATATACAAGTCAGATCTTACCCACAAATCATGCTGAGCATCACAATGCTTAACTTTCAGGTGCCTTCAGAATCACTGGAATCCACAAAGCCTGTCTTAGGCACTGTGGAAAAATGAGGGGGGTAGCTACCTTTTATGGACACCCAGCCAGTCAGTAGCTATAGAATCCTCCTTAGCAGCTGTACCCTAATTGCCTTACCTGTAAAGGGTTAAGAGAAGCTTAACCTGAGTTGGCACCTGACCAGGGGAACCAATAGGAAGGCTGTACCCTTTCAAATTGGAAAAACTGCTGGGTGTGTGTGTGGGGGGGTTTCTTTGTCTCTCAGGCTGGAGAGAGGAGAAGGCAGCAACAAGCTGTAAGCTTTAAGCCAGGTATGGGAAATTATCCGCATCATACCTAGAAACGCCTCATTTGGAACCCCAGATATGTAAGTAGCACAGGAAAAGTTAAGACAGATGCAATTAGGAACCGTTTTGGTTTGTGGATTCCTCTATGCTAACCCCAGGTGCTTTTGTTTTGCTTGTAACCTTTAAGCTGAACCCCAAGAAAGTTATTTTTGGTGTTTAATCCCTAAAGCTTGAGTTTTCAGATGTGTTCTTTCTTTTTAATAAAATTTACCTTTTTTAAAAAAAATCCTTTGATTCCAAAGTCCTTAGACAAGGGGTTGGTCTATCGTCACATTACTAAGGCAACAGGTTGGTATTTTATTCTCAAGCCTCCCCAGGAAAGGGGGTGAAGGGTTTTGGGGGGGATAGGGAGTCCAAGTGATCCTTCCTTGACTATTTGTGAAAATCACATGGTGGTGGCAGCAATATCTGTCCAAGGCAGAAGACTGTGTCTTGGAAGAATTTTAGCCTAAGCGGTAGAAGATAAGTTTAGGGGGTCTTTCATGCAGGTCCCCACATCTGTACCCCAGAGTTCAGATTTGGGGGGGTGTACCCTGACAGGCACCCTATACAGTGCAAGGGGAACAGACAGGTGCCTAAGAATGGGATCTATAAAAGCCAGCACACTAGACAGGAACTCACCTAAACTAGCCAATTGGAGATGTCAATGAGAGGTGTGTGTCTTAAGCTAATCCCTCTCATGGCGTTAGGTGCCTCAGCCATTCTTGCCTGTTCCTCGCATTGGTGATGCCCCTGCCACCTTTCTAACTCTTACCCCAGTGGTTAGAGTACTTATTCAGGATATGGGAAACCCAGGTTCAATTCTCTTCTCCCCCTAATAGGGAAAGAGGATTTGAACACGGGTCTCCCACCTCTCAGGAGAGTGCTCTCACCCCTGAGCTATGAAATATTCTGATGTGGCACTTCTCAGTCTCTCCCACTGAAGATGTTCCACTTTGGAGAAATAATCATTGGAGCAGGGGAACTGGACCCTGGGTCTCCCACCTCCCGCTGGGTGCTTTAGCCACCAGGATATGGAGTCATTCTCTCTCGCCTTGCTCCCTCCCCCCATGATGCTTTATTTATCCAAAATGGAAGTTTCAACAGGAGAGATTGAGAGGGACCTACATCATAATATCCCATACGTGGGTGATTACAGCATGCTCCTGATGGGTGGGAGACCTTTTATTATATACCGGTGCACAATCCAGACTGTGTAGCTGTGTCATCCCCGCTCTGTAACTTGAGGTGCCCTTTACAATGGTTTGCTGCTGTTGCCGCCAACCTGGCCTGCTCACAAACAGCCTCCACCATGTAAGTGTGTGTGTGCTGCAGCCAGCCAGACACACCTTGGCTCTTACCAGCCTTAGTTATGCTCAGGGTGACCCCAACGCACCCCATCTCAGATCTTCCCCCAGAAATGTATGCCCTGTACTGCCCAGCCCTCTCTTGGACAGTACAAATATATTATGTCTGTTATTCTTTTAAGGGAATACTATGCCAGTTTATTATTTTAAATAGTTATCTGGCCACTTTAATTTTAACACACTGGATTAGATAAAAAGTTTATTAACTACAAAGAGATTGATTTTAACTGAGTACAAGTAACAAGGTGTAAAAGTCAGAAACAATTACAAGAAAAATAAAGGTAAAATGTTTACTGGTGACTAACTTAAACTATATAGGTCTAGTCTACACTAGCAGTGCTTTAATGTGTCTTGTGTAGTCACGACAGAGTGCTGGGAGAGAGCTCTCCCAGCGCTCTAAAAAACCCACCTCCACGAGGGGCGTAGCTACCAATGCCGGTGCACTGTCTATACTGGTGCTTTACAGCACTGAAACTTGCTGTGCTCAGTGGGGTGTTTTTTCACATCCCTGAGCAAGAAAGTGGCAGTGCTGTAATGTACTAGTGTAGACAAGCCCTTAGATTCAAAGCCAAGTTTTCTCACCACATGCTTTCAGCAGTTTTACTGACCAAGCTATTTAGATCAGGACCCCTCCCGCAAAGTCCAACCGCTACTTCTTTTGTCTATTAAGGTGCAGAGAACATGTTGGGGATGGAGAAAATGAGATATCTTTTAGGTCATCTGCCCCTTCTTTTTATAGTCCTGTCCCCCCTTTGAGAAGCATTTCCAGCTGGGAGCAAGGTGACAGGAAGTCTGTGTGGAAGGGAACTCCATGTTATTATTGATCAGCAAATTGAGTTTTTACATTATATCTCACAAGGCATAACTTGTACAAACATTATTACAATAGTGTGTAGGTTGTGAACACAGGTAGATTTTGAACGGGGGTGTTACAAAATATTTCTCCCCCACAAACAGAGGAGAGGAAATTGAACTGGGTAAGTGCCCTAATCACTGAGCTAAAAGTTATGAGGGAGGCAATATCACCACCAACACCTTTTCTGGCTAGATTGAGTAAGTCCTTTTTGTACAATCTTAAATATTGCTCCATGATTTTAAAGAGATAATTCATAAGTAGAAACAATAAGCTTTGGCTTCTTTATATAATCCGGATGTCGGGGGGAGAAGCTTCATAAAGCAGTAAAAGGGCATAAATGTGTCTTCTTGGCTTTGTATTTCCCTTCTATCACAAGATCAGTCTCCCTAGTGCCTCCTCCTCCTACTGGGAAGCACTCAGAGGGAAGGCAGCAGAGAACTTAACTGTCATTCCCTAGGGTATCTGGACTGCTGAACAGCTGTGTCCCTTTAAATCTCCAACATGGGGTGTTTTATGCTGCACTGCTGTGAGAACAAACCACTCTTGGTCCTATCATCACACAGTCTCTAGCATGCAAAATCACTCCCAGCAGAATTACATGAATGCTCTGGCCAGCCACTCATGAATTACATACAGGGTGACACCAGCAAATTCCCATTCCCAGTCCCAGACTTGTCTCCAAAACTGTGCATATTGTAATGGCCAGCTCTCTCCTCCTAGAAAATACAAGCTCATAGAAAGTCTGTCATTTCAGCAATGGAAAATGAGATGCACCAGTCCTGTTATCTCAAATGGAGGTTCCCAAGCATTTCACTCCAAACACACTGGTTTAGATAAAACAATAAAACAAGTTTATTAACTAAGATAGATTTTGTGACTACAAGTAATGAGGCATAAAGTCAGATTTGGTTACAAAGAAAATAAAAGATAATATGCAAATTAATACCTAATTTAGGAAGCTTTTAAATGGATTCAAAACAAAGGTTTGAATCTCACCATATGCTATCAGCAATCTTTGTCTGAAAAGCCACCCAGCCAAGACCCTTCCCCACATGGGTGGTGGGTGAACCCCTGCTTTGGGGAGGCTAGCCTGCAGGCCATGCCCCTTCCTCCTGAGACCCCGCCCACCCACATAACAGGAGGAGCCCTGACCCACCCTCCATGACTGGAGGAGCCCCGTGGCCTGCCCTTCCCAGCCACGCCGGGCCACCCCCCGAGCGCCGGGCCAGCCACACTGGGCTGAGCCGGCAGCCCCCCCATGCCCGGCCAGCCGTGCACGGCCAGCCCCAGCGCACGGCTTAGCCTTCCCTGGCCTGTTGTACCCGCCGCCCATAGCTCCCCCAGTACAATGATGCTTCCTTTGTGTTTCAAGCACTGTAGATGCCATGAGTATAGAGATTGGTGGGGGGAGGTGATTTTGAGGCCACTGTTTATATGATTATGCTGATACCTGGCTGGGGTGCCAGTGTGTCTTTGTCTCTGAAAAACTGGCTTGGGCTCGCCTTCTAACTTTGGCACATGTTACAGCAATGTTATACAGTGGAATCATAACTTTACGTTAACAATGTTGCCACACACATTGTACCAGGCCAGTAATGTTTAGCAGATGGTGAGTTTTCAAATGATACCTCACAAAACATACTTTGTACAAAATTTATCATAGTCTTGTAAAAAGGGTGGTCATGGGGTACAGTCTGCCACAGTAGCTATGGCTTGTCCAAGAGGGTGGGGAGTTAGACTGCTCAAGGCTTAGGGTTACCCTAACCCTGGAGCTTGTGAGAAGCATAGATGTCTGTGTTTCATGCATAGAAATGTGGTTGTTGATGTTGCTATGTCCGTCCTGGTAATAGCCTTGAAGATCAGGACTGAGTCTAGAAACACACAGGGAGCCAGTGGAGGGCCTGGAGCACAGACTAACATGCTCCCAGTACCCTGTCTCATGGCAGGGGCTGTCATATTCTGCATGAGCTGGAACCTTAGCATTGCATTCACTCTCATTCCTGGCTAATGTATTGAGCTCCATGAGATCCTCCTCCAGGCCGAGGCAAAGTCTACTAGCAAGCTCGAGGTAGAAGGAGGTTTATGTTTTTGTTGTTTTTTTCCCCTGTGCAAGACAGATTCATTGTATATGCATACATGTAATTGACTATGTCTGTTTTAGATACCTGTATGGTACCATAGTATCTGAGCACTTCATAGTATCTGAGCCTACATTGTTAATGTATTAATCCTCAAGGGGTAAGAAAGTACACCTCTACCCCAATATAACGCAGCCCGATATAACATGAATTCGGATATAACGTGGTAAAGCAGCGCTCCAGGGGGGGCGGGGCTGCGCACTCCGGTGGATCAAAGCAAGTTCGATATAAAGTGGTAAGATTTTTTTGGCTCCCAAGGACAGCATTATATTGGGGTAGAGGTGTACTGTCTTACAGATGAGGAACTGCAGCACAGAAGGTAAGTCTATACTGCAATTAAAAACCTGCTTCTGGCCCGTACCAGCTGACTTGGCTAAGGATAAGGGGCTGTTTAATTGCGGAATAGATGTTTGCACTCAGGCTGGAACCCAGGCTCAGGGACCCCATTAGGGGGGAAGGTCCCAGAGCTTATGCTCCAGTCTGAGCCCACGGTGTCATCTGCTGTGGCTCAGTACAACAAGGAATTTTATAGCAACTGGAGAAAGAGGGCATCAGGGATGGATGTCAGATGCTAAGAGGAGAAAAACAGTGGGATGAAGGATTGGTAGGCACCCTTGAGGAAAGGTATTTTTCCCTTCCCAGTTTTTAAGAGGAATACATTATATTGTAATTAGAAGCATTAGTTTTAAAAGGAGGTGATTGCCCAATATGTTAAAATGGCTGTTAGGCCCATACATGCCTGGCGTGGGTTTTGTAGATAGACATAAGCCTTTGGATTCTAAAGGTAATATAATTAACAGGTCCTTTGACAAGTCACAATGTACAGTGACCCATCTGAGAGCAAACTGAAACACTGATAATTGCTTTTGTGGAGAAAGGGAAAACAGAATAAGTACTTCCTCTAACACAAAGCAGTTGACAAGATGTGCCACGGTCTGACCCTAGATTTCATGTTCTTCTCCTCTTGCAGGTATGTCTGTCTGAAGTTCTGGCAAAAATTCAACTGCATCTGAATTTAAATCTGTCTGAAATGTTATGCTGTAAAAGAAAAACATACCATGTACCTGCTGCTTGCATTATTGCTTTCACTTCAATGATGATGACTCTAGCTTATCTTTGGACACAGAGGCACTCTCTCCAACCAAAAATAACAACACAAGAAGGCAATCTCTGTAGAGGGGAAATTATCAACAATACAATCACAGCCTTAAAAAGTACTAGAACTTTTATCATTGCCCCGTACTTCGATGATAGAGAAAGCAAAATAACCTGTGTGATTGGGATTGTTCACCATAAAAAGGTGAAAGACCTTTTCTGTTGGTTCTGCTGCCAGCCTGATGGTGAAATATACCTATCAAAGGCAGCAATATATGTTCATTCAGATCAATTTGGATTCCCTTACGCGGCAGCAGACATGCCTTGTTTGGAACCTCAAAACTGTGATCCAAACTTTGTATCCATCAGTTGGGCCCGTAAAGGAAATATTGACCAACTACCAA
The DNA here is from genome assembly GCF_002925995.2 of Terrapene triunguis. Lineage (NCBI taxonomy): Eukaryota > Metazoa > Chordata > Testudines > Emydidae > Terrapene > Terrapene triunguis. The sequence continues at coordinate 18,906,779 of NW_020664589.1, forward strand.
GGTTTGAAATAAAAAAAACACGCAAAGTTGAGACATTTCCCATTGAATTCACTGTGTGTATCTCTACCATGTTTGGAAATTACAATAATGTCTTACAATTTATACAGAGCATGGAGATGTATAAAATTCTTGGGGTACAGAAAGTGATGATCTATAAAAACAGCTGCAGCCAATTGATGGCGAAAGTCTTGGAGTTTTATATTGCAGCCAGAACTGTCAAGATAATTCCCTGGCCAATTACTTCATATCTCAAAGTGTCTCCTAGATGGAGATTTATGGAGGATGGAACACATATTGGCCACCACCGACAAATCACAGCTCTAAATGACTGTATTTACCGCAACATGTACAGGAGCAAGTTTGTACTTCTTAATGATATTGAAGAAATTATTTTGCCCATTAAACATCCACACTGGAAAATTATGATGAGCAGCCTTCAGGAGCAAAATCCAGGGGCTGGGATTTTCCTCTTTGAGACCCACATATTTCCAAAAACTATATATGCGTCAGCTGTTAGTGTGGCTGTGCTAGTGCATAAAGAATCTATAGTTAGTTGCTTAATTAAATTAAAGACAACCATTGAATAGGTACACTGCATAAAGTTAAGAGATTGGTCCTACGCTTACACTGGCTTTAATACTCACTTAGCATACCACACATTCATGTAATTCTTCTATATTGGCACTTTTTTCACCATCCCATTCTAGTTGTGTGCTTTCGACTTGGTGGGAAAAAGGTAGGATACACTACAGGCCCATTTTGTTTCCAAAATGTCATATGACACCATGACTAAACTGACAATTCACCCATATTTTGTTTCATCTTATTAGCTGTGGTGATTAGCTGACCATGTGAAGTGTCCCCAAAAAAAGAAGTGAACATCACTCCTCACCACAGCTGCAATCAAGTTGTGTATTTTAACCAGTCTCACCTCTTTATAATGGTAACTTGTTTTTGTTGAATGAGTTAGGACCCTGGTTTTAAACATCTGGGATCAATTATTTTTTGTGTGTGACTTCCCAAGTCAATCAGCTCCAGATCCTCAAAAATATGTAGGTATGTAACCCTGCTTGAAATCTATGGGAGTGAGGTGTTTAAACACCTTTGAGGCTCTGGTCCTCAGTTCCCCATCTTCGAAAAAGGAATTATTATACTGCGCTACCCAACGGGTGATGTGAGGATATGTACATTCAAATGCTTAGCTATTACAGTGATTGGAGCCATGTAAGTGTGTTAGGTAAAGGACAGAGTCATTAATCTTCAAGCAGCCTTATATTTAGAAGTAGTGTAAAAATAGACATGGAGGGGAAATTTTATTTTCAAAATGTAGAAATGCAGTTCTAAAGCATAGGAGTCAGGTAATGATAGATACAGCTTTTAAATATAAAAGTCAGATTCAGCATAATATTTGAATACCTACTATTAAAAATATTTACTAAAAATCTTCACCCTCTACAGTGGTCAGGCCTAGTAAAACTGGTCAGAGAAGAGTACAGTGGATTATTTTAATTCTGTTCTTTTAGGTTTAGAACTCCTGAACTCTTATGAAAACAGGGTGTATTCACAATGTCACAATTTTCATCCTCCTTCTCCAATCCAGATTTAACAGGTACTTCTGTACTCATTAGCACACTCTTATGTTGGATGGTAGACAGCCCTTAGATGTCATTTGATACACAATGTATGAGCCTAAAGCCTGCTGCCTCGGCCTTAAACAAGTTCCTTTCCCTTAATGTTTTCCCTAAATGTATGGATTAAACTGTGCTCAGACAATCAAACTCTAGAAAAGTTATGCAAAGTTAATTAAGCCATACTGGATGAACTGCTGGAGAATTTTGTGCAAATAAATATTCCATGTTTCAGTCCCTGAGGAAAGACCAACACATGGTCCAAAATATTTATTCAATAACTGTGCAATGGCACACTAAACTTGCAGGTTGGTTTTATTGTGTTGTATCCCTGTCCAGGAAAAGATTGTTTATTTCTGTGCCAATTCCACTCCAGCAGTGAACTGTGGAAAAAATCGCCCACAAATTCTCCAAGTTCAAATCCTGCAGTTATTTATGCTGCTTATGTCTAAGAATTTGCCCAAGTCTGGCAAAGGGATAGGAATATCACATGAACACAACACCCTACTTAAAGAAACAAGCCATCGCTGTCATCAAGAAATATTCTGATAGTGGCAAAAGGACTTTACTACTTCCTTGACTTCAGGTTGCTAAGAGTTTAAAACTACCATAAGGAGAAACCAAGTTCCTGAATAGGCTGATAGTTGAGGAAACCATGCAGTTGTGCACTGAGTATTCTTTGTACTGGTGCAGTTTTAGCACTGTGATTAGCACTTGATGTTACATGTATAAAAGCCTATCATAACAAGATAGTAGCTTCACCTTTTGTTTCAGCAAAAGATATATGATAGAAGTCTTTCAGATCAAACACCATTTCATTTTAGACTTAAATGATAGATCTGAGTGATTTAAACTTTTATAATCTATACTTTGTCAAGAAAACCCAAATATGTATGCTTAAATACGAGTACAGATTAAATTCATTGGCAAATATTGTTAGCATGCTGTGTTGTATTATGTCAAAACAAGCCCATCTCTCCCAAATGCCCTAGAAAACAAAAGATAAATGATTGTGCATTGCATGATGATACCATTAGGTGTGCAACTTTGGTTCATGCAAAGTCTTCTTTCATGGACACACTGCTTCCAGCCCCAGACTCATGAATATCCTGCCACATCTTCAGCCATGTTCTTTCCACAATACCAAATGAATACTGTGGTCTGGCATACTGGTGGCAAAAACCAGGCCCATGTCATTTTGGCCATCTAGTCCATTTAGCCAAGACATTTCACCAGCCAAAAAGCTTGAACCTCTCTTTGACTTTCTATATTCAGGCAGGGGCCACCGGCTAATCAGTTTTTCTGTCCTCAAGTCCATTATATACAGATATTTGTTATCAAATAATAGGGCAAATATATCTCCGAAGCCCAGCAAGGACAAGTTTGCAAAATCAGGAGGTTTGATGACCCTGAAAGACAAGACAGTGTTTAAATCAGAATTGGTATCACTGTATATTATTAAACTTCATCCCCTATATGCATATACAGAGAGCGAAAATTGGAGTCTAAGGAAAAAATGATTTAAGGAAGAAGTAGTTAGTTTCCCTGAAGAGCTGCCAATATGCCTTAATCCAGGCCTGTAATTCCAGTTCAGGCTCTGTGTATTTAAGATTGCCTATTTAAAACTTCATGACTGTAGATTAAAGCCACCCTCTTAACAAAAAACAAGTCTGATATTAAGTTTCCACAAGGGAGGCACTTCTGAAAAATTTACCCAGTGTTCCCAGGAGGAACCCCCTCACTTATATGGTGTCTCCCCTTCACACGCCCCAATAGAGGCTGCTCTAGGTCCATTCCTTCTTATTAGAAAATGTCCCACAAAGATATATTTGAAGCCAGATTAGGAGGTTAAACTACCCAAAGGCAGGTAACAAAGGTAAAACTGTGCTTTTCTTTTGGGTTAGAGCCACAGCTGGCTGAATGAGCTAGTATCCTTCAAAAGAGGTCTGTCAGTATTTCCATAATAAATCCTATTCTTGGGAAATTATGATTTTGGGTGCCAACACTATTCTGGGACTGAGCATACAATTAAGAGTAAGGCCATAACAGAACTTAATCTTCTCTGACCCCCTCACCTGCAGTTTGTAGGACATCTGACTACATCATTCCACTAAATTCTGAGGTGTTTTATGATGTGTCTCAAGCCTAACAGTACCATGAGAGGGATGGACCTTATGCTTCCTTGTCCCACCAAATGGCTCTGTAGTCTACCACAGTGGTTTTGAACCAGATTGTTTTTTAAACCTCACCAGTAAAACTTCACATGCAAAGTTAGTCTCAAACTGAAAAATATACCTGAGAATATCATAGCTGGCAAAGTCCCACTGGTACAATCCTAGAGCTGAACTGCACACTATGTATTTACCATCGAAGTGCAGTCTGGGCTGCAGTGAGATGCTGCGATCTTCAGATACGGACAGGGTTTTTAAGCATTTGCAGTTTATTTCTCTTCCAATAGGCCAAATCTGCAATTTAAAAAAATCTATTTTTTTCATACTATAAAGGCTCTCAAGCTGTAAACTGCTACATGAACACAGAGCAATTGCTTTGCACTTATTTATGCGGTAGTCATTCTGGGCTGCCAACAACTAGTGACTTTAGACAAGTTATATTTCAGACAATTTCTGGAAGTGGAGTGCCTGACTACAGAAAGTATTTGGTTTTCAGGTTTTTCTTGCTTTCAGTCTACAGAATAGTAGTAGTATTGATTCAAGCCTGAAGAGTTCCACTGAAGAGGCTTTTTTAGTTAATACTCAATCTCTTGAATACAGAGTAAGTGAACAAGAAAACAGACTAGTTTTAGCAACAACAAATGTTTCACCAAATCTTTTGCTAGTCTTCTTAACTGTATTAACTTTCTCTACCCAAACAGAAGATTAATAAAGTCCCCATGACCACACTTATGAGAAACACTGTGAAGCTCTAAACTATTTATTACAATCAGAACTCCTCCTCCCAACCTATACACCCCCTTACTGAAGAAGAGTTTCCAACAAGAGTACAGTTGGCAGAGGCTGAAGGCACTTGGACTTATGCCTTACTGCAAACCCAGGGCTACCCACTTAATGCACACTCAGCCATCTGATACTCAGTCTTAAAATATAAAGAAAAGCATAGAACCACCACTAACTTCAAAGACCCATTTGTCTTCTATACAATGCTTCACTGATGAATTTTTCCCCACAGCCTATGTGCTCTTAAAAGCTCCAATGCATGCCCTACATGCAGAAAGTACCATATTTCTCTGCACTGTGATACATATTTAGACAGACACAGTACCTACCTTGATTTCATACTTATCTGCACTTAAAAGAATATAATCCCCAGGACTATGCATGAGAGATTTGACTTTACACTTCTGCAAAACCACCTGCAATTAAAGAAATAGTTAAATAGGTCTAAAGCTCACTAAACAGATTCCCTATTTTGTAAAATGTTAAATTACCTATTCAAATCTAGTGTAAATCTTGCTCTGGTTTATTAACAATTTGAGTAATGGAGGTTTAAATACACTTGCAATTCTGCTATGACTGTGCCTGTGGGACCTAGGTTCTTTTAAGGAAGAATACTCTGTCATCAAAAAGAACCCAGAACAATTAAGACTTTGTGTTCCCACTGCTGACAACTCACTGTGACAGAAAACCCTCTCATGTTAAGCTTGATTCTAGAATCACCCTGACCAGCTAAGAACTAAGCATTCCAGCTTCCTCATTTGAGAAAACTTTGCTCACCTTCATTTTGACTGTACACTTTACAGACAAGCAGCACTTTTTTTCATTGTAATTAAAAGTAGCTTGGCTTCAGTACAATCACACTCATTCCTGGAATAAAACATTGAACCCTAATCATTCCATTCACTTTGCTATAGGAACTACATCATGTAAGTGGATTGAATGTTTTCACTGTAGCTTTTGTAAGTGCCTCTTCTATGAAATATAATTGTAGCCATGTTGGTCCCAAGATATTAGAGAGACTAGGTAGGTGAGGTGATAACTTTTAGTACCTTTCCCAGACCTGAAGAGCTCTGTGTGGCTTGAAAGCTTGTCTCTCTCACCAACAAAAGTGGATCCAGTAAAAGATATTACCTCACCCACCTTGTCTCTCTTCTGCCAAAGGGTTATTTTGTAACATCTTAACACGATTTTCTTTGAATCACAACTGACAATTCCTGCATCAACTGCTTATCTCTGGTTACTGACAGCCCACCCCTGTATGGCTGCAAGTGAAGGAATACCACTTGAGGAGACATGGGATGTGTGTAAAACACACACACATGCACAGTATTATCTTGCAAAGCAAGATTTGACTACATCAATACAACCCTACCTTAGTGACCCATTCAGTGTGTCCAGTAAGTGTATTCAGGCACATTCCTGTTGATAAGGCCCATACTTTCAAAGTGAAGTCTGCAGAACCGCTGACCAGAACATCAAGTTCATCATTGTAGTCCACACTAAAAACTACAAGCAAGAAGGATTTTAAATGAATAGCACCACTCTCTACATTTATCCTCCATCTCATCTGAGATGAGGGTACCAGGCCAACACAATTAACCTCAATTTTCAAAGATTCTAATGGTTTAAACAGATTGAATGGTTACTTTAAATACATGAATCTATTATTTCCACCCCTTAAAGCTTAGATCCCAAGGCTACTGGTTCTTCTCCATGAGTTTATTAGCAGGGTTGTGTTTTGACTGATGTATGAATTAAGTGTAGTGTAACCTAATTATTTAGGCCAGTCCCCATTGTAGGTGTTCCAGAAGTCATTTTGTTTTAAATATCCTAGTTCTGAAAAGCCTTAGCCCATCAAAAAATCCCCATAAAACTTACTACATTTAAAGCCTCAGCTGTTCTGCTAGGTAGCCACCTGTCCTTGGTGCAAGATGAATTTCTAAGTGGGCATGTTTACATAGCAGAATTAGTAAATTCCACATACCCTTCCAACTCAAAAGGACAAACTGTGGGCCCACGAACCAGCCCAAATAACCAAGCTGTACGTGAGGAAGAGTTGGTGAGAGGGAATTCTCCCTCCAGGGTGTGGAGCTGCAGCTGTTACTGCAGCCTGTTACACCTGCTGTAAGCCCCTCCAGAGGAAGAGAGATGTGAAGAGTTACTAGTGATACAGGTAAGGTCAGATCCACTGGGCCTACCTCATCCCTCTCCCCAAATCCTCCCCCATCTTGGGATGTAAGTGGCCCTGGTGAATTGTGCTCCATATCACACTGCTCAGGCATCAAGTACTATACTACCAGAACTATACCACCTGTATTGTGTCCATGACCCTGCAGACCAGGGTGTGCCTAAGACTAGGACTGACCCCAAACAGCAAGCAGAGCTAGTGTGCATATTTGTAGTTTTGTGTTGGTTTTTTTCCCCCCCCCGGCAGGTTCCCCCTCAAAAAAGATGAGAAACTGATTCACAATATTAAACTTACAGCACAAATAGCAGTGTCTGCAGTACAATGGTCCAATTCCAATCTCCGTTTCTAATTTGATAGGGATAAATTCACAGTTTGATTGGTGGACTTAAAAGTTGAATAAAAGCTCAACATACCTGCACCTGTATGCCCTCTGAAATGTTGGATCTTGGCCCCTGAGCTCCATTCCCAACAGGCTACTGTGTTATCAAAGGATCCCGTTACAAGCTTTTGCTCATCAAACTTCACTGTAGCACAAGTGTGTGTCTGGATACCATATATGCACTGCCCTGTGCTTACATCCCACAGCTTTGCAGACAAGTCATCTGAACCTATAGTTTAAGAACACGATAGCTGGCTGCATTAAAGTGACATGTAATTCCCAGACTTCTACTGGGCTTTTCCCCATGTTTGTCTTAAATTAAGTACTTCCTCTCCACTCACGCAGGGTGAGACTTACTTAATGAGGAAAGGTCTAGTTTTCAGGGAACGATGAAGTCTCAGTATTACACAAACACAACTGCAACAGTTTCAACTTAATTGCTAGGTGCATGGCCTCCCAGTTTCCCACCTTCACTCCTTACAATTCCATCCCTCCTCCAACACCACAGCTATCATAAATCAGCTTAAACAAACTATATTGTTACCAAACAAATGGTAAAGCTCAAAGATGAGAAATCTTTATGCATCATAATAGACTCCAAGGCTACTGGGCTTCCCACCTGTACAAAGAAGTCCATCTTTATAGTAAAGTGCATATACTCTGGCACTATGTCCAATTAATGAGGATGTCTCAAAGGCTTCATGGTCCTTCAGTTGCTTCATTCTTAAAATAGCCTTCAAGTAAACCTTCTTCCAATGCAGAGGGTCCTGAACAGAATCATCTATCTGCCAACCCAAGTTCTTACAAGCAGTTTGCCACACCTCTGTGCAGGCACTTATAACCTTATTCCACTGCTTTGACACGAGGCAACATGTGAGTAAGGTCTGAGGATCAAGCCATTTTAACAAATAAAAACTGAGTTCCAGTGGAAGGAGTTTGAGGAAGTCCCGCTTAAGGAGAATCTCTAGGTTATTGGAGAGGTGCCTGAGCTGGACTGCTCCACTCAAGCTAATCAGGTGATCCAGAGTTTCATTTTTCTGCAAGTCCGTCAGAGAAAGAAATGTAACAGAAATGTTATCAAGCCATGCTTCAAAGTCCTTTTTCTCCATAAGGTTATGGAAAAATTTACCTGTGGTACATCAAAATATTGTGTTAGTTCTGTTCAAAAAGATAATGTAAACATTTCTCATCTTTAATCATTGATTTATCAGCATTCTCAACCTCATGTTGATAATGTAAGTCAGTGTACAAAAAAGTACTTTTCAGGCATACAATAGATAACTATATAGCTTTTACAAAGTAGATTCAATGGTCTTAGGAAATGTATTTGGCCATAGTAAGTTAATGTTTCTCTTTTACTAAGTACTAGTTTCATTGTTTTCCCTGTAAACATGCTTTAGATCCGTCTTAGTCCCTCTTGAGTATGGGCCATGCTACCTTCACCTCTCTTTGGGTAGAACCATGCTCTTCAACTACCTTCAGACTGGATCTCTGAATATCAGCCACCCTGTTTCCCACTGTATTAATGCAACAGCCCAGGTGGGTTTGGCATTTGTAAGCCCTTTCATTCCAGGAACCTGTGACAGCAACTTATTAAAATGAATCAAAAACAGCTCATTCGAAACACATTCATGCAAAGGTACAAAGCACACAGACCAAAGAGTAAAACCAGTAAACATCTATATGTATATTTTCCCTTACCTAACCCTTAATCCTTCCTTGCCAACTCTGGTATAATTTATCTAGATCAGTTAGCACCATCTCTGAGTTGGTAGAAGCAGACTATTCTGTTGCAGTTTGTCTCTCTCTCATGCCTGTCAGCTCTCACTGATGCTCCCTGGCAAATAACTCAACCAACTCCCCTTTTTTGGCCTGGTGTCCTGCAATGGTTTAGTATCCTCCTTTGCTCCTAGGTTTAGCACTGGGAAGAGCAAGCCATTCTAGCTCGGATGGAGCCAGGTAAGTAGCTTCTTCCCAATTAATGGCTCAGCCACTGTTATCTTAACCTCTTTTGAAGCAAGTTTCCCCCTTACAGCTTCTTCTGATTTAACTCTATGCATTCAGGCAGGCTAATATCATACCAAAAGTGAGGTACATAAGACTTTATGTACATCCTCCATAAGATATAGATTCATATAGGTATAGACAAATAAGCAGTACTTCAAGCTGAGGTCACTAAAAATCACCATGAGTTATTTATTCTTTCAAAGAGTCTCTCACAAGCCACTTACACTGGTTAACCTATTAGACAGCTAGTTGAACCTCGGCTGTAGAAATCAAAATCCAAGATACTGAAAAGGCATTAATTTAAGATTGCAAGAGTCAGTAATAAATTTGTCTCCTATAGCAAAATATGTTAAAGTAAGATATGTGTCCGAAAAGCATTGCAAGGAGGAAAGGTAAAGAACAGTTGTGAAGACTTATGAAGACACTACATGGAATGGTCTAGATCAGGGGTTCTCAAACTGGGGGTCGGGACCCCTCAGGGGGTCGTGAGCTGTCAGCCTCCATCCCAAACCCCGCTTTGCTTCCAGCATTTATAATGGTGTTAAATATATAAACAAATGTTTTTAATTTATAAGGAGGGGTCGACTCAGAGGCTTGCTATGTGAAAGGGGTCACCAGTAAAAAAGTTTGAGAACCACTGGTCTAGATATCTTAGTCCTGCCATGCGTGCAGGGGACTGGACTAGATGACTTCTCAAGGTCCCTTCCAGTCCTATGATTCTACGATCCTGACAGTATCTAGACATAGCTTCCTCTATGTTAGGAAAATGTAGCTTTTTCTGTACCAGTGCTACAAACAACAGAAGCTACTGTGTAGACTGTGTAGACAGACAGGCTTTTAATACTGTGTAAATCTGTTCAGTCTACACCATAGTCTCCCTGTTGATAGCATTGGTGCAACAAAATGCTTAGTTTTCCCATACATAGACAATGCCAAAGGAACAGCAGATCTGCAGGAAGAGCAGCCCATTGACCTACAGATAACAAGAGTTTACTTCCCTCAAGATTAATAATGGCTTCTAAATTAATAGAAGTCTTAGGGAAAGACAGCTAACATTATGACCATAGTTTAATATGAGTTTTGTTAATTTCTCACAGATACTCCCATCTTGCACTCTGGTGAAGGGTTTTCCATGTAAAGCATGTATCAGCTTCTTAAAATCTCTGATCCTTGTTTGTTGTATACACACAATAGCTAGAGCCAGTAGTTATTACATGGACTGAGGAACGAAACTCAATCCTATATATATATATTTTTAAACCAAAATCTGTTCTGGTTTCTGACTAGTAAGTCTAATGATTTTGAGTAGAACAAAAAGCTTAACATCCAGCTGACCTACCCATCTCCTGAGTATGCAAATGTTGCAGAAATTGTTCTGAGTTTTCCAGCATTTGTTTCGTTACTGATTTTGGTCAAGCATCTAACTCAACAGTCTACTGCTTTTAGTCATAGTGGTGGTAATGTGTTAAGTGTACAGTTCACCAAATACAGAACAGACCCCGATAATCAGATGCTGTCTGACCACTTTTTTCTGTCAAAACTTCAGGCAACTTTTCGCAAGCCTTGCTAAGACCTGAACTATATAACATCGTACCCTTTGTTAAAGGACAAATGTAGCACTAGTTGTGGAACGATTCCCAGCCTGGGCATGCTTGCAGGCTAGAACCTGGTTTTCACGGATTCTAAGGCCAGAAGGGACCATTGTGATCCTATACCTGGTTATTGTGGAAGGTGGGGAGGGGAAGTGTCGCCACTTGCCAGCTGCGCTGTTCACTGCAGAATGTCGGGCGCTTCTCTACGCTATGGCGGGGGGCTCCGGGAATACTCACCTTAGGTAGGTGTCAGGCGCAAAGCGTCTCTCAGCAGGCACCAGCCATTGCTCACTTGGCTCCCTGGAGCCCAACAGGAGCTGGGATTCCTCTGCAGCCATTTCTCCTGCAGCAGCAAAACAGAGATTCAGTCACTGCCTCTCCACGAGCCCCGCTTAGCCGCTGCACCCCAGGATCCCGCCCCGCGCGCTCGCCGAGACCTTAGCACCCACCCACACCTCGATCCCTCCCCGCAGGGGTCACTGGGGCCTTGGGAGGAGGTGGCCGGGGCCCTGGAGGGTGAAGTCGGGTCCTGCCCCACCCCTCTCCCCAGGGGTCGAACCTGCCGCCACTAGATCCCACTACAGGCACAGCCTCTACCCGAGCAGCTTCCGGCGCGCACACCACACGTCAGTGTCTTGCGCCCCGGCCTATCGCTAGTTCCGGTCTCCCGGCCCCACGGAGCGAAAGGGATCGAGAGAGAAGGCGGCTGGGTTGCGGCGAACTGCCGTCGAGCGAGCAGGCAGAGACTCCGCCCAGAGCCATCCCTTCAGCAGAGCGAGGCTGGCCTGTCCGGGGACTCAGAGCTAGACCCATAGAGCTCGCTAGTCCTCCACGCCTAGAAAATCCCCGGAAACGCTTTGCGGGGGACTGGACATAAGGGACCGTCGGTCCCTCAGTCTGTTCCCTCGGTACCTGGAGCCTCAACTGCGAGGCCCGGCGCGCGTCAGGCTCCGTGCGCGCGGTAGCTGGTTCCCGTCTGAGGGATTGGGGGGAGGGGGTGCTGTCCGCACAGTCCCGCAGCTGCTGCCCCCTCCCTGGGTTGTGCATACGGGGAGCGCTGGGCTGGTGCCCATCACTGGAGAGTAAATAGCCCCTTCCAATCCCTGTGAGTGGGGCACCTATTCCTGCGCCCCGTAGACTCTTCTCCTGAGCTCTGGGTTCTCCCTCCCTTCCCGGCCCTACAGAGAGGGGTTTGTAACTCTCCACAACTACCGTACTCCAGTGACTTTTCTATTGTTGCTTGTCCCGTTATTTCGTTAGGCTGAGGCCAGGCTCATCGGACTGCCATTGCCAGGACAGCGCGACTTTGGACAGATGGCTGCTGAGGAATCCCAACCCCTGTTGAGCTCCAGGAAGCCAAGTGAGCAATGGCTGCTGCCTGCTGAGCGCTTCCCTGTGCTGGATGTCTACCTGAGGTCAGAGCCCTTCCTTTCCTGAGCTGGAGACACTGGAGTTCCTGGCTGAGTAGTAACAAAGTGTCAGTGTATGACTGCCATCCCTACTCTGATGTTTCCAGTGAAGTCTTTCCAGAGGCTTTGCTTGCTCCTTCCCATGTGGGGCTCCACCCTACATGCCATTTGGCTTTGGAATATTTGACCTTGCTCCTGACTAGACTCCATTCATACTTTCTCTAGCTCTCATTTGAGTTCTTTTTTGTACTTTTATTGAATTTGTCAATTAGTTAAAAGCGTTTTTTTTTTTTTTGACATAGCTCTCACAGAACAAACTAAAAGGCCTCAAACAATACAGTATAGTTTTATAATGTGGCATTCCTGCAACTCTCTCCTGAGACATAGCGGCAAGCTCAGTGATTAATATGGAAGAATGTCACAGTATGAGTTCTGGGCACAGCGAAGTAGAGTGCCTAATGGGTGGGTGGGAAAAAGACTCAGTGAGGAAAGCTGGTTGACATCTGGCTGACTGAAAATGGAGCCAAGGAGGTAAGTTTTAAACAACACTTAGAAAGGGTTTGGATGTACATCTGGATGTCTTCTAAAAGATATGCTCTAGCTCAACCAAAAGTGCTTGAGGCTGGAATCACTCTGTCACCTGTGTGATGCTGAAGGTCAGGTCAGATCAGATCATCATAATGGTCCTTTTTGGCCTTAAAAACTATGAACGAGGGCAGAGTGCTCTAGTGAGCTGATGTGACAGTATGAAGGACCTGATATGAAGGCGAAGGGCTCAGAGAAAATGCAGTTTTTGGGAAAAGAGTTTGCCAAGTTAAATGGGAACACAAGCAGTGGTGAAGACAAAGGCAAGTCTTGTAGTGGGTCATGAGCAAGTGTAGGCCCTTCAAGACAAGGTTGATGTAATTATGTTTGTAACAGGATTCTGAATAGACTGTTTGACTTCCAAGAGCCGCTATAGCCAAAGAGAAGGGAGTGGGGTCTTGAAAGCAACAGAGTAAGGAGTAAAACCTGGAGGCACTATGGTCTAATGGATTGGGACTGGGACTTGGGAGACATGGGTTCTAGTCCAGATTTGCCACTCTGATGATATGACCTCAGTGAAGTCATTTTGTCATATTTTTACTCATCTTTTGAAAAGCATGTTGAGAAGTATGGATGGAAAGAGATCTTGAAGTTCTAAAAGTTCTGATTCTAGTTTAAAAAATAAAGATCCTTCAGTTCAAGCTGGACTTTGTCGTGGTACAAAAGTAAGTAGGAGTTAGAGGATGACTGAAAAAATGTTTTTAAAAACATACATGCAGAAACAGAGAGTTGGCTTTGAGTGCTGGGAGATTTTTTTTTTTTTGCTGTATCCAGACCCACCTTGAACTAGTAAATTTTCCAGTCTAAAATCAAAATGGCTTAGAGACGGGATCTGATTGCAGAAATATGTTTAGAGCAGAGGTGGAAAGTTTCGAATTCTCTTGCATACTTTTAATCTCCTGTTAAATACAGGTTACTGTGAAATAGTAAAGATAAGGTTTTGACACACTTCTGAAAATAAAAGGGTTTGTGAGATTGTGCATGGGTGGGAAGATGATGGATTGTTGTTTGAGGTTAGATAACAACTGATGCAGTTCTCTCAGCCATGTCAGCAGTTTCTGTGGAGAATCAGGTGACAGAAGTTGTGGCTATGGTTTGAAACTTCTTAAGAAAAGAGTTTTTTTTGTGCTTAAACTAGCTGAAATGTTTGATTCCAAATGAGTCAGTAACCCCCCCCCCCCCCCCACACACACACACAAAAAGTAGGTAAATTGCCATTGCCTTTATTACTAATTTCATTGGCTTTGCCAATGGCGGAGGGGGAGGGAGGGAGGGGAGGGAAGAAACATTTTCTAATTCTAGCTCTGAGAGAATTAAACATCTGTAAACTCAAGTCCAAATCAATATGTGTGCACATAGACGTACTGGTTCCCCTCCAAGTACTGATTTTATGGTGTGCCCACTATGACTATATTTTATTTTAGCTGTGATCCTAGGCTGTTGACTGTGACTTATAGCTTGAAATAGCTGGTCCCATTGAAGTCAATGGAAAAACTCCGATTGACTTTAGTGGCACCAGGATTTCCCCGTTTTAAAAATTATGATTGAGTGATACTTATTGAAAGAGATGTTCCAGTTTATGTTTTGTTCAGGTTCTAACCTCACTTGCTACTACCTTGATAGCCTTCTCCACCTCTAACTCTCCCTAAAATGATACCAAAATAGGCAATTTAAATTGTGTGTTCTGGAACACTTAAATTACTTTTTTTTTTATGTATTCAGACATCTCCAGATTCTTACCTGGATTGAGATTGTCTGCTGGCTTGCACTGAGGATTCTGAAACATTGAACTGATCTATTTACATACTTGATTGACCAAGTCACACAATTTGTACATATAAAGGATATTATAAAACAGAATTTTCTTTGGCTTTTGCAGTAATGTGAGAACCAACAATTGTATACACATGCAGAATTTCTGCTTGACTCATGCCTGGCTCTTTTACAGCAAAGTCCAGAACAGAAAGCTCTATCTGGCCACCTTTGCTGCTGTTTTGGGACCCCTCAGCTTTGGATTTGTCCTAGGTTACAGTTCACCAGCTATTCCAGATCTGAAGAAAATTAGTGACCCTAAATTAAGATTAGACACCAACGAAGCATCATGGTTTGGGGTAAGTCTCTGCAAGATGCATTATAATAATGTGTGACTGATTTGGTAAGAAAAAATTCCTTACACGTTTTCAGTTGTGGGGCAGGTCTATTTTGAGAAGGCTATCTGTTTGTATGAGACTAGGCAGGTTGGGTTTAATAATAGAATATGGACTCTTTCAGTTCTAGGTAATTTGTTCAAATTTTAGTCTGAGTGACTGAAAGTTGTTTACACCTGATGGCTGTTTGGTAGTCTATGAAATGAATTTAGAGTTTTCTGCCTCGTTCTATGAATTCATCGCACTTGGCATTAACTGGCCTCCTCTTGGCAGTTTCAATAGAATGTCCAAAGATTAAATGGGCCCTGGAGACTGAGCTCCCCTCTCTCATTGCTAAATGAGATTGCGCTATATTGGGAGCAAAGCATGTTGTAGCAGCTTGCTGGGCCTCTGCTTAGGCAGCATCTCTTTACTTAAACAAACAATTGAGGCCCCAGGACAGTGAAGCTGGCCACTCTCTCGAACCTTAAGTTGTACTTTCTAAAAAGATTCATGGTGGTTCTGTTTTTAACTGACTATAGCTAGTATATCTTTTAATTTTCTTTCTCTCTCACTCACTCACACTCACACACCCCCTACTATCCTTCTGAGGTGAATTAATGATCTTTGGGAATTGCACTACTTTATGAATGGATAGGTAGGCTAGTCTTTGTCCCTTAGTCTAATGACTTCCGTACATCATCTTTTAAACCAAAGAGCATTTTTGGAAAGGCTGTAGAATGTATAGTCATTTATCTATTTGTGTGTGCTTGTTTTCTGAAGTCTGTAGTAACATTAGGAGCTGCTGCTGGAGGAATACTGGGAGGCTGTATGGTGGATAAAGTTGGGAGGAAGCTGAGTTTGATGCTGTGCTCAATACCATATGTCTCTGGGTTTACAATTATCATATCCGCCCAGAATGTCTGGATGCTTTACATTGGACGAATACTGACTGGGTTAGCCAGTGGCATTACTTCACTTGTTGTTCCAGTAAGTGAAACATTTTTATTTCTTTCTTATTTATTCCGCATAGTCTGGAAAAATGTTGCATGAGATAATATAATCTTAAAACCAGGAGTGGCACCACAGCTATGGCACCCATACAACCTTAATTCTACCTTGTAGTGACACCACGCGATAGCCATATGACTATGATCATAGCATATTAGTGTTTGTGGTCTTTTATATTAAATAGCATTGACTTTAAAGATGGATTACATTTATTTCCTCTTGGTGTCTCTCTGAAAGGCGAAACTTAGGTGATTTGGGTTTCCCAATGGCATTTCCAGTCCTCAATATGTTTGGATTTCTTTTCAGTTTAATGTTAACTCTGAATTTCCCAGGTTTATAATACTTGCTGTTAGTGCGTCACTGTAACACTGTTAAAAAAAATATTATTATTATTATTATTATTATTATTATTATTTTAAATTATTTTCGGGCTTCACTCCATTTTAACACAGTTTTTGTCCAGGAATTTCCTTGTCCTTCTTAACATTTATTTGTTTAATACATAAAGAGTAAATAAAACAAAGACTACATATCTTCAATTTTTAATATCTTTTTCTAAAACTTTTAAAACTCTTAAGGTCAGATTCGCCACTAGGCTGTGGCTGCTTTACAGCATTTTGGAGCAGTGCAAAGCAGGCAGAATGTATACATCAGTTTACTGCTATCTCCCGACTTTAATTTTTCTGTGTGTGTGTGTGTGTGTGTGTGTGTGTGTGCGCGCACACGCTAGTTTCCCCCTCAGTTTCCCCTACCTTCACCCCTCCCCTTCCCTTTTGTCCTCCTTGGTGAGCAGATCTAGTGTAATTCATAGTTTTGAAGGGATCCCAGTGTTTCCAGCTCTTGCAAAGTAAATGTAACCTTAAGTCTCTAGAATTAGACATCAAATAAAAATTCCAAAATTCATTATTGTCTTAAATCATGAGACTTCAAAAAAAATTGTTTTTTAAACACTTGTGATTGGCATACGGTATAGCTGCATTTTCCATTACTGAAGGTTTATTTGTTATTAGACTGCATTAATGACTTCAGAGAAACTCTCAGAACTGTTCACTTTCAAAAGGGCTGCCCTATTCTGTTCTATAGGACTGAGGCTTCAGTTAATTAGCCTCTGGCTTCAGCCCTTATTGTTTGTTATAAGAGATGGCAGAAACTTTGAAAGAAAGGGGTTCTTTGTGAAATTATCTGAAAGAACACTTATTTGTCTATCCTTGCCAAAGAAGAAACTTTCCCTTATGAAGAAAAATGGCATTAAAGACCATTAATCCTATTTTTCTCCCCCTCCCCCCAACAACAACAACAAAAAAACCAACCTTCAAATGTAGCCTATTCCTCAGAGGGATTTCAATTATATGGGAATTTTTAAAGTCTATTTTGTGACTAAAATTATTAGGGGGACACAAGGTTTAAGACCCAATGCGGGGATGACCTGGTATTTACCAGAGATTGATTTGATTTGTTGTTTGTTTGTTTTTTACCAGGTAAAATCATGGTTGTTACTGCCCTGGGAAAAACTAGTTAGTCCCAATTTAAGGCATTTTCTATTTGAAAAACTATTTTATTAATGCATATCACATTACACTTAGTTTTAGTTACATATGCAGACTGTGGTTACATAAGGCAGCAGGGTTGAACAAATAAAATGTAAAACTGCAATTATGATATGGAATGTATGTCTATATATTTTGGTTTGGTATTTTTCTCAAAGAAGTTATACATGTCATTTCTCCTATTTCAGTTCTCAGTATTACATAAACAAAAATCAAACATTTTGATTTGATGAAAAATGACAATGGAGAGGTGTAGGCTTGAAGCATTAAGCAATCGGAAGCATGCAGAATTGCAGACTACCATTCCAGATCAATTTGGCCATATAGCATTTGTAGCAGAAGACAAACTTTGATGTAGTGTATAGACAGCCTATTCCTCAGTTTTGAATGGATGTATCCAAAGCTTTAAAAAATTTGTTCTATGCTTGCAGGACACTGATGCAATTATTTTTTTCTGGTTTAAATCTCTATTTACCAGCACCCTGTCCTAAACTAGTTTTTCCCAGGAAATTGTGAATTCTGACCCAATATGAAGTTTCTTATGGGACTATCTTAAAATGAACTTGTTTGACTTAACTTGAACAGATTTACTTTTAAATTCTTAAAACTCATTCTCTGCCCAAAGAGTAAGGACACTGATTTTGGGAAGGAGCCAATATATTCTTCACATGTAACAAAAGATGAATCCCTGCTTTAAATGCAAAACCTAACTCTGTCATAACTATGGAGCCATGGTGGACACCTCCATAATCGCTTATAGGGCTCAACTGACTTTAAAAGTGGGGTTTTATGATAGGTGTGACACTACCAGAATAGTGTATGGTAAGGCAGGAGCTGGCAAAATCAGATTTCCATTATCTGAAACAGGGTAGGAAGTATGGAGTTTTTTATGTTGAATTAAAATGCTAAAGTCTTAATCCATGACCTACAAAGGGTTTTTTTCATAATACAAGAACAAGGGGCCACCAAATGAAATTAGTAGGTAGCAGGTTTAAAACAAACACAAGAAAGTATTTTTTCACGCAACGCACTGTCAACCTCTGGGACTCCTTGCCAGAGGGTGTTGTGAAGGCCAATACTATAACAGGGTTCAAAAGGGAGTTAGATAGATTCATGGAAGATAGGTCCATCAGTGGCTATTAGCCAGGATGGGCAGAAATGGTGTCCCTAGCGTCTGTTTGCCAGAAGCTGGGATTGGGTGACAGGGCATGGATCACTTGATGATAACCTGTCTGTTCATTCCCTTTGGGGCACCTGCCATTGGCCACTGTCAGAGGACAGGATACTGGGCTTGATGGACCTTTGGTCTGACCCAGTATGGCCGTTCTTATGTTCTTAAGGGTTGTGTGCAGATGAATCCTCGTGCACAGAGCCCCATTCGAGTCAGTGGAGTTGTCTGGGGCTCCACCTCTGTGTATCTGTTACCAGAATTGTGGACTTATTTTGTAGTTCGCATTCAGCATCCATGTCTGGGATGCTAACTTATTGTCTTCTATGCAAGCGGTGGCATTTTGATTTCTGTTAATTTTTGGCACGTTTGTTGGTATTTTTGGCAGAGCCTTTCATGGAACCAATGTAAATTCCCAAAAGTGACACTGCTGGTTCTAGTCGTTCCAGTGTAGCTGCTTATTATTCATGTTGGGACAATGTGGCTGTATTTTAACAAGTTCTTTTCAATATCAGCTGTTCTTACTTTTTTAAAACTTTTTTTTGTTAATATTTTCTAATTATGCATTTTTAGGTGTATATTTCTGAAATATCTCACTCAAAAATTCGAGGAACACTTGGCTCATGTGTTCAGCTGATGGTGGTGACTGGTATACTGGGAGCTTATGTTGCAGGTATTGCACTTAGTTATACAATCCTAGAAATGTTGGGCTGGAAGGGACCCTGAGTGGGCAGCAAATCCAGCCCCCTGTGCTGTAGCAGGACCAAGTAAACCTACACCATTCCTGACAGGTGTTTGTCCAACCTATTCTTAAAAACCTCCAATGGAGGATTCCACAACCTCCCTTGGAAGACTGTTCCAGAGCTTAACTACACTTAAAATTAGAGAATTTTACGTAATAGCTAACCTAAATATCCTTTGCTGCAGATGAAGCACGTTACTACTTCCGTCTTGAGTGTACATGGAGAACAGTCCTCTTTCTAATAGCCTTTGACATATTGGAAGACTGTTATGAGGTCCCACCAGTTGTTTTTTCTCAAGACTAAATGTGCCTAGTGTGTTTTTGTTTTTAACCTTTCCTCATAGGTCAGGTTTTTCTCAACCTTTTATTATTTTGATTGCTGTCCTCTAGGTTCTGTCCAGTTTGTCCACTTCTTTTCTAAAGTGCGGTGCCCAGAATTGGACACAGTACTCCAGCTGAGGCCTCACCAGTGCCAAGTAGATTGGGACAACTACCTCCCATGTCTTGCATAAAACACTCCTGTTAATACACCCCAGAATATGATCCTCTTTGCATCACATTGTTGACTCGCATTCAATATGTGATGTATAATGTCATCCAGATCCTTTCAGCGGTACTACTGCCTCACCAGTTATTCCCCATTTGATAGTTGTGCATTCGATTTGTCCTTCATAAGTGAAGTACTTGCACTTGTCTTTATTGAATTTCATCTTGCTGAATTCACACCAATATTCCAATTTGTCAAAGTTCTTTTGAATTCTAATCATAGAACCATAGATGATTAGGGTTGGAAAAAACCTCAGGAGGTCATCTAGTCCAACCCCCTGCTCAAAGCAGGACCAACACCAACTAAATTATCCCAGCCAGGGCTTTGTCAAGCTGGGCCTTAAAAACCTATAAGGATGGATATTCCACCATCTCCTTAGGTAACCCATTCCAGTGCTTCACCACCCGACTCCTGGTGAAACAGTGTTTCCTAAAATCCAACCTAGACCTCCCCCACTGCAACTTGAGACCATTGCTCCTTGTTCTGTCATCTGCCACCACTGAGAACAGCCGAGCTCCATCCTCTTTGGAATCCCCCTTCAGGTAGTTGAAGGCTGCTATCACATCCCCCCTCACGCTTCTCTTCTGCAGACTAAATAACCCCAGTTCCCTCAGCCTCTCCTCATAAGTCATATGCCCCAGCCCCCAATCATTTTTGTTGCCCTCTGCTGGACTCTCTCCAATTTGTCCACATCCTTTCTGTAGTGGTGGGCCCAAAACTGGACGCAACACTCCAGGTGTGGCCTCACCAGTGCCGAATAGAGGGGAATAATCACTGCCCTCGATCTGCTGGCAATGCTCCTACTAATGCAGACCAATATGCTGTTAGCCTTCTTGGCAACAAGGGTACACTGCTGACTCGTATCCAGTTTCTCATCCACTGTAATCCCCAGGTCCTTTTCTGCAGAACTGCTGCTTAGCCAGTTGGTCCCCAGCCTGTAGCGGTGCATGGAATTCTTCCGTTCTAAGTGCAGGACTCTGCACTTGTCTTTGGTGAACCTCATCAGATTTCTTTTGGCCCAATCCTCCAATTTGTCTAGGTCACTCTGGACCCTATCCCTACCCTCCAGCATAGCTACCTCTCCCCCAGCTCTCTCTCAGCTTAGTGTCATCTGTGAACTTCTGAGGGTGCAATCCATCCCATCATCCAGATCATTAATGAAGATGTTGAACAAAATTGGCCCCATAACCGACCCCGGGACACTCCGCTTGATACCGGCTGCCAACTAGAGATCGAGCCGTTGATAACTACCCATTGAGCCTGACAATCTAGCCAGCTTTTTATCCACCTTATAGTCCATTCATCCAATCCATACTTCTTTAACTTGCTGGCAAGAATACTGTGGGAGACCGTATCAAAAGCTTTGCTAAAGTCAAGATATATCACGTCCACTGCTTTCCCCATATCCACAGAGCCAGCTATATCCTAGAAGGCAATCAGGTTGGTCAGGCATGATTTGCCCTTGGTGAATCCATGTTGACTGTTCCTGATCACCTTCCTCTCCTCCAAGTGCTTAAAAATGGTTTCCTTGAGGGCCTGCTCCATGATTTTTTCCAGGGACTGAGGTGAGACTGACCGGTCTGTAGTTCCCCTGGTTCTCCTTCTTCCTTTTTTTTAATTTGTATTTATTTATTTTTTAAAAGATGGACACTACATTTGCCTTTTTCCAGTCGTCCATGACCTCCCACGATCACCACGAGTTTTTAAAGATAATGGCCAACAGCTCTGCAATCACATCAGCCAATTCCCTCAGCACCCTCGGATGCATTAGCTCTGGACCCATGGACTTGTGCATGTCCAGTTTTTCTAAATAGCCCTTAACCTGTTCTTTCACCACTGAGGGCTGCACAGTGCTTGGCCTCCAAAGTGCTTGCAACTCCTCCCAGCGTGATGTCATCTGCAAATTTTGTAAGCATACTTTCCACTCCATTATCCAAGTCATTAATGAAAATATTGCATAGTAGTGGAGACACAACTGACGCCTGTGGAACCCCACTAGATACGTCCTCCCAGTTTGACAGTGAACCATTGATATTGCTCTTTGAGTACGGTCTTTCAACCAGTTTTGCATTCATCTTCTAGTAATTCCATCTAGACCACATTTCCCTAGTTTGCTTAGGAGAATGTTGTGTAGGGCTGTGTCAAAAGCCTTACTAAAATTAAGATGTATCACATCATCTGCTTTCTCCCATCCACTTGGCCAGTAACCCCATCAAAGAAGGAAATTAGGTTGGTTTGGAATGATTTGTTTTTTGATAAATCCATGCTGGCTATGTGGGATGCAGGGCTAGTGAAATTTCTCCAGACTTTAGGAGGAGAATCAGCACATGCTCAGGGAACCACTTTGAGGAAGGGGAAAATGTACACAAATTGCTTTATCAGCAGAGCTAGTACAGCTCACTATAATGCGTACAAATGTCAGCTGATTCTCTTCATTTATGTTCCTTCCCCTTCCTGCCTCAGGAATGGCACTCAGATGGCGCTGGCTGGCTGTGCTATGTTCTTTCCCACCCTGCATAATGCTCGTGTTCATGTCCTTCATGCCTGAAACACCTAGGTTCCTGCTGAACCAGAAAAAACGCACTGAAGCTATGGCCGCTTTACAGTTTCTGCGAGGATCAGAGGTGGACCATGAATGGGAATGCCGGCAGATTGAAACCAGTGCTGAGGAGCAGGTGATGAAGATTTTGTTCTGGGTTACACTAAAAGCTTTTTTTTAATTCAGTAAAGAAGAAACTTGGTTGAATATGGTTATTACATACTTTGTGTATGTGGTCAGAGATAATAGTGAAATAATTGTTTCAGGACTTGACTGTTATCTTAAGTGTGACTTCTTCCCTTCTCCCTCCGCCTGCCAAATTACTGTATAGGAAATGAGACTAGAACACTCTGCATCTATACCTGTGTGGCCTGGTTTGCACATTCTTAGGATCCAAAGCTCCCACTGAAGTCCGTGGGTATTACAGATGCATGTGGAGTGGAGGATCGGGCCTCAAATCCCATTTTTAATAATTTGTAGCATGTACCTAAATCCTTTCAGCTCCTCATTTGCATTGGGTGATTAAATAGCTGAACAATATGAAAAGAACTAGGAGGAAATGGAAATAGTAGAAGTATTGGCCCAAAATCTTCTCTCTTAACACTGACACAAACAAGAGGTTGGTGAACACTTTTTTTTTTTTTTTTTTCCCTCTCCACAAAGTGATCACTCTATACCTGACTTATCAGTCTTCATTCTGAAAAGCAACCTGCACAACACTTTAAAAAAGATGAGCCTGGGAGTTTGAATTCATAACCTTGCTAGATACTTAGTAAAGACACTGGATTTATAGGTTTCAGAGTGGTAGCCGTGTTAGTCTGTATCAGCAAAAACAATGAGGAGTCCTTGTGGCGCCTTAGAGACTAACGAATTTATTTGGGCATAAGCTTTTGTGGGCTAGAACCCACTTCATCAGATGCATGGAGTGCTGTTAATTGATTTATCTCGTTAGACTGACCTCACACTTGGTAAGACAGCCCCCATCCTTTCATGTATTTATACCTGCTCCTGTATTTTCCACTCCATGCATCTGATGAAGTGGGTTCTAGCCCACGAAAGCTTATGCCCAAATTAATTCGTTAGTCTCTAAGGTGCCACAAGGACTCCCCGTTGTTTTTACTGGATTTATAGCTAATTAAACAATCAGTAACCCCCTCCCCCTTTTTTTTTTTTTTCCTAAGACTACAGGGGTATTAATGGGCTATTTCACCTTGAATGATCCCTTAAATATGTGCTATCTGTTTGATCTTATATTTAGCAACACTGAGTACCTTTCCCAGACCTTAAAGAGCTCTGCATAGCTCCAAAGTTTGTCTACCTCACCAACAGAAGTTGGTACAATAAAAGATCTTGCCCATTTTGTCTCATAAATAAGAGCACAGATTAGCCCCCTCAATTTGTTGTAGAGACCATATTGACCAAACTACTAAACAGGTCTTTTTATAGTTTGGACTCAGAGATATTTGTAGAAAGTGAATACCAATAAATCTCTCATGTTTTACAAAGGGGTTTGTGGATTTGGGTATCTTGTGAGGGCTGGATGATGGGGCAGTAGGAGGGGAAGGCAGAGACTTCAAAGGAAATTCATGCCTGGTTTTTCTAAATTCCCTGCTGTGGCTTCAAATGTTGCTCCCTCAGGTGTCCAAATACTATGGTTCAGTTATAGTACTGGGAACTGAGGGTAGAAGAAATCAGCATTATTTAAGTACCGAGAGTTCTCCAGCTGTTCCAAACATAACAATGACATTCATTATACCAGTTTAATAGATTACTTAAATGGGGGACTTGCTCTGTTTGTGTGTGACCAAGTGCCTGGGATAGACTACACTGACAAGGTCCTGCTCAGGGCTGACTGCCCTATTTCTTGCAATCACCAAAGCTGGTGGTTTACACTCTAATTAGATTCACCAAACCGGTACCAAAAGAGCTTCTGCAGTACCAGATTGCCTAGCCAGAAGCCAAACACCGTACCCTTTAGGCATTCTAGCTCCTGGCTCCAATCCAGACAACCAAGTCTAATATAGCGAGAGGTTATTGAAAACCCGTTTCACCATATGTGAGGTTCTTTCTAACCCCAAAGGATCAGACACACATCCCCAGGTCAATATGAATTTCAGATCTTCCCCAAATATAACACTGTTAGCCAATCCTTAGCAACTAAAGATTTATTAATAAAAGAAAAGAAGAGTTATAAATGGTTAATAGGTTATTTACATACTAATGATTGCAAAGTCCTTATATCAGGTTTGTAGCAGTGATGGAACAGACTGCTGACTTGTAAAGTCTCTCTGGTGACTTCCAAAAGTTTGGAAGGTCCTCAGTCCATAGTTCAAGATGTTTTTCTTTTTGTTGTAAATCTATAGTCCAGAGAATTACAGCAGGAAAGAAGCAAAATGGAGGTGTCTTTATATTCTCCTTCATGTACATGGAAATTTACTATATCAAACAAAGTCCACAGCCCCTGTATGTGAAAGCTGCTGTCCCAAGATGGAGTCCAGGGTCACATAAGCGTATCACAAGCTCCTACATGTTTTGCTGCATCACAGGGGGTGGCCATTAGCTCCTTGCTGTCTGAGGCATCCTCAAAAATGCTATCTGGACAGGATGAGTTTCTTCAATGGCCCATTGGGAGAATGGAGTGTCCCTGATGGGCCCTCAGCACACAGATTTACATCAGGGCTAGGCAGTTATTTGGCAGACTACAACTCATAGGCAATATTCATAACTTCAGATACAAAGATGATACATGCTTATAAACAGGATAATCATACTTAGCAAATAATAACTTTTTCATTGATACCTTACATGACATTCTTTGTACAAGATTTATGGAAATTGTATAACAGTGTTAACAACAGTAATATAAATGGCCACCTTTCTTATATGCAGCATCACAATACGGTCTTATGATAGATCTGAATTTCGGTGGTAGCACTTCTTCATTCAGTTATGCAAATCAAATAATTGTCATTGAATCTTTGCCTATGTCTTCTTTATAGCACAGACTAAGTGTTGCTGAATTTAAGAATCCATCTATCTACAAGCCATTTCTTATTGGTGTGGCACTGATGTTCTTCCAGCAAGTAACAGGGATTAATGCAATTATGTTTTATGCAGAAACTATCTTTGAAGAAGCTAATTTTAAGGTAAACATTGTTCACTTCATCTTTCTAAAATAGAATAGATAAATGCAGTTTAGCCGGATGTTACACTTGAGTACAGAGTACCAAACAGAAACCACATATGAATTTGGTGAATCTGTTGGAGTGATGGAAAAATGTTAAGTCTCTGCAGTTTTGTTTGTATGCAGGCATCTGACTGTCCTTGTTCTGGTTGGTTAGTTTTATTATTAACAGTTTCTTCAAGGAAAATAATATATATTAGACTGCTGGTCAGCAACTTTGCCTCCATTTCCAGGAAATGTAGTATAAGGTGCCAAAGCCCACTTGGTCATAGGTCCACGCAGAATCTCTCTCACCATGGTTACTATTGTGTGCTTCAGAGGAAGTAAAATTGCTGTGTCAGGTGAAAGCTAAAGTACAGCAATGGAGAGGAATAATTGCTGGAGTGGATCTCTACAGAAAGATCAGGACATTTTACTAGTCATAATTAAATGCTATTTTTAAGTTAATGTATCATGCAAAGTGCTTCTGTCTGGTGTCAGTTTTCAGTTTAACTGACAAAGATATGCTCTGCATGTTAGAATCAAACTATTTAAAAATAGTTGTTGTTTTTTTTCTTTTCCCCCTTTCCTGCATTCATCCTCCACTGTCTCAATTTCCCTTGTGTTTCTTGCATAATCTCCAGGTCATCCACAGGTATAGCAGTGACAGAGGCTTGTGAGAGAATCAGCTGCTAATAACAATCTTGTGTTAATATACATGAAGGCTCAATTTTATTCATTTCATTCAGAAAACTAATAAGAGCAGTGGTTGTGAGTTGGACATCTGGGGTATATAGAGTAGTGGTGGCCAAACTTACTGACCCTCTGAGCGCATATGATGATCTTCAGACGTTCAAGAGCTGGGGTATGCCTGCCAGTGCTTGGGGCTTCAATCCCATGGCGGAGTGGTGGGGCTAAGGGCTTCTGCCCTGCAGGGAGGGGGGGCCTCTGGGCTTCAGATGAAGCACCGAGCCCCGGTGGGCGCACCCCATGGGGTTGAAACCCCAAGACTCCCATCCCTGCTGGGCAGAAGAAGCCCTTAGCCCCACCACTCCTCCACAGGGGAGAAGCCCTGAGCTCTCTCCCCTCCCCCCCCCAATCAGTCTGGTGGGCAGAGAATGGGGTGAGGGGTCGTGTGGGCTCTGCAAGCTGCACTTTAACTGTAAAAGAGAATTGTAGAATTTTTAATTTTGTGGTGCAGAATCCCCCCAGGAGTAACTTACCTGGTGAGGCTTAATGCTTGAAAAGCATTTTGAGATCCTCATATGAAAGGTACTGTGCAGAAGCACAGTATGTTAGTTAATACAGAGATCAGACCAAGATATCAATACTGCATACAAATTAGCAATACAAAATATGCTATTTCTTTTCTACCTGCAGCATTACTGGAAAATCCTAATCACTTACTGAACACCATGACATTGTTTCTACAGATTTTTTTTTCTCTTTCTTTCAGGACAGCAGAATGGCCTCTGTTGTTGTGGGTTCCATACAAGTGTTTTTCACAGCTGTGGCTGCACTTATTATAGATAAAACTGGGCGAAAAGTACTGCTTTCTATTTCAGGTAAAAAAAAAAATCTATATCTTAAAATATAAAATACATATGAGATGGCTGGTTTGAATCAATGTGAATGGATGAGGGAACGTCTAGATGCTATTTTGTCTTTTCCAAACCATACTTAAGAATCTGTCTCTTTGGAGAATGTGACTGAAGGAGTTAAAGACCTAGGTCCAGACTTCTCCAGTGTCCTGCATCTTTTTGTCTCTGCTGTGTGCCCTTAACTTGCCACTGTATCCTACATTGTAGGAATCCTGCTTCCATGTTGCCAGTTAATAACTGAGAATGTAAACTCCAGAAGCAGTATAATGAGTTTCTAAACTCTTTGAGGCCTTTTTTTTTTAAAGGCTGGGACAATGACAAAAGTGTCTTTCATCATGCAAAAACTTGCCTGCATTTTAATATTCCAAAATTGGGTCAGATATGCAAAAGCTTAAAGATACATTCTGTTGGTAAATGTCCTCCTTTAAGAACAATATTGTTTGTAATACCAAAAATATCCTAGCTTGCCTACTGCATGAAGGTTTGTAATTATGCAATGGAGTGGTTTATTTTAAAACTTAACTTCTGTAGACTTAGTCTGGTGATTTAGAAGAAAAGTTGATCACAACTTATACATTGCACTGGAGAGTTTTTCTCTCTTTCTTTCTTTCTTTCTTTCTTTCTTTAAGTACCATTGTCTTCTGAAATTTAGTGAACACTTGTTTACTTGTGCCTATTTCACAAGTAGGTTTGGTAGTATTAATTATATCAAGCAGGATTAATTTACTCTAACATGCATATATGTATACAGTATATTTGAATCCTGTAATTGTATGTATATTCACAGTGATTGCTGAGGTTATTGTAATTCTAGATACTATTTTATTTTATTTATTTTTGGTGATCTCTCACTTGAGTCATCCTGTACCAAATAGTTCCAGAGGTAGTTTCTAAGGATGCTATTCTTATACAATCATTGTGGGCAAAGCACAGATGTGAGGAACTTCCATAAGAGGCTTGTTTTTTTTTGTATTTAATTTACCAATTCTGGTCTCTCGGATACAAATCTTTTCCAAGTGGCAATAAATCTGCAGTTGGTTCTTCTTCACTTTTGCAGGGGTCATTATGGCTATCAGCACTGCAGCATTTGGGCTGTACTGTAAAGTGATCCTTCCAAACCCTCAGAATTC
This sequence comes from Terrapene triunguis, assembly GCF_002925995.2. Classification (NCBI taxonomy): domain Eukaryota; kingdom Metazoa; phylum Chordata; order Testudines; family Emydidae; genus Terrapene; species Terrapene triunguis. Next base: position 18,935,095 of record NW_020664589.1, read on the forward strand.
ATCACAACCTGGCTTATTGACTACACTAAATTCAGCATCTGTAGGAGCAGAAAACAACCTAGCATGGTTGGCTGTAGTGAGCTTGGGGCTGTTCATCACTGGTGAGTGGTCTGCCATTGTAGTCCTGGGCTATGCAAAAAAAATTGTCCGCAACTATAAAAGCACTTGAGACAGGAGTACTGTGTACCTCAGAAGTTCTTGAGTATGGCCTTACAATAGTACTGGTCACCTGTGACCTCTGTTGACTCAGCTAAGAGTTGTGAAAGCACAACACTTCTTGGGGATCAAGCTATAAGGCTCTGCTCCTGCAGTCTGTACTACACTCAGCAGGGACTCCTGAAAGGGTGTAGGATATGGATTAATCAGCCTGGACCACATTCTTAGATATTGCACTTAGATATTTATCTATCTATCTATTTTAAACTGTGTTCACAACCAGTAACCAGAAGCATTTTTTTCTTCCTGCACCAGTCAAAGTGAGGTAACTTTTAGGTTAGTGCAGGGCAATTGAAGTTAAAAATGTAGATTTAGTTTGAAGAAACCGCCACTTCAGAGAGGTAACAAAAACCCCCCTCTCATTTATCGAAGCGTGTTATCAGATGGTGGGGTTAATAATTTTTGGGTATTGTTGCAACAAGTATATACCAGTTTTGGAGTGTGCACTTCAGTACTGCTTTTTAAGTGAAATGTTCCCTCTACAGCAGTCTGACAGGACCATAGTTAGAGTTGGGGTAGAATTAACATTTATCACAGAACAGGATTTGGCATCATTCATCACTTGCTTCTTTAAATGCAAAACAAGTTTACTTTTCACCTTTATTTTCAATTTCAGGTTTTGCCCTTGGTTGGGGTCCCATTCCGTGGCTGGTGATGTCTGAAATATTCCCACTTAAAGCTAGAGGAATTTCCAGCGGTGCCTGTGTCTTAACAAACTGGTTTATGGCTTTTTTAATAACCAAGGAATTTCATGATCTTACAGTAAGCACCGTGTAACCCCAATTATGAGCCTTACCCCTTCTGATTCATGGTGAAAGTTGATAAACAATGCTGTTGGCAAATCACTAAGCTATGCTCTTCCCTGGTAATGAGGTACTGCAAGTAGTCCTATGCAGCTTTGTTTTTTCTCATAATAATAGTTTTCTTTTTCTTTCAGGGCTTCCTGACTTCCTATGGCACTTTCTGGCTTTTCTCTGTCTTCTGTATTCTAAATGTAATTTTTACTGTCCTGTATGTGCCTGAAACAAAAGGAAGGACATTGGAACAAATAGAGGATCACTTCCGAAGATCACCTGCGACCTGAGGTTCTTTACCCTGTAGGAAAGTTTTCCTATTAGGTTACTGTTAGTGTTATTGCCTAAACTTTTCCAAGAAACATCCTCTGGATTAGTAGGCTGCACCTGAATTCATGATGTGGTTAAACATGGTTTAAATCAACTTCTAATCAATTTTGTTAACTTTGGCAAAAATCTGAATTGCATGGTGGAGAACCAAAACATTGTTCTCATATGCATGTACGCATTCAGCTTCTTTCAGGTTTACAAAGCAGCAGGTGGTGCTAATTCACTGTGATACATGAGTTATTCTCTCCTTTTCCCAGGCCTTGGAGCTTCATTTGGGCTGTCACTGTTTTTCTCTTTCCAATGTTCCCTTTACCTACTGTAGATTAGTTATGAAGGCTGAATAACTGCTTTTAATGGATTAGCTGGTATGCTGTTCATTCTGTCTCTTATTGCATGAGCCAGTCCTTTGTGTTAGGGATTGGAAGGAATCCCCTCTTCCCTGGCCCGGTGTTTAGCACAGTGTATGTAGTATAAATGAAACCTACTATTGCCTGAACTGCATTAACTTCATACCCTATTTTGATTCTTCCACTGTCTTCACCTGTGCTTGTATGGGTAGTGGCCTGACTATTGAACAAAGTCCAGGCCATTGGTGAGTACAAGTCCTGCAACTAATGCACCAGCCATCAGCCCTCTTCAGATGTTTGTATGCTTGATAAATTGCTGAACACCCTCCAAGAGCCCTAATGTCAGGAGGGGGTTTGAGCACCTCAGGGAAATATATCATGATATTTAGTTGTAATCTTGTGGGAAAAGCAGGCTAAAATAGAGCATTTTACAATTTCAAATAAATATCTTCAGAAGTGCTAACATTTGATCAGACAATGGAAGATGTGTTGCTTCTGCTCAGTTTGCCAAACTGCTGAAAAAGCTTCTGGGCCTTGGAAAAAAATATTTACTATACATCAGAATGGCACTGTAAAATTCAGATACCCTAATCAGCTGTTCAGTTATGAGACTGTGGCTGTATTTACAACATATTTACTTCTCTTGTGTGGGAGACTTCTATCTCAATACAGTTGGCCATTGTGACTAGAACCCTATAATCAAGACTAGCCCCACCCAGCATTGACACTACTTAAACCTATGCTACTTGAACTATACACATTTAAGTTACTTGATGTAGTACTTTCTTAACAGCTGCTGTTTATACTCTGTTCTGCTTCCATAACATTTACTATTATTGATTGTCTAATTTTCTGCTAGATTAAAAAAAAGTTGCAGTGGTCTCAGGCAGTAGGGTCTGCCTGTATCTTATTCACACCATGGAGAGCAGAGGCAGAGAGGATCTAATGGCACAGAAGGTAATTCAGTATCTTTCTTTGCCTTGAATAAGGTCATCAGGCACAAGGCTACTGTGCCAAATCTATAATACCAGAGCTTCCGACTTGATTGCTGCACAGAAATGCCTTCAAAGATCAGGTGCATTGCACCTGTCAGCCTCCACTTCAAACAGACTCATTTAATTTCACCCATTCCTTTTAAACATACAGTCCCTGTCTGAGCAGAAATCTAGTTTTCCTTCTGAAACCATGAAAGCATTGAAGGCACAGAATGTTCATATACTTAAGTTGCAAACAAATGTTGCATATGCAGGCCCCTACTATACATGGGTAGAGAGAAATTTAAGACCGGGGGGGGGTGGTAACTATGGCTGAATGTTGAGTAGGGGACAGGCCCTATTGCTGAGCCAGGTAGATAAGCTGGCCACATCTCTGTTTAACTATTTCCCAGAAATAAAAGTACACGTTTCCATTTGCTATGGCAATACAAATAATACTATAACAGTCTCAGCAGCATGTCAAGGCTGTATGTAGCTAACAAAAGCCAAAACTAGTGTTGCTATCTACAAATTTCACCTTTATAAGCCTGTTAGCAACTCTTCACTCAAACGTTACTATTTCTATTACATTAGTTATTAGGGCACCATTGGCACTGTACAAACTGAGGTAGACATAGTCCCTTTCCCATAGTTCAGGATTCCACCTCGAGGAAGCATTCAGGTTGTTACATAGCGTTAAACACACATTGCAGCATTACTCTAGAGTCAGTCTGACTCATATATAAAATGTATGCATCAATTTTCTTTCAAGCACTTTTCCTAATTTTAAAAACACATTAACCCAGCACACTAAATCCATCTTAAACAGGTTTTAAAAACACAGCCTTTGGAGACCGTCCAAACCAATCTGCATCTAAGAGCTCAAATGTGTCTCAATGGGCAATGTTCCTTTACCCGCACCTGGAAAAGCATGGGCGAACAGGCACGTATTTTCAGTGAATACCTTAATTAAAAGGTAAAGGGCCCAGGTCTCCTTTCATTAACACCAGTGTAATTACTGACTTCAAGGGCATTAGACTGGTACAAATCAGGAGTAACTGAGAGGAGGGTCAGGCTGAAGGCCTGCTAAATCATTCCTGAAAATAAGAAAATGCTGGCTGAGTGAGAGCTGTACACATGTAGCAGGATGCTATGAATGTTCAGTGTGTGACTAAAGTAAAAATCAGTGAGTTAAAAACTCAATAGGGAAGTAAGACTGGATTGGAAATTCTTTAGCAGTACTGCCAATTGCTGGGTGGGCCAGAAAGTTGGTTTCTGCTAGCAATAAAAGGGGAAAACATCCATATCACAAAGGGATCAAATCCGTCAGCAAACCCTACAACTGCAGCTCTCCGCAAAGAACTGTACATTAGCAGAGTCAGTAAAATGTGCAAAACCAAGCAAAATTACCAAATATAGTATTTGTGGCCACAAACTAGAAATGAAAACAGAAGCATGATACAAACAGAAAGGAGCAACTCTGTAAACAATGTGACAGGAGAAATGGAAACAGAACTTGACTAATGCAAAATATGAATGAGTTTACGCAGACTATCTGAAATAAGACTTAGACACACACACACACAAAAAGGGGGGGTGTCCCTGAGTCTGGGAATGAGGGTTGCCAAGGCAGAGATCTCCCTGTGCAGAACCCTGCCAGTGAAGAGGTGGGGGAGAACAAAGATTATTACTTTAGAAGCCCTTCAATGCAGGAAGGGCTTCTGTTCAAACCCTGCTGATACATGTCTTCTCCTCTGAAGTGACTAATAACATCTCTTAAGAGAAAAAATCCCAGAAACATTTAAACAGGGAAAACAGTGACCCAAAGCTGCCCCTTATGAGAATAGCACCACTCCTTCCAGACTACAGAAGACTGAACAACATGAGTCAGAACTTGGAGAAACTACCACCTTTGGAAAGGAAAGAAAAGCACTGTTCAGTGCTTCATTGGTCTAATGATTCATTAGTAAATACCAAAGAAACAACAGGCTCATGTCAAATTTCATAAATATTTATTACATCTCAATGAACAAAAAAGTACCTGCTGCTCCTTCACAACAATGGCCTATTGCACTTAAAACAGCTTTAGTTATTATAGTCATGGTTCCCTTTCTTTACAGGCTACATTCAAAACATGGTACATATACATTACTTGCAATTAAAAACAGTGGCAATACAATAGATTTTAAGACACTTGGTGGTAGTTAATTTTTAGATCACAAAGGTTCAGCAACAGTCTAACAGTACATAATCATTGAGGTACATAACCCACTGCTAACATTCAAGCACTTCAATAAAACAAAAATCAGGGTTGACACAAACTGCTTTGTACAAACCTTAGAATCCTAAGTTCTTCCATTCAACTAGATAAATACTTAAACAAGAGGCAGTAAATACATGTGCAAAAATATTCCTGTTTTCTTTTTTCCTCAAGGCTCGTAGTATTGTCATGAATTCACATTTACACAGATAAACAAAGGCTGCCGTTGGTCATTTGAATGTCACTAGTAGGACAAGGGCAAAGCAGACATGCATTATACAGGCTGGCACAGGTGCAGTGCTGTACTGTCACAATACTAAAAATACATTTAGTAACCTGGCTGCTAGTAAAGACATTTGCTGCAGACTCAAACACCAGAATTTCCTGTATCTTAGGGTAGGTCTACACTTACCCAGTAGTTCGGCAGCAAGAAAATCGAACTTCTGGGTTCGACTTATCGCGTCTTGTCTGGACGCGATAAGTCGAACCCGGAAGTGCTCGCCGTCGACTGCGGTACTCCAGCTCGACGAGAGGAGTACGCGAAGTCGACGGGGGAGCCTGCCTGCCGCGTCTGGACGGAGGTAATTTCGAACTAAGGTACTTCGAACTTCAGCTACGTTATTCACGTAGCTGAAGTTGCGTACCTTAGTTCGAATTGGGGGGTTAGTGTAGACCTGCCCTTAGAGATGAAATCCAAATGTCTCAAGGTCGAATTTATTCCATCACAAAACAAAATCCATAAGAGCTTATTCACCAACACCAGAAGGGCAGTGAGAAAAGATTTCTTTAGCTAAAGTGGCAAACGCTGGGTGTATTAACTACCACACCAAATCACAGCACTATTCATTTTCAATTTCTTGTTCATTCTCACAGAAAGCTACAAACATGATGTAAGAACACAATGAAAGGGGAAAGGAATATCCTTTAAATATCATTATAAATGTATGTGCCAACACATGATTTTTAATTTCCTGTCTTATAAGGAGGAGTCTAAACCTGGCTGTTGATGGACAGTGTTAATAAACTTGAGTGTGTTTTCCAAAATGTATTCCAGCCAAATGATTGTGCCCAGTATGGCATGAGGCAGACTAGTGAGCTACAAGCTATCAAAAGATCATGTTGCTCTTTAGAAGCATTTTGCTTCATGCTACTGAAAGGGAATAATTAGCAAGGCAGCGCAAGTCTTTAGAATGGCCAAGCATACCTGACCTCAATGATGGACTTGAGAGGGCCTTAGAGAACCAAGGTGGGTGAGGTAGTAACTTCAAGTTGGTCCAATAAAAGATATTACCTCAGTCACCTTGTGTCTCTACTATCCGGGGACCAACGGGGCTACAACAATTTAAGAGGACATTACAGTTACCCAAAAGGCAGACTACAGGCTGACATAAATCCAGGGAACATGCACTTGGAACAGCAAGGTGGGCAAATCCTGCCCTTGAGGGTTCGTAACGCCATGTATACCACACCCTGCCCTAAGGCAGAGCTCTCTAAAAAAAGCTGACATCAGACTGGCCGAGTCAGTATGAAGCGATGAAATCAGCTACAAGCATGGTTGAGGGCTCTTTTTGTTCAGAATATTACCAGGTTCAGTCATCAGTCGTATTAGCAGGCTGTTGCCATCCAATTTTTAAGTTCTCAATCATTTTGACTTTACAAATTACATCCATGCTGGGTACAACTATAGTAAAACATGTATCTATGTTGTGCCAGGAGTCCTAGACCATTGTGGTATCAGAGGTAAATTGACCAATCACTGCTTTTATAGCTAATTTTGCATGCAACAGTTTCACTGGTTGTATGAGGGAGCTTACATAGATGGAGGATTACTTGGCCCAAGTGCCATAATCATGTGGTAACATGAGCTTTCAGCTATTATATTAGGGTGAGCAGATGTCCTGATTTTATAGGGACAGTACCGATTTTTGGGTCTTTTTCTTATATAGGCTCCTATTACCCCCCACCACCTGTCCTGATTTTTCACATTTGCTGTCTGGTCACCCTATAATATATTCACACACCCACCCACCCACACCCTCTCTAATAACAAACACATTTATCCCTAGTCTCTGTAGAAGTACGGAGCCTCTGTAAGTTGTGAGAAGCAAAACTTCAAGTCCCTCACCCCACATGGAGCGACAAAGAGACTGCACTAGATTACTTGTATTGGGTGATTTAAAAATATTTTCTTTTGTTTTTTTACAGTGCAAATATTTGTAATAAAAAATAAATATAAAGTGAGCACTGTATACTTTGTATTCTGTGTTGTAATTGAAATCAATATATTTGAAAATGTAGAAAACATCCAAAAATATTTAAATAAATGGTATTCTATTATTGTTTAACCATGCGATTAATTGCACGATTAATTTTTTTTAATCGCATGATTAATTGCAATTAATTTTTTTAATCACTTGACAGCCCTACTGATTATGCAGCTCTTTGCTAAGTCCCTTCAATATGCCCTTTTAGCTCCCTCAGCAGCTTCAGGCTCTAGCCAATGCTAATTTTTATATGCTGAGTTGTGTGGACTCTGCTAGAATATCAGAAGAAGAGAACAGTTCCATGAGCTATTTCAATTTACAATTTGATATTTTGACACACCAAAACAAAATTTCCAGTTAAATTTTATTTTAACTAAAGCCTGAGTTTGCAACATGAGTATGGGCTCCAAAAAACCCATGAGCATATGCACGTACAACTAACACAACAGAAGCAACATCATGGAACAAGGCTGAGGATACAAAAAGGGAAAGAAAAGACTATTGTTTCTTTCAGGATGAGATGTTAGTGCAATTAGTGCTCCTAAAGCGGGTGCAATGAGCCCCCATACATGTTCACTTGCATGCAAACATGGTCTGCCCTGAATATAGTTGTATAAAGAAATGCTGTCTTTCACACACAGAACAGGCCCCAGACTCCATCAAAAGTAAGTGCCACTCTTGGCATCTTTCAGCTTCATTTTTCAACCAGAACTGAACTGGTAAATGGTATAGGGTGTATAAGTTCTTTCTAGTGATTGTGGAGTGCTTTCTCACAAGAGTTGAAATCTCTGGCAAACAATTTCAGCTTACATGCTTTTTCTTAGAATTACAACACACAGATTTACTGGTTTAAAAATACGGTAATACTAATCACTGGTTAAAATACTTTCTTCTAATGAAAGAATGATTGCAGCTGAAAATATTGCTTCTTTCCTTGATCAGCTGTTACAGCTGAGAATAAAAAATGATCCTTTAAATGAAGTTAATAAATATTTTCTTGTTGGAGCAATTAGCAGCTACCTATACTAGTAAAAGGTTAGTAATAGAGTACTAGACAGGAAACTGGATTATATTCAGATACACTCATTTAAAAGACGCTAAGAAGGAAACAAACTATGACACCAGCATGCCATCCCTAAAATAATGAAGATGCTGAACTATTTCTAAGAAATAACTTGTAAACAGAGCTAACATCTTAAAGTAAAAAAGGAGGAAAACATCACATTTTCATGAAAAAGCAAAACATTTTGATTTTTGTTGCAAATTGATTTTTTGGCATACAGAAAATGCAGGAAAGGTCTCAAGAATCACTTTATGCATCCGAAGAAGTGGGTTGTAGCCCACGAAAGCTTATGCTCTAATAAATTTGTTAGTCTCTAAGGTGCCACAAGTACTCCTCTTCTTTTTGTAGGTAAAATCTGTCCTTCATACATCAAAAGGTTTATTGTTACTATTTCACCACAAAAACCTAGCTGTTCAGTGAAATTTCAGCCTGGATTCACTCAGCAAAATGTAGCTATTTGGAGCAGTCTAAAATTTTATCATTTAAACAGTTAATGCACAAGCAAATAGCAACAAATACAGATGCCTGCATGTTAACAGGAGGTTCATCTGCAAGTCAAAACATTGATAGAAAATGGAATGCAAAATCAGATGCTGGCTCCTACATACTGTGTTTTCAAGAAGTCTGCAGATACATAACAGGGATAATATTTCAGTTGCTTTGTTAGCCTGATGCATTTGGACTAGATGATCTCCTGAGGTCCCTTCCAACCCTAATAATCTATGATTCTATGATCTCTTTCTTCCTTTATCTCTGATTTTCAATTTTTAGAGGAATAATTTGAAAGTTCATATTTTTCTACAAAATTCTCCGCATTCTGGAATTTTTACTCCAAACCATGTTTTCGGGTCCCTCTCAGAAAAAATATACATGGAAAGATGAGAGCTAAGAAAGCATATTTGTATCTTATTCATAGATTCCAAGGCCTGAAGGGACCATTGTGATCATCTAGTCTGACCTCCTGTATAACACAGGCCATTTAACTTACATAAAATAATTCCTAGAGCAGAACTTTTAGAAAAACATTCACTTTATTCTCTGTAATTTACTCTCACTGTTAGAAATTTATGCTTTATCTTACCTGATCTTCATAGAATATCCTTGGTTCTTCAGTAAACATTATAACAGAACGGTACCACTTCAGGGACAGATGATCCTGGCTGAAAAGAACTTTGTCACAAGTTTGTTTTTATCTTTTAAAAAAATTGGAATAAATTAATTTTCTTTATAAAGATCATCTTTCTACATGACACACTGTGCTATGAAACAATTTGTAATATCAGCGGCTGCAAATAACACAGCTAAGTGTTACTCTCATTCACGTACTCCAAACATAAGAAGTTCAGAGAGAATAAAAATGAATCCTTTTATTTACTTAAAATTATCATCCTAAAACTATCATTGATATCTACCACCTTGCTACAATACAAACCACTGGTTCTTTAACTGATAAAGGTAAACATAAAGATGGCAAAAAAGCTTCACCCAATTGGGTTCTGTAGAGAATATTCACCAATATACTCTATTTCCAGCCATATGTTATCACTAAAAGCAGTGTTGTGACATTGCTATAAGGCCTTCAGAGTCATAAGAAAAGGAAAAGGAGAAAATAAGGGACTCAAGATTGTCTTCACTTCAAGTCAATGATGTCTTCATCAAATGAAGTAGTGAGATGAAATGGACTGCTAGATGGTGGGCTCTCCTCCCGGTTTGCTGCAGTATCAGGATCTGAACTAGTGGAAAGGTGACGCCCTTCAGAACTGCTTTCAAAAGAGCTTGAAATTATCCTGCAGGAAGGAAGGCAAAAATCTCTGTGAAAACACTTAGATCAAAGCAAGAAGCAAATGAACAGTTATCCCTGGGTGCAACCAGGTTAGTTTGAAGACAGATCTATGACCTCGGAATAGTTTGACCCCTCTCTTTTTAACTCTGATTTTTCAGAGTATTCTCTCATATTCCCACCAACCTGGACAACAGAAAATGCACACAAATATCAAGTTTACAGACAATCAAATATCCCTAGCAGTTATTGTTCATGGATGGCATCTCAAACAAATATTTTATATTGTCATTTCTAGTCAAAATATTTAAATCAATTTACTTTTATCCTCTGTAATTTAAAATTGTGTTAATGAAAAAAATCACCAGTCTGTCATGTCTGGGCCAAATCCTGCCTTTTTTCTTCTCAAGTGTAGATTCCATAGTGCACTGAGTATTGCAGGGAGCGGGAGGGCTGAGGGGGAGGCAGTTTAGAGAAATTCTATATACGCAGCAAGTACTGTGGAAAAGAGGGAACAGGGCTTCTTCTCCACCTTGGTGAGGTTCTGTGCTTCTTTCTAGCGGTGGGTCAGGATAGTGTCTCCTCTCTCAGAATCCCCCCCGCTCAGTTTATGGTGGGTGGGGAAATTCTGTCTCCAAGTGGCCTTCCCATTTCTGGGCCTACTAGACCCTCACTGCTTCACTGGGGCTTCTGGCCTCCTCGGTGGACATCCAGTGAGAGGAAAAGAGGGGGGTGGGGGGGGCTGGTCCCACCCTCTACTCCGGGCCCCAACCTAGGGACCCAAGAAGTAGCAGCCTCACGCTGCCAGTTTCCAGGAAATCTGCTAGCTTCCCTTCCCCACACCCCTTGGCTTATTGTCCCCACTTTGCTTGGGCAGAGTTCCTCCCGACTGTCCTGCCGGGGTAGGGAGAGCCCCTAGTCTCTGGTAATCCTTCTGGGCATGGCAGCACCACACCAAACGCACGGCTCAGTCTCTCCCCTCTGGCAGGGTCCTTTTTTTCAGGTCTTTGGCCCTGGAAGGGTCCTTAGCTCCTGCTTAGGGTAGGGTTTCTCTCCAATCTCTATACCTGTGGGGTTCTCCCTGGTCCTTGTCAGCTTCCGCACCGCTCAGCTCGCCTTCACTCTCACAACACCTATCACCCCCCTGACTGGCAGTGGGGGAAGGCTTTTAACCCATTCTGGCAGGTTTTTAATTGACTCCAGGTGTCCTAATTAACCTGGAGTAACCCCTGCTCAGTTACCAGGGGAAGAGGGACCTGCTTATCCTGAGGCTAATACCTTCCTTCCTGCACTCTCCTGTAGCTGCCTGGCCTGACACTGTCACACCAGTGAATCCATAATCTGCAAATCTGTTTGCCAAAATCCTTCTGAGGGAGGCCCAAACATGGTAGTTACCTTATCAAGGCCCATTTAGTCTGGTTTTGTTCATAGGTCCATGATTTGGTTCCTAGGTATACAGCCAGATATAATTCAAAAAGGCTATACACACCTAGAAACCAAAGATGATATGAAAATATTGACAATCCTTAGCCAAAATTATTACTGGTCCCAGTTCTGACACTACCGGGGCAGTGTTATGGGTAATTTTTTTAAACGGTTTATAGTTTAAAATCATCATTAGTATTACAGTACAACCCAGCAGCCCCACTGAGGGTCAGGACCCAAGGATTTTACCCTGTAATTTAGTGTGATTCTTTTTTAAATCCTCCTCTTTACCTGTCACTGCTTGTTGACCTTATTGCTCCCTGCTTGTGGTCTGATGGTTTTCGAGGAACCTTCTTTTGCTTCTGTGCTACTTCTGATTTGGGAACTTTCTCATCCAAGAGGCCTCAATAAAGGAATAAAAGACTTAGTTTTCAGAAAAGAGATTAAACATTCATGGGGCTGTTATAGATACAATACCCTTCATTGGCTTCAGACATTGGCTACGTTATGACTGGGTTAGAGTACAGACCTATTGTGTGCATTAGCTAATCAGACACCAGATTACCAAAGTATTTTATGTTTTCTTTAAAGCATGTAGCCTTTTCACAAAGAGGCTGTTTTTTCGCCAGCTGACATTTTATTTTTGTAATATTTTCTGCTATATGTCACTCCAGAAATCTAAATGGGTGACAGAGACTCCCGGTAGTATAATTGGGAATTGATTGTATCAATCAAGAGTCTTTACCCAGCAGTTCTTTGCGTGTCCTGCTTGCAATTTCTTTAATTTCCATACGAGACAAAGATAATGAGTGACTGACAGGAGCTGAGGCAGTAACACTAGACATTGAGGTGATGATGGCCTTGGGGACTAATGGTGACTTCAGAGGTCGTTCAATGCTCCTCCCAGCCAGATTACTCAGAGGAATTTTGTATATGTTTTTATACTGAACTTCACCTAAAACACAGAAAAAACAACCAGAAAGAGATTTTCATATTTTCACAGTAATAATAATTTGACACATTATTTTTTATCACTTGAGTGGTGACAACATGTTCAGCTGGTCATAACAAAGACATGGCCATTTACCTGCAGCGCTTACCATCTAAATAAACAGACGATTGGACATAAAAGTACACTGGAACTAGACAGCGGATGCTGTAGCAGAGTAGATTTTATAGTGGAGTGACGACAGCATTTTATTGATACAGAGCACAAGATGAGGGGAAAACAGGGATTGCTGTTCCCTTTGTTAAAATAGTTTATATGCAAGTTGAAGACAATGGGGATGCAAGCTCCTCTTTTCAATGTTACCATCAGAGTTCCACTATGAGCAACTGGGCAGTAACTTCACAGGGACATGTGTACCCCTTTGTAGCCCTGCTTTCTTTGGTAGCATTGCTTAAACTAATAATGTTACTGGTACTTTATAACTCTGAAACTGTGCTATAAGTTCTTCTTCAAGTGATGGTCCCTATGTGGATTCCAATCACGGATGGGCATGCGTGCCATGCGCCGGACCTGTTCATATTAGTGTCTGTTGATTCGCATGTGCATCCACCGCATGGCGCGTCCGAGGCTTTAAGAAGCTGTGCGGGTCGACGACACTCCAGTTTCCTCTTACCGCTGCCATAGTCAGAACCCTCATTTCTCTATCTTCATTGCTATTCTTTCAAAAATTACAGTCTCCGATGGTATATTGTATATAGTTAGTTATAGAGTAGTTGTCCGTCTTCATTTTCCCTTACCTCGTAGTTGTTAGTTTAGTTAGGAATTAGCTGTAGGAATTCCCAGAACACCAAAGGTGCCTATACTGTGTGGGTGAAGCTCACGTAGCTACATGCTTCTCCATCTGCTGCTCCTTCCCGCCTAGAACTCAGGAAGCTTGTGAGCTTCATCTCCGCAAATTCCTAATGGAGGGGGCTATGCACCCACACCCTCCATAGGAACCGGCACCAACGGACCACCATTCCGCCTGGCGGTCAGCTCCACTCCAGGCCCATCCTACCCAGCACCAGTGGCACCTCCACATCCTTCCAAGCACCATGCTCATAAGAAGCACTCGCATGGACACAAGGGCAGATCCCCGATGGGGACTGCTCCGAAGGACAGCGTTTCCTCCCTGAGCTGTGCCAGGTCAGGTGAAAAGTTGCGTGCAGTAGAGGAGGCCCTCCAGTTAAGAAGTCCCGCTTGGAGCATAAGTCTTGGCACCCTGTTCCTGCGATGACAACTTTGACCAGGCGGCACTTCAGCCTTCACCACCGTCACCGTCCACTCTGCCAGGACCGTTGGGGGTCTCCCACCCGGCCCTGCGCACACTAGGATGCCTGTCCCCATTAACACACACGGCTGAGCTGCTGCTGCTGTTTGTGGGCTCTCCAACGCACTGCTCCGATGGCTCTGCCTCTGCTGGAACCATCTTTGGGCTTGGACTGGTCCTCCGAGGTGGACCTGCCTTTCTCTCCTGTCCGCTCATACAGCCCGGATACTAGAGGACCACCCTATCCTTCACCTTATGGGCACTTTGCGGATCCGTGGTCCACCTATCCAAGGGAACCATTGGTTCCAAGCGACCCATACGCCTGGCCCTATTGGGCAGCTTGGGACCCATACCAATGGTGGATGCATCACCAACGTTCTCTGTCGACTACTGCAACCTATGACCCTCCTGCGGATGCCTCCATTCCACTGGACCTGCCCGCACCAATGGCGCCTCTGGAACCGCTGGCACCATCGGTCAACACCAGTGCCTCCTCCACCCTGGATGATACTCTCATACCCTCCCCATGTCTAATGTCTAATATCAAGCCTTCTTGCGATGAATGGCCAATGATCACAATCTGCCCATAGAGGACATCCAGGACCCTCAGGATCAATTCCTGGATATCCTTCAGCCTCCAGGCTCCACTCGCAATGCCCTGCCCTGCCCATCCCTAATGTCATTCTCCAGCAGGCATCATGTACACCTACCCTGAAGACAGTGGAACGTTGCTACTTTGTGCCAATCAAGGGTATGGACTTCCTTTTCCAACACCCACTCCGTAACTCCTTGGTAGTCCAAGTGGCCATGGAGCACGCCCAACACCACCACCTCCGCTCTACCCCACTGGATCGTGCAGCCAAAAAACTTGACCTTATTGGGTATAAGGTCTATTCCTCAGCAGGACGACAATTCTGCATTCCCAGTTACGAAGCCATACTGGCCAAGTCTGATTCCCACTCACACGCAACACTGGCCCAATTAATTGAATTCCTCCTCCCGGATAAGCAGCAGGAATTCCAATCTCTAATTGATGAGGGCACAGTGGATGCCGCCAACACCGCTTCCCAGTCACTGGCCCCCGGGGGTGGTACTTCATGGTGACTCATGGCTTCAGTCAAGCGGTTGTCAGACAGAGGTCCAAACAACTTTGCAGGATCTTCCCTTTGACAACAACAAACTATTCAGTGATAAAACAGATGAATCCCTTCACTCCCTCAAGGGCTCTAGAGCCACCTGCCACTCCCTAGGCCTCTACACCCCAGACTCCACACATTGTCAAAAGTTGTCTTCCTCCTGCCCTCGCCAAACCACCTACCAGGCTTGCCAGCCTTACCCCAGCACCAACCCAAACACCCTCGTCGCCGACCATGCTCCCAGCGTCTGCGACAATCTTCAGCTTCTATCTCAGCTGCCTCCATGTTTGCCCATCGCACCCCTAGTCAAAACTTTTGACTCCTGTACAGAGAACTGCAAACTTTCTTCCAACCCACCGACTACGTCCCATGTCATCTTTGGCAGCTGCCTTACCCTTTTTGCCCACTCCTGGGTCTCAATTACCACCAATCGGGGTGTTGGATATTGTCCGCCGGGGCTACCTCAGAGTTTCTTCCTTTCCTCACCGCCACTCTTCCAGTGGTTACACTTTGGACCCCTCCCAATACCACTTCTTCCACCAGGAAGCAAATGCCCTTTTGCAAAGGGTGCTATAGAGCCAGTCTCACACCGCTATCGCAGCCATTGTTTTTAGTCCCCCTATTGCCTCATACTGAAGAAAGGGGGTAGCATTTGCCCTATCCTGGACCTCCGATTGCTCAACTAATTTATCCGCAAGTTCCGCTTCCAGATGGTTACACTCCCCCTGATACTTCTGTGTCTCCTCAAAGGAGCCTGGTTCGCGGATCTTGATATAAAGGATGCCTATTTTCATATCGACATTCATTCCACCCACTGCACATTTCTTCACTTCGTCGTAGGTGATTCTCATTACCAATTAAAGGTCCTCCCCTTTGACATCGCTACGGCACCCAAGGTATTTACCTAGGTCTTCGCCGTCATTGCAGCCTACATGCACCGTCTGGGTCATTCCCTTTTTCTCTACCTCGATGACTGGCTCTTTGTTGCACCCTCTCACACTCCACGCTCTCTGGATATTGCTGACTGATCTTGGAGTCTTCATCAATGAGGAAAAGTTGGTCCTTATCCCCACTTGCAGCCTCATCTTCACAGGAGCGCATCTCGACTCTGTAGTGGCCAGCACATTCCTGCTATCAGAGCGCTTTGCCACAGTCACCTCTCTCACCGCTTGCATTCGCCGCCAACCGTGCACTCATGTCAGGCAATGCCTCTCGCTCCTAGGTCACATGGCGGCTTGCACTGTGGTGACACCCTTCATAAGCCTCCATATGCGCAGTCTCCAACACTGCCTCCACTCAACATACAATCCTTAAAAGGTTCCTCTCACCGAGAGGGTCCTTCTTCCTCCTGTCCTCGTCTCCCCCACGTGATGGTGCACCTCTTCCTCCATGCTGATGGGTGTCCCCTTCATGCCTCCAGTGCCACTCACTGCCCTGACTACAGATGCTTCCATAGTAGGTTGGGGTGCTCATGTCAAAGGACACGTGGCTCAAGGCCTATGGTCACACAGGGAAGCCAGAATGCACATCATTGTCTTCACGCTTTACCCTGTTGTTCACCTAGCCTGCCAAGCCCTTCTGCCATTTCTCTGCACCCATCATGTCCAACTACTCTCCGACAACATGGCGATGGTCTTGTATGTCAACAAGCAAGGGGGGCCCGTTCTCCCTCCCACTGTGCGGAAGCCATTCTTCTGTGGTATTGGTGCCTCAAACACAGCGTCACTCTCCAAGCGGTACACCTCCCCAGTACCAGCAATTCCCTTGCAGACACCCTCAGCTGCTCTTTCCACGCCAACCATGAGTGGGAACTCCTCAATCCCACGCTCCACTCAGTCTCTCGCCAACGGAACACACCCTACTGGGACCTCTTTGCTACAGCAGACAACAACAAGCTACCCCTCTTCTGCTCCAAAGGGGTTCTTGGCCCAGACTCTCAGGGTGATGCCCCTCTCCTTCCATGGACCAACGAGCTCTGTTATGCCTCACTGCCCATCCCCCTATTGCTCCAAGTCCTGCACAAAATACATCTGATCTGGTGAAGGTCCTCCTTGTGGCCCCTGCTTGGGCCCAGCAGTATTGATTTACAGACCTTCTTCTCCTCTTCGCCTGCCCCCCAATCCGCCTTCCCAACCTCCCCAATCTGCTAACCCAAGCCCATGGCCCCATGCAACAGCCTAATCCACGTCCGCTTCACCTAACAGCCAGGTATTTGGATGGAGCTTGAATGTAGACATGGTATGCTCCACTCCCATCTGCAACATCCTCACTCATGATCAATGACCATCCACTAGAATGTCCTATGAGGCGAAATGGCGTCGCTTCACCATCTGGTCCCGTGACCACAGCTATTCCTAGAATGACATTTCCATCCCTGTCATTTTGGATGACCTCCTCCACCTCCAACAATCTGGACTCGCCCATTCCTCAGTTCGTGTCCACCTGGCAGCACTTAGTGCCTTTATCCCTCAGATAGATGGTTTCTCCATCTTTACCCATCTGACTACCATCTGCTTCCTCTGCAGCCTCCTTAATGTCTTTCCACCCATCCATAAGCCAACTCCACCCCCGTACCTTAATTTAGTTCTGTCTACCCTCAGTAAACCACCCTTAGAACTCTTTGCTACCTGTTCCCTTGCACATCTTTCCATTAAGGTCATCTTCCCATGGCCATTATCTCTGCATGTTGCATGAGCAAACGCTATGATGGTGGTTCCCCTTTTACTATCTTCCATAAGGACAAAGTCTCCCTCCACCACCACCCCAAATTCCTTACCAAAGTGGCAGCCCCATTCCACCTCAACCAATGTGTGCATCTCCTCACATTTTAGTCTAAACCACATGCCTCCCGGGCACATCAGCACGATGTGCTCCACTCCTTGGATGTTCATAGACTGCTTGCATTCTACCTCCACCATACCTGTTCCTTTCGTGCCTCCCCGCACCTCGTTGTGGCTATTGTATCCTCTCCTCTCCATGTATCTTCCGCTGGATCTGCTGCTGTATTTCTGACTGCTACACTCTCTCCGATGTTCCCCCGCCATCTGGGGTCATGGCTCATTCCACGCAAGCTCAAGCCACTATGTCGGCCCTCCTCGCAGACGTTCCGTGGCAGGACATCTGTTATGCGGCCACCTGGTCCTCCGTCCACACTTTTGCCATGCATTATGCTATTGTCCTGGCTGCATTGACAGACATTGCCATTGGGCAAGCAGTTTTGCACACTAACTACTGTCGAGCCCTCGCACCTGCCTCCACGCTGATTACTGCTTGCTACTCTTCCACGATTGGAATCCACATAGGGACCATCACTCAAAGAAGAAGAGAAAGTTGCTTACTGTAACTGAAGGTTCTTCGAGATGTATGCTCCCTATCTGGATTCTATATCCACCCTTCAACCCCTCCACTTCCCTCACTACTGCAGTGTTAGAGGGAACTGGAGCAGCGTTGACCCACATGGCTTCTTAACACCTCGGACGCGACACGAGGTCGACACACAACGCACATGCAGGTCAACGGACAGTACTATGAACAGTACCGGCGCATGGCACACATGCACGCTTGCGATTGGAATCCAGACAGGGACCACACATCTTGAAGAACCATAGGCAGCGAGTTATATGGGCCCGTGGTGCCCATTCTCCATCAATATTCATGAAGGTGGGTCCAGCTCCACCAATGTTTGGGCCCCAGGCCCCGAGCCTTGGGGGACCCTGTGCCATGGGACGGCAACGTGGGGCGCTCTCACCTCGGGGGCAGCTCCCCTGCCTCCCCACAAGCAGCTCCCCCCGTCCCCGGAGTCGCTGCATGCTGCGGAGAGGCCCCAGCGCTGATCCGTCTCGCAGCCCATTGGCCGGGAACCCCGGCCAATGGGAGCTGCAGGGACCAACGCCAGAGCTGCCTGGCCATGCCTCCACAGCAGGGACGGGGAGGGAGCTGCAGGCAGAGAGAGCCCCAGGAGTCTGTCACTGTCAGAGACACACAGACACAGCCGGGGGGTTGTGGGGACAGACAGATGGAGCCGTGGGCGGGGGAAAAGGAGCAGCGATGGACACCCCTGGGCTGGCATAAAATACACAGTACAGAGGGAGCTTCCTGAGGGAGCTATAGCAACAGCCCCCCACAGAGCAGACCCGGCGTGTGGCTGGCTCTGTCCATCACTCCCCCCCCCCCACGCCCCACAGAGACCCATACAACCCTCTACCCCCCTGAGAGATTGGGCAGGGGTCGCAAGCTGGAGGATTCTCTGCGACTTGAAGTCTTTAAATCACGATCTGGAGACTTCAACAGCTGAGTTAAGGGAAAGTGGGTGGGTCAGCTTTTGTGGCCTGCATCATGCAGGAGGTCAGACTAGATGACCATAATGGTCCCTTCTGACCTTTAAGTCTATGAGTCTATGAGATCCCCAACGGTCGCTGTGCCCCGTCACCCCTCTCCAGAGAGCCCCCCCTTTGTGCCAGACAACTCTCCTCCCCCACTGCCTCCCCTGCTCCAGAGCTCCCTACAATCTCCCCCGAGCCCACCAGGGATAAGGGGTGGTTTGGTGGGGGTGAACTGAACTGCAACGTGCAGCCCTTGGAAATGGTATTGAGGACCCAGCAGTCCAAGGTTATTTGTGACCATTCCCCATGGAAGGCAGATAAACGGTTGCCGAACACAAACTTTATTGGTAGGGGGGTTTACATGGCAACTGCCTTGGTGCCCCCCTGCAAATAGTCAAAACCGCCTCTTTCCCTGCCTCTTGCCCTTAGAGGGCCCAGGCAGTGGGGCAGAGCGGGACTGTCGTTGAGGCCGGCACTTTTGGTCTCTCAGCCTCTTGTAAGGGGGCTCATATCTGCTCTGTGCAGGGTGAGCTGACATCTGCGGTTTGGCCTTGTCCTTAGCTGGAGGGACGTAGAGGCCCACTGTCTGCAGGGTGGTACAAGAGTCTTTCATCCCGCGCAGCCTGGCGTCTGTTTGTTCGGCGAATAGGGCCTTCCCATTGAAGGGCAGGTCCTGCATGAGGGACTGGGCCTCCGCCGAAAGCCCGGACAGGAGGAGCCCCGACGCCCTGCGCATGGAGATCGCGGAGGACATCGAGCAAGCCGCCGTATCTGCCGCTGCCTGCAGGGCTGCTTTGGCTGCTGTCGCCCCCTCGTCCACCAATGCCTTAAAGTCCTTCCTATCCCGCTCTGGGAGGAGTGGCTCGAACTTTGGCAGGGACTCCCATAAATTAAAATCATATCGGCTCAGTAAGGCCTGATGGTTGGCCACCCTGAGCTAGAAACTCGAAGAGGAGTAAAGTTTTCTACCAAAAGAGTCTAGTTCCCTGGCGTCTTTATTCTTGGTGATGGGTGCGGGGTGGCCCTGCCACTCCTGGTGTTCACCGATTCCGCCACCAGAGAGTTAGGTGCTGGGTGAGAGTATAGGTATTCGTGGTTCTTGGCCGGCACAAAATACTTCCTCTCAGCCTTCTTGGAAATCAGGGCCAGAGAGGCAGGAGTTAACCACAGGGCGTTGGAGATGTTGGCTACTCCTTGGTGAAGGGGTAAAGCCACACGGCCCGGCACTGAGGGGGACAGTATATTGAAGAGGGAATCGGACGGGCCCTCCATCTCCTCGGCCTGCAGCTGGAGGCTCGACGCCACCCGCTTTACAGGTCTTGATGCGCCCTGAAGTCTTCCTGTGGAGCAGAGGGTGGCGGTGCCGTGATGGTATCATCCGGTGCAGGAGAGGAGGCTGGCACGGGGCTGTGGGCCGCAACTGGTGCCGGGGGATCAACCCCCAGGTCGGAGTCCGGGCGTGGAGCCAACAACTTATGATCTGTCGATTTGTCCCTTGGCCTAGATAGCGAGGCCGATGGGGCCTCGGATGCCCCAGCCACCAAGCGGTTTTCCACCTGGGTGGGCATTGGTGGCCATGGTGCCCATTGACACAATTGTCCCTGCCATGGGGCCCCTTACCACTGTCCATGCTGCAGGCCAGGTGGCACTATCTGGTCCGGCTGATCGGTACGGCCCAGAGAGGGGCAGCTGGGTGCCAAGGCCGAGATCACCACCGACCGAACGGTACCATAGGAGTGGTGGGAGTGACGGTGCCTACGGTGCCGTCTTCCATGGGACCGGGACCTTGATGTCGAGGACCGGTACCCCCCGGAAGTACTGCTCTGAGATTCGCTTAGGCGCCTGGAGCTGCAGTGCCGTGGTGCCGATGACGCAAGTCGGGAGCCCTGTGTGTGATGTCTGACAGAGCAGGAGCTCGAGCGGGAGCGTCGACGTCAGTTGCGCCGAGACCGGCTATGATAGCTGCGTTGTGAAGAGTAGCGCCTTCAACGCCTATCTCGGTGCCTGCGCCCGCTGCTGCGTGGTGTGGAGGGGCCCCAAGACTCCTGCCCGGATGGCACCGAACCGGGTAACCTGGCTGGCGTCGAGGGTGGTGGACGTGAGCTGCGAGTGGACATGTCGCTGCGTGCTGAACAAGGTGGAGAGCAGTCTTTGGAGTGAGAGCTGCGCCGTACTGGGTAGGCCTGTCGAGCACCCAGCAGCGGTTTGCCTCGGGACCGGGGGCCTGCCACCGGCGGTGCTCCGGGCACCAGCAAGCTCAAAATGTCTCGAGCAGCCCGTAGAGCCTCCGGCGTCAATGGGATCCAGACCACAGGAGAGGCGCGTGTAGACACTGCCGGGCTACTCCGCTCAGCACGAGTCGGAGGTTTCGAGCCCGGGGGGGACCAAGGGCTGCCCAACACGGGACCAGCCTCTCCCCCTCCCTTCTCTCGGCACTGCTGCGAAGTCAAGCTCTTCCTTTGCTTCTTGGAAGGGGAGTGGTGCCGACTGGGGGAGGAGGCTCCGCTCGGCGTACTGGAGTTGGAGCCAGCGCCGATTCCATGAGGAGAGCGCGAAGTCTGATGTCCCTCTCCTTCTTAGTTCGTGGCTTAAAAGACCTACAGATCTTGCAGCGTTCACTCACGTGAGTTTCGCCCAAGCAGCAGAGACACTCAGCATACGGATCACTCCTTGGCATGAAACGGCGACAGGAGTTGCACGACTTGAAGCCTGGGGCACGGGGCATGCCCCGGGCCCACTCTAACAACTGAAAAACTACTTTCTACGAGCTACTAATAACTAGCTAAAGGTACCACTAAGATCAACTGGAAAGGCTGCAGCAGAGCTGGAGCAAGAAGTTCCGACGCACCTTCACTGGCGGCAAGAAGGAACTGAGGGTGGGGAGAGCGCGCGGTTCCCCTTATAGCGTGACATAGAGGCACCACTCCAGGGGTCGTGGGGGGTGCTCCCCCCCTATGGGTACTGCTAAGGAAAAACTTCCGGCACCAGTGCACGTGGCGCGCACGCACACCTACTGTGGAATACACATGAGCAAGCACTCGAAGAAGAACAGGTTGTTTTTTTAACCAATGTTGTCTTCTTCCTGGATTGTCGGTTTTGGGGCATCTAGTAATGTGTTTTAAAACAATTCCTAATTATCATACACATTTTTCTGATTAAATTCTTCCTCATAGCTGATTTGGCTAATTGTTTTCAGCCTTGCAAAACTGGGCCTTTTTAAAAGCATCAGATATATATCTGTCTGGTCTAAACTTTATTCTGTTTGTACATTATAAATGTGATCAAGTCAAGATCACTTGTAGCTAAGTTACCATTAATTTTTAGTTCTGTGATCAGGTCCTCTTTATCTGTCAAAACGAGGTCTAATATAGAATTTCCCTGTGTTGGCTGCAACTATTTTTGAATTAGGAAACTGTCATCCACAATGTTTAGAAATTCCAAGGATGTTTTAGTATCAACAGCATAAGACCTCTAGCATAGGTCACAAAATGAAGTCTCCCATGATCACAGTTTTTCCCCCCTACACATTATAGATAGATGTGTAAAGAGTCAGTCATCCTGTTCCCGAGTGTGATATGGGGGGGGGGGGGTCTGTAGCAGACATCAACTAGTACCCCATCTTGTGCTTTATCTGTTAGGACAGCAGTTCTCAACCAGGGATACAAGGCCCCCTGAGGGGCCGTGAGCAGGTTTTAGGGGGTCTGCCAAAACAGGGCCAGCATTAGACTCACTGGGACACAGGGCAGAAAGCCGAATTCTGAGCCATGCTGCTCATGGCTGAAGCTGAAGCCCAAGCCTCTCCTCCCCAGGCTAAAGCCGAAGCCTGAGCAACTTAGCTTTGTGGGGCCCCCTGTGGCGTGCGCGAGGCCCTGGGCAATTGCTTTCCTTGCTACCCCCTAATGCCGGCCCTGGCTTTTAATGTACTGAAAAACACTTGTTGTGGCATGGGTGGGCCGTGGAATTTTTATAGCATGTTGGGGGAGCCTCAGAAGGACAAAGGTTAAGAACCTCTGTGTTAGGATACTGAGACATAACCAAGATAATTTTCTTCTGAGTTATCAGTGAGTTGGAAACAGTTAATGTTTGACAGAGTTTTACTCCCTCTCCCCTTTTGCCCACTCAGCCCTTCATAAATGGGTTATAACCATTGATTTTAACATTCCAGTTGTCTGAATCATCCCACCAAGTTTCAGTAATACAACTACAGTACATCAAATTTATGCTGATAAATGAGCAATTCCAATTCCTCTTGTTTGTTCCCAGGCTCCTCACATTAGTATATAGGCAATTCAATAATTTCTTCTTTTCATATCCTTTGGCTCCTTGATTAATTTTGTTTTCAACATCTCGATTGTGTGCTGAGTGCTCATATCTTCCCTCATTTTACACTCCCGTAGTCTGACCAACTGTATATCACAGGCCATTACATTTCATCCAGTTACACCTGTAATGAGCCCAATAACTTGTGTTTAAATAAAGCACATCTTCCAGAAAGGCATCCAGTCTTGATTTGAAGACATGAAGATGGAGAATCCACCACTTCTCTTGGTAGTTTGTTCTAATGGTTAATTGCTCTCATAATTAAAAATGTGTGCCTTGTTTCTAATATGAATTTGTATGGCTTCAGTTTCTAGTCATTGGGTTCTTGTTATGCGAAAGAATGTAGGCAATACTTACAGGACAGGTGACACTATCCTGAGAAGCAGTGACTCTGAAAAAGATTTGGGGGTCCTGGTGGATAATCATCTGAGCATAAGCTCCCAATGTGGCACAGGACCCAAAAGAGCTAATGCAATCCTGGTATGCATAAACAGGGGAACCCCAGTAGGAACAGAGAAGTTATTTTACCTCAGCATTTGGCACTGGTGCAACCACTGCTGGAATATCGTGTCCAGTTCTGGTTCCCACAATTCAAGAAGGATGTTGATAAATTGGAGAGAGGGTTCAGAGAAGAGCCATGAGAATGATTAAAGGATTAGAAAACATTCCTTATGACTCAAGGAATAGATTCCCTCAATCTATTTAGCTTAACAAAGAGAAGGTTAAGGGATGACTTGATTACAACCTATAAATAACCACATGGGTAACAAATTATAGAATTGTAGCACCTGAAGGGACCTTGAGAGGCTATCTAGTCCAGTTCCTTGTACTCATGGCAGGACTAAGTATTATCTAGACCAGTGGTTCTCAACCTGCGGCCCAATCAGCACAGAGCTGCAACCCATGTGACATCCTTAGGGCCATACTGGTAGTATTCGATGCGGCCCACAATGGCAAAAAGGTTGAGAACCACTAATCTAGACCATCCCTGACAAGTGTTTGTCCAACCTGCTCTTAAAAATCCCCAATGATGGAGATTCCACAACCTCCCTAGGCAATTTATTCCAGTGCTTATCCACTCTAACAGGAAGTTTTTTCTAATGTCCAACCTAAACCGCCCTTGCTGCAATTTAAGCCCACCCTCAGAGGTTAAGAGTTTTTAAGCACTGGAATAAATTGCCTAGGGAGGTTGTGGAATCTCCATCATTGGGGATTTTTAAGAGCAGGTTGGACAAACACCTGTCAGGGATGGTCTAGATAATACTTAGTCCTGCCTTGACTGCAGGGGACTGAATTAGATCACCTCTCGAGGTCCCTTCCAGTTCTATGATTCCATTTTGGTTCACCATGCCACCACACTCTCCAGAATCAAATCCCTCCTTAGGAGACACTTCTTTTGTGAGGCCTACAATAATTAATGCTGCATATTTGTCAAGGGTATGACTCCTACTACAAAAACTGGGAGGTACAATTTATTTTTTACTAATTTATTTTTTACAGCACCTACTGGCCTCAACCAAGATCAGGGCCCCATAATACTGGAAGCTGTACACACACATAGCAAGACACCATCCTTGCCCCAGAGAGCCAACCGTGTGAACAGGCAAGACAGAGTAGTATCATTATACCATTCTGCAGATGGGGAACTGCTGCACACAGAGATGAGATGACTTACTGTAGGTCACACAGGGAGTCTGTGGTCAAGGCAATAACTGAACCCAGCTTTCTTGAGTCCTAGGCCAATGTTTTAACCCACAAGGCCATGACCTTGCTTTCTGAAAAACGTTATGGTCTTGTCATGCTGCCCAGCCCACTCCTGAGCAAGACTCCCTCATTGATCTTACAATGTTGACTTTATAATATCTACAGTGCAGTGGAGTGTGGATTTCAAATAATCTAAAGTATGGCTTTTAAATAATTTTTTCTGGGAAACTAAAGGATATTTGACTTTTTTCATAATTTTCTAGGACAGCTTTTACTATTCAATAAGTATTAGGTGCCTTTTTAAACAAAGGACAGTTATCTTTTCCATAACTGGCATTTTTCGAGATATGTCGCTCATGTCCATTCCATGTTAAATGTGTGTGCTCACCACATGCACCGGTGCCAGAAGTTTTTCCCTCAGTGGTATCCGCAGGGGACAGGCTCTGGCGCCCCCTGGAGCGGCACACATATGCTGCAGTATAAGGGGCACCGCCGGCTCCTCCCACCCTCTATTCCCTCTTGCCAACAGTGGGGAAGGAGGGCGGGTCATGGAATGGACATGAGCAACACATCTCGAAGAACACCAGTTACGGAAAAGGTAACTGTCTTTTCTTCTTCAAGTACTTGCTCATGTCCATTCCATTTTGACTCCCAAGAAGTACCAACAGAGGTGAGTAGGAGCTCATGGATGTGTAGCCTGTAACAGCTCTGCCTAATCAAGCGTCATCCCTTGCCTGCTGGCTGATGGTTTAGTGTGCCATGAACGTGTGAACTGAAGACCACGTTGCGCTCTCGTCGAGTGGGCCTTCACTAACGGCGGCGGCTGAACCTGCGCCAACTCATAACAGGTCTGGATGTAGGAAGTGATCCAATTGGAGATCCTCTGAGAGGACACTGGCAGGCCCTTCATCCTGTCCACTGTCGCAATGAAGAGCTGTGTCGACCTGCAAAAGGGCTTGATATGCTCCAGGTAAAACGCTAAGGCAAGTTGGACGTCCAGCTGCCTCTCCTCATTCGTCTTGTGCGGCTTAGGACAGAACACCGGGAAGAAGATTTCCTTTTTGATATGGAAGGAAGACACCACCTTCAGAAGGAAGGCCAGCTGGGGTCACAGCTGTACCTTGTCTGTATAGAAAACCGTATATGGCAGTTCCATCTAGCCGATGTCATTGCCACAAGGAAGGCAACTTTCCACGATAGGTGAGAAAGGGAACAAGAGCCCAAGGGCTCAAAGGGCGGACCCGTGAGTCTGAAGAGAACCAGATTGAGATCCCACTGTGGGACAGGATCTCTAACAGGAGGGAGGAGCCTTTTGAGGCCTTTCAGGAACCTGACAGACATGCGAGAACATCCATCCACCCTGGATCGGTGGATGAAAAGCTAAGATGGCACCTAGATGAACCTTGATAGACAAGAGGGCCAGGCCCTGATTTTTCAGGAGGAGCAGGTATTCCAAGATTGACTGCAGCAAAGAGTGCGTTGGGAAGACGCTACGTTCAGATGCTCAGTGGGAAAACCTCGTCCACTTAGCCAGGTAAGTCGCCCTAGTGGAGGGTTTTCTACTTCCCAAAAGGACTGCTGCACCTCCCTGGAGCAGGCTTGCTCCTCTGGGTTCAACCATGCAGCATCCACACCATGAGGTGGAGGGAGACAAGGTTGGGGTGCAGGAGGCCACCGTGGTCTTGCGAGAGAAGGTCTGGTCGGTCGGGCAGGGGCCACGGGGGGCTACTACCAGATCCAATAGCGTGCCAAACCAATGCTGGCACGGCCACACCGGACCGATCACAATGACTCGAGCCTTATCCCTCTGCTCACGAGCGGGATGGGTGGGAACGCATACATCAGGTCTCCCAACCAGGACAGGAGAAAGGCATCTGAAAGAGCGCCTTTGCCAAGGCCCTGCAGGGAGCAAAACTGATATTTCCTGTTCTGCTTGGTGGAGAACAGGTCTACTCGGGGAGTTCCCCACCTCTGCAAGAGCATCTGGAACACTCCTGAGTGGAGCGACCACTCGTGGTGAGAAAAGAAGGACCTGCTGAGGCAATCTGCCAGCGTGTTCCTGACGCCAGGAAGGTGATACGCCTCCAGATGGATCGCATGCTGGATGCAGAAATCCCGTAGATGGAGTGCCTCTTGACAAGGGGCAGACGAGTGCGCTCCCCCTTGCCGGTTAATGTAAAACATCAAGACCGGGTTGTCCATCAGCACTCGAACCACTTAGCTGGATAACTACAGAAGGAACAAGCCAGAGGCCAGGCGAACTGACCTGAGCTCTTTGACATTTATATGCAACGTCATCTCCTCTGCGGACCACGTACCTTGTGCTCTCCAGGCGAGGTCCAAGGCATTCAATATCAGCGACACCGAAGGTCGCAGGCTGTTGAACGGGACTCCATCGAAGACTGTTCCGGGGTCGGTCCATCACTGCAGCTCGGTGAGTACCTCTGATGGGATGGTGATGACCTTGTCCATGTGATCCCTGGACAGGCCATAGTCCGTAGCCAGCCACTGCTGTAAGGGTCACATTTGGAGCCTCGCATGGCGGATGATGTACGTGCACACCGCCATATGGCCCAGCAGCTGTAGGCAGACCCTGGCTGTCATGAGAGGAAACACAGAGACTCTGGCAATGAGGTCCCTCATCGTCTGGAACCTGTCATGCAGCAGAAAGGCCTTTGCTCTGGTGGAGTTGAGGACTGTCCCAATAAACTCTATCTTTTGTACAGGGACTAATGTTGATTTTTCCTCGTTTATCAACAGGCCTAGTCTCCTGCACGTGGTCAACAGCATCGCGACGGCACCCTGGACCTGGGCTCTGGAATGATCCTTGACCAGCCAGTCATCCAGATACGGGTAGCTCAGGATACCTGAACGTCTGAGGTGAGCCGCCACCACCAACATGCATTTTGTAAACACCCTTGGTACCGTAGCCAGGCCGAAGGGGAGCACTGTGAACTGGTAGTGTGCGGATCCCACCGTGAAGCAGAGGAAGCGTCTGTGTCCTTGAAAGATTGCTATATCAAAGTACGCGTCCTTCAAGTCAAGGGCAGCATACCAGTCTCCCGGATCTGGGGAGGGTATGATGGAGGCCAGGGAAACCATGCGGAACCTCAACTTCTTGAGATACTTGTTGAGGCCTCACAGGTCCAGGATGGGCCTTAGGCCCCCTTTAGCCTTCAAGATCAGAAAGGTAACCGGAGTAGAACTCCTTGCCCCAAAGGTCTAGGGGGACTTCTTCCAAGGCCCCCACCTGCAGTAGGCCTTGCACCTCCTGATGCAGTAGACTCTCGTGAGAGGGGTCCCTGAAGAGGGACGGGGAGGGAGGATGGGAAGGGGGACAGAAACAAACTGGAGGGTATAGCCCTGCGCCACAGTATTGAGGACCCAACAATCCAACGTTATAGACATCCGGGCTGGGAGGAAAAATGAAAGTCAGTTGGAGAAACGGAAGGGGGCAGGATCCAGGACAGTGGCTGGAATGTCGTCCTCGGGCGCATCCTCAAAATGCCCATTTCGACCCCTGCTCGGAGCGGGAAGAGCTAGCCTGTGTCAAGGTAGAGGGCTGTTGGCCCTGATAGCATTTGTAGCCCTTGCCCTTCTTCTGGAAAAGCTCCTGCTTAGGCTGGCTATGCTGCTGATGGGGAGGCTGCAGCTTAAAATGCTTTCTTTGCTGCCCCAGGTATAGGCCCAGGGTCTTGAGTGTGGTGCGCGAGTCCTTTAACCCGTGCAGCTTATCGTCTGTTTTCTCCGCAAACAGAATTTGGCCGTCGAAAAGGAGGTCCTGGATGGACTGTTGGACCTCCGCTGACAGCTACGCCGCCCTTCTCATGGTTATGGCTGAGGCCATGGTCCGTGCCGTAGTTAGCCACGTCCGAAGCCACCTGCAAGGTCTGCCCTCGCCAATCCCTGCCCCTCTTCCAGGATGGCCCGGGGTTCCTTCCTGGGGTCATCCAGAAGGGAGTCAACAAATTTGGCCATCGACTGCCAGATGTTAAAATCATAACGGCCCAGTAGAGCCTGATGATTCACCACCCTCAGCTGTAGGCTCGATGACGAATAAACCTTTCTCCCAAAAATGTCCAACTTTTTCACCTCCTGATTTTTGAGAATAGCCTCCAGTTGTCCCTGTCTTTCCCGCTCATTGACAGCAGATGCTACTAGCGAGTTCGGGGAAGGGTGGGAATACAGGTATTCATACCCTTTAGCAAGCACATAGTACTTGCGCTCCGCCCACTTGGAAATTGGGGATATTGATGCAGGAGTCTGCCAGAGGGCCTTGGTAATCTTGGCCTTCCCGTCACGTACTGGCAGCATGATTCTAGCAGGTGCTACGGAGCTGAAGATGTTGAAGAGGGTGTCCAAGGGCTCCTTTAGCTCCTCGGTTTCTAGTCCCAAGTTCAAGGCTACCCTCCTCAAAAGATACCTGATGAGCTGTGGTATCGTCTGGGGGACCATAGGCGGGGGTCCCATGATGGCCTCATCGGAGAGATGAGGAAGAGGATGTAGGTGCAGCAAGAGTCACCACCTCTGTGACCTGCTTGGCATGGCCTTCTTCCCCCATCTGTTGGACATGGGGGGGGGTCACAGGCATGGCAGCCTCCGTCTCAGGTGGACGGGAGACCATGGCAGAGGACTTGTCAGAGACTCCTGACACTGACTTATGCCTTTGGGGCAGCTGCGTGAACCCCACAGGTTCCAAGGGTGCCACAGCATGGGCCATTGACCCTGTGGCCATGGTAGTGCTGACTGTGCCACAGAGAGAACCGGTGTCGCCAGTGGGTTCTTGGTCCAACTCCGAGCCCAGGGATGGAGGGCCATGTTCCGGAGATCGGGACCACACCAAGGCCGACCAGGCGTCTTGGTCCTGGCTGTGTCCACCGCCACACTCCAAGTGGGATCTGTATGCGGGAGACGATCCACCGCGTCGAGATCCTGGTGACTGGCATCAGCATTTGGCGGATCCACGACAGTACTACGGCGATCTACACCGAGCAGTTCCCAACCGGTTTCGGCCTATAGAGCGGAAGCGGGAGCAAGAGAGTGACCAATGCCGCGATGACAAGCGTTGACGCTGGTATAGCAACCTCTGGCTATAGGTCAGTGACAGGTACCGAGAGTCCTGATGGAGGTTACCACTACAGCGGCAGCAATCCGAAGGCGAGCAACACTCCCGGGACCGGGGTCGCGGGGATGAACGTGCCTCAGTAGGTCTATGCCATATTACCTGTGATTGAGGCTTTGATCCTGCAGAGTGATGGCCGGAGTCCGGAGACCTGTGCCGAGGGCTCCAATTGGTATGTAGCCCTATGTCCGAGACGTGGTGGCTCTGTGCGGGCGAGCACTGGTGGGATGCTCCCTGACATGGTGAGCGGTACTGCATTGATGGGGACTGAGGGGGTGGTACAAGGGCAGGCTTATCCCTTGATTTGGGAGCTGCAGTCGCCGGTGTGGGCAACACCGGGAGGGACAAGATATCCTGCGCTGCCTGTAGGGCCTCTGGGGTCGACGGCATTGCCAGGTGCTGGACTGCCATGCTGCTGTCCGGGGTGGCTGGCCCATCCTGGGATGGGCTAACCTGCTCAACTGAAGCTGGGGCCCCACTCCCCCTTGGAGGCAATGAGCCACCGTTCGTTGTGTCTAGGCTCGCCTCCTTCCCTCTCCTTGCCCTTGCGAGCAGGAGACTGGCTCTCCAGGTCTTCCTCTTTTTACTGGTTGGTGCCGGGGAGGTGGATTGTCATCTGTCTGATGATGGTACCCACGGGCCGCTCCACACTGACGCCACAGTGCTGGGTGCGGAGTCCGATCTCTGCTGCCCCGGTGCTGGTGTCAGCGCCGACTCCATAAGGAGTGCTTCAAGTTGCGTGTCCCGCTCTTTCTTAGTGCGAGGCTTAAAGCTCTTGCAGATTCGACACCTGTTGCTGACATGAGATTCTCCCAAACACCTTAAACAACTGGTGTTGGGGGGTCACTGATGGCCATGGGTTTCTTACAGCAGTCGCAGTTCTTAAAGCCCAGGGAGCGGGGCATGCTCCGTCCCAAGCTTAAGTCCCGTCTGGGACAACTAAAACTAACTAAAACACACTAAAGGAACTAATACTAGTTGATATAACTATGTACAATAGAAAGGTTTGCAACAAACAATTCTACAGAAGAAAAGGTTTGCTGAAGCCAAGGAATGTACTAGCACCATCACTGGTGGTAAGAAGGAACGGAGGGTGGGGAGAGCCAGCGGCGCCCCTTATACCGCGGCATAAGAGCGCCGCTCCAGTGGGCGCCAGACCCAGTCCCCTACGGATACCACTGAGGGAAAAACTTGTGGCACTGGTGCATGTGGCGAGCACACACGCCTAACATGGAATGGACATGAGCAAGCACTCGAAGAAGAACTAAAATTATTACTTTCCCTGTTTTTTTCTATCACAGCTATATAGCAGCAGTAGCATATTTAACTGAGCCAGAGAGATGTACAGCAGTGGCTCTCAACCTTTCCAGGACTACTGTACCTCTTTCAAAAGCCTGATTTGTCTTGAGTACTCCCAAGTTTCACCTCACTTAAAAACTACTTGCTTACAAAAATCAGACATAAAAACACAAAAGTGTCACGGCACACTATTACTGAAAAATTGCTTACTTTCTCATTTTACCATGTAATTATAAAATAAATCAACTGTGATATAAATACTGTACTTACATTTCAGTGTATAATACATAGAGTAGTATAACCAAGTCATTGTCTGCATGAAATTTTAGTTTGACTTTGCTAGTGCTTTTTACATAGCCTGTTGTAAAGCTAGGCAAATGTCTAGATGAGTTGATGTACCCTCTGGAAGACCTCTGCGTACCCCCAGGGGTACTTGTACCCCTAGTTGAGAACCACTGGTATACAGTGTGTGATCTTGTTATTAGGCCCTTGTCATTTCATATTTATCCCCCCTACTGTTTGTTACTCCACTGATCCGGTCATATCTAAAGTGATATTGCAAGCTTTTTGGGGCTGGGGCTGCCTAATTACTATTTTCATTCATAAAGGAACTGTAATACTCCGGTGGTGAAAAGAGCTGGGTGTTGGGAGGGTGTCTCAGTTCAGTTCTTAGTAGGTAACTGTCTCTTTTCTGAACCTCCCTCCATCATAACTGGCATCTTTGTTTGCAGTCTTATCCCTGAAAAATAGTTGTCAAAGATTCAGCAGGCCATTGAAACTGGATTCTCCTCCTCCTCCTCCTAGGAAAGGTCCCTCCAGAGCAGTGCTGAGGGATATTGGCAGGAGGTGAAGTAGAGCAAGCTTGCACAGCCACTTCTATGGATGAATAGAAAATTTCGGTCTTCAGCCACAAGGGCTGTCAATCCAAAATCTTTCACCATCTCCAAATTCACGAAACCAAAAGCCCAGAGGTATTGGAAATGTGATAATTGCCAGAGTGATTCAAAGCCAACACACAACCAGCCCCAACAATACTTTACCTTCCGCTGAGGAAGAAGGAAATTCTGGCATTTCATGAGCTGTTGGAGTCTGAGGAGAACTGTTTGAACTGGTTTCCTTGGAACTGCTATTGGATGATCCACTTACTGTTGCAGTAGCTTTAAAATAAATATCTGACTGAAATGACAAATAATACATTGTTAGCACAGCAAGACTTCCCAGTTTAGCATTGAGACTGTGCCCAAAGAGTTGTCCTTTAAATGGTGCAGCCACTGTATGCTGATTTGCCAATGGAAAGGCCTTAAAGACATCTGGAGCTGGCCCTGGGAGGATCACCCCAGAGTAAAAGAATCCTCTGGTGGTATACAGTTGGCAGAGCAGCCAGCTCCTACATGATCCCCCTACTTGCAGTTACAGAAGGTAGCATGGCCTGGGCTTTCCAGAGGGCTGTCAATTCCTGACTGGGCCCCTTAGCCCTGTTGGCAATCAATGCACATTAGACAATGCATATTAGAGTAGCCTGAAGGGCAAAGGTGACCAGCCCAGATGGCTCCAGGAATGGGAGAAGGTCAAAAACAGCACCGGACCATATTGGCACACTCCTGCCCTCCCAGGTTTGCTGTGTGCTCCTCAAATACAACTGAGGAACTGGACCAGAGTCCAAGGGTTTGGCTCAATAACCAACTTGTGTTCCTATGAAGTTAAAAAATGTAGCCTAATCTTTCCTTTACTATCACTGCTCCTCATTACAAATAGAGAATTCTCCCTCCTTTTTCCAGGTGCATATATAAGGGCTAAGCACAAAACACACTGAGCCATCTTCATCCTTGAAATCATGGAATTACCCAGGGATGAAGTTGGCCTATTCGCACTTATCCATGCACTCACATCTGGTGACTCACTGAACCCCTTTACCCTTTATTCAGTCAGAGGAATGTCAAGTGGAAAAGAGAAAGGAGTATTCCTAACTATGTAAAATGAAAGAAACTGGGAAAGACATTGGAAAAGGAGCATCTCTGGGTGAGCAATGGTAATATAAATGATAGTTTTCAGAGTAGCAGCCGTGCTAGTCTGTATCCGCAAAAAGAACAGGAGTACTTGTGGCACCTTAGATACTAACACATTTATTTGAGCATAAGCTTTCGTGGGCTACAGCCTGAAGAATACGCTAATAACAATACATCACAAAGAGAAATGATTCTGTATATTTAAATTGCCTAAGATGCATTACGAGATGCCTCCTACTAAGGGTAAGAAAAATTACTGCTCAGAACATATAAATCTGATCAACTGCTGTTTTATCACCTCTGCCCCGCTCCTCCCCCAGAGAGCAAATGCTTCCTGCTGCCCTTCATTGTCTGTTTAGATCACATCAATTTAATTTAAAAA